>NC_092329.1:12193639-12507016 GCF_036785885.1 Coffea arabica | reverse complement strand
TCTCTTGCAGTACTTTTAAAGAAAAAAATATTTATAATCAAATGAAAAATTTTTTGCACATGTCTGCATTGATTGGTTGGAGAAAAACTTGACCGTCCATTTCCATAAGAAAAAACATTCCTCCGGATAGCACTTTCTTAACAATGAATGGTCCTTACCAATTGGGAGCAAACTTCCCTTTAGCCTCCTCTTGCATTGGAAGAATCTGTTTCAACACCTTATCTCCAACTTCAAACAAACGGGGTTTAACTTTTTTGTTGTAAGCTCGAGCCATTCGTCGCTGATAACATTGCCCATGACAAACGGCATTCAACATCTTTTTATCAATTAGAGACAACTGCTCATAGCGTTCCCTGACCCATTCAGCATCTTTTATCTGAGCTTCCATTAAAATGCAAAAGGAAGGAATTTCAACTTCTGCAAGCAATACTGCTTCCATTCCATACATAAGAGAGTAAGGAGTTGTTCCGGTAGAAGTCCTGATAGTAGTTCTATACGCCATCAATGCATAAGGCAGCTTCTCATGCCAATCCCGGTGTGTTTCAGTCATCTTACGAATGATTTTCTTCAAATTCTTATTTACGGCTTCGACGGTTCCATTCATTTGAGGCCTGTAAATGATAGAATTTCGATGTCTGATCTTGAACTGTTCACATAATCCATCCACCATATCATTGTTGAGGTTTTTGGCATTATCAATGATCAATGTTTCCGGTACCCCAAAACGATAGATATTATTTTTCAAGAATCCGACACCACTTTCTTAGTTACATGCTTATAGGATGCTGACTCAATCCATTTGGTGAAATATTCAATTGCCACTAGAATGAAACGATGTCCATTTGAAGCAGGAGGATCAATAGTTTTGATCACATCCATCCCCCAAATCGAACTTGGCCATAGAGCAGTCATACTATACAATTATGTCGAAGGAGAACGTATAACATCACCATGTATTTGACACTTAACACACTTTCTAGCAAAATTTACACAGTCATGCTGCGTGGTAAGCCAAAAATATCATGTTTTCATGATCTTTTTAGCCAGTAGATGCCCATTCATGTGTGGCCCACAAATTTCACTATGTACTTCTTTCATCACATAATCGACTTCGTTTTCATTGATGCATCTTAAAAGGCCCAAATTAGATGTTTTCTTGTATAGCACTTCTCCATTCAAGAAAAATCTTGATGACATTCTAGGTAAGAAACTTTTTGCAACAGAATCAGCATCAGGAGGGTAGGATCCCGTTCTCATGAATTCCTTAATATTATTGTACCAAGAGTGAATATCAGAGACCCTTTCTATAACCAGACAATTGGCTGGCCTATCTTGAAATTGAATCTGTATAGGTTCAATCACCAACTTATCTGGATGTTGGATTATCGAAGACAGAGTAGCTAAAGCATCAACAAAGGCGTTACGAGTGCGAGGAATATGTCTGAGTTCCAAATTCCTAAATTTGCTGGCCAAGCCAAGCAAGTTACAATGATACAGCATAATTTTTTAATCCCGAGTTACCCACAGCTTAAGTATCTGGTGCACAAGTAAATCGGAATCACTGAATGCTATCAGATCCTTGATCTCCATGTCCAATGCCATTTTCAATCCAAAAATACACGCTTCATACTCGACCATATTTTTGGTACAAGAAAATCATAATTTAGCAGTAGCAAGATAGTATTTCTCTTCAGGCGACACTAAAACTACTCCAATCTAACTCTAAAAGAATTCGATGCACCGTCGAAAAATAACCTCCACCCAAGATACTGCTCACTCATGTCCTCAACTGCTCTAATGATCAAAATTTCTTCATCAGGAAAATAGGTATGCAATGCCTGGTAATCATCCTCTCTTGAATTTTCTGCCAAATTATCTGCTATGACTTGTCCCTTAACTGCCTTTCATATTGTGAAGACAATGTCGAACTCGGAGAGGATCATTTTCCACTTAGCCATACGTCCCATGGGCATCGACTTTTCCAACAGGTATTTTAGAGGATCAGAACGAGAAATCAAGTATGTGGTATAGCCGAGTAAATAATGTCTCAACTTATGAACTGTCCATGCTAAAACGCAACAACTTCTCTCAAGAAAAGAATAGTTGGCTTCATATGCCGTAAATTTTTTATTCAGATAGTAGATGGCTTATTCCTTTCTCCCAGACTCATCATGCTGTCCCAGAATGCATCCAACAGCCTCATCAAGAACAGACAAATACATAATCAGAGGTTTCCCTGGCTGAGGTGGCACTAAGACCGGAGGATTTAACAAGTAATTCTTAATCTTATCAAAAGCTTGCTGACAATCTTCATTCCAATCCATCGGCACATTCTTTTTCAACAATTTGAACAAATGCTCATAGGTAGAGGTTAACTGTGCAATGAATCGGCTAATGAAATTGATCTTTCCAAGAAAACTCTTCACATCTTTTTGAGTTTTTGGAATAGGCATATCTTGAATTGCTTTTATTTTTGCAGGATCTATCTCTATGCCCTTTTTATTGACAATAAACCCCAATAACTTATCAGCCAGAGCTCCAAAAGTACATTTCGCAGGGTTCAACTTCAAATTATATTTCATCAATCTTTCAAACAGTTTCTTTAAATCAACCAAATGGTCCTTAGGGTGGCAATTGGGTTCAAATCAGGTTGATGGGTCGGATCATGGGTCGGGTCCTGATCCGATCCATCAGAAAATCTGTTGACCCGAACTCCCATCAGAAAATCTGTTGATCCGAACCCAACCCATCATGGGTGACGGGTCAGGTATCCTGACCTGAACCCGAAAGTTTCCGGTTGGTGGGTCAAGCCGGTTGACTCGAAATTACCTGAAATTTAATTCCCAGTTACTGATTAATCAGCTGTGATTTTTAAAAGAATCAATTTCAAACTAAATTAAGACATCATAAGAGTAAAAATAATGTAATACATCATTTACCCAAATTACTAAATACTCTACCACCGTAGAATAAGAAATAATCAAGAGATGACTAACAGAAATTTAAACATATGTACATATATACATAATTGCTATACATAGGCTTTGTATGGACTCATAGTATTCTTTTGAATAATTATATTTATTCCAGTCAAAGTATGTGGAATATATTGACCGTATTAGAATAACGAAATTATGTATGGATAGTTAATTTCTCTAGAATTCGTTTTAGGATTTTTGTATGGATTGTTAATTCTCCATCCCAAATTTAACATTTTTTTTAAGTGTAAACTATTGAACCACCTGTTGTAGATAAAACAGGTACCATGCCGCTAAGACATCTTATTAATTTCCAATCGGAATAGCAAATACAAAGCCAGTGCTTGTAATCGGCCAGACAACAACCCTGGTACCATCTAGCACACACAATCTTAATACTAATAGAATTATCAAGGACTTGAAATTAGATGATATCTGTACTTGTTATGTTCAGTACAGACCATACACAGACACACTAACATTAAAGCAAGAGCATTGATATTTCTTTCCTACTGCCTTCGTCTACCACTTCTGTAGTCATTCCACATTCCATTTGCCATTGTATCCCTCATTTCATGCCATTCATTCACCTCTTCTTGCGAAGCGTGGAAGGGTTGGATTTCTGGCCTTGGTGGTACCCCACCTTCTCCGTCAACTTCCATCTCCTGTTCGTGGTCATTGAAGATGTCGTCCTCCGGCAATTCGTCCCGTATAAAATTGTGAAGTGTGCAACAAGCGATGACAACATTTATTTGTGTAGTCATATAAAAATTTGGCACTGGACCACGCAATATGGCAAATCGTCTTTTTAGCACCCCAAAACACCTCTCAATTACATTCCGAAGCGCTGAATGGCGAGTATTGAAAAGCTGCTGTGGGGACGTGAAACCTCGTCGTCTTTCAGGCTGGTGTCGGGGTGTACCACGATAAGGTGCAAGAAATCCAGGAATATTTCTATATGCACTGTCAACCAAGTAGTATTTCCCTACCATGACATTTATTGAATGGGAAAAAAAATTACTTCGGAATAGGGAAAAAATAAGCTTGTAAAAACCATAAAAAATGATATATTATTATATAAGCCTTTCCACCTGACGGAGCCATTGGAAAATGTGTGGGCCCTGTTAATGCTCCATCCAACACACGTGCATCATGTGCACTCCCTTCCCATCCAGCATAAATATATGTAAATCGCATATCAAAATCACATATGGCTAATACATTCTGTGTTGCTTGGCCATGCCTATTCATGTATGCGACTTGTTCCCCAGGCGGAGCATGTGCTGGAATATGAGTCCCATCCATTGCACCTACCGCATTCTATGCATGAAATAAGTGAGTTAGTTGCGATGTCTGTATTAGCATTATCTATGGCAACAAAAAATATTAATTGAAGGAGTAAAGGAACGATTTGTAATCGTTAAGGGTATGCATTACGAAAAAGGTGAAAAATATTCGTACCATAAACCAATTGGCGAATCTTCGATCCGTATAAATCTTTGGATGCACATTATTTTGGCCTCTGGGTCGAATAAGATGTTTTCCTAATTCACAAATACCTCTAAGGACCTCGTGAATGTTCCTACATATAGTTTCCGGGGAATGCTGAAATCGTTCAGCAAGTGGACGCATTCGATGGTTGTGGCTTAACATCACCAATGTCATGCACAATGCCTCTTCTATTTGTACTCTTTTCTGAGGGTTTTGCGGGACGTATCCTCCACTAACCAAAATTTCACATAGTCGCATGAAAGAGTCCACTGTGAGCCTACAATTCTCAAGAACCCTTGCTGGATGTCCATTAATCACTTCATGGACATATGCTCTTCCAGATAACATGCTATTTTTGCACGGTAGTGGTAATATATATCCAGCAGCTCTCTCAGCAATCGGATTGAAAAGAACAAGAACTGCCCATTCAATTAGTTGCCAGTCCTCATCCTCCTCATTTTGGTCATAAGAAGTTCCCCAACCAGTCAGATGCCTATCCATGGGGTTGCCCTCTTTCGATAGAAACGGCCTGTATGGAATTCAAAATGAGAATTTCATTAGACGATGCAAAAGCATATTAAGAATTCAGGGTGAGAAAAAGATCCCATTTTACATAGACTGATGTGATAAGACTACTCGGAATAATTTGTGATACATTTACCTGCACTGTGAAACGAGCAAACTTGTGTCTTGAGCAACGAATCGGAATATGTTTCTGAAAGGTTCTATGCATTGAAAGTTGGTGGCCGATATCAAGTATGTAGAAATTTATAGGCAAAGTAGTGATACAGTGTGGCTGGCAGTTATGCAAACGAATCTCATGCAATCTTACTTTTACACTTTTAACGGGTCCGCGTGGGAACATTTCCAAATAGTTTGTATGACAAAGTACTTCAAAACTGTTGAGTGTTCTCAAGAAAATGAGAGAAAAAAAGTACTTCAAAACTGTGTCTAATAAAGCAGTACAATTTTGTTACACTATAGCTAGCCATGTGCATCGTCAGGCACTAGTGGTGTCAACTGTTGAAGAGCATGGCTAGGGACTGAAAGCTGCTATCACTACATTTTCAACAGCCAGAAGGCATGTGAAAGTAGGAGCAAAACCTGCAGTCTCTATATTTTTAGCAGCCAGAAGCCATGTGCATACACACTTTAAGCAAACCAACAGCCTTATTTTTGTCCAGACTTCAGTTTTTTCCAGACTTCAGTTCATGTGAGTAATAAATGAAAAGGTCAGGGAACCTTGTCATGTCTTGTTGATATCAAATTTAGGCCAACGACATTTGAATGCAAAGTGGGTCACTTGTAATAATGACATATTCCAACCAAAAACATACAAGACAGTAACATCTTTATTAATTCATTTCTCTCTTCCTAAAAATCCATTCATCAAAATTTATTATGAATAAATTTCATGTACTTGTTTGCAAAAGAAATATTCAATAAGTAGACATATACAGTTACACATATACCTGTAGTGTAATCTGATATCCATGAAAGCTGTATATTTATATTTAAATACAACTATGGAGCTATATGCATATAATTTTTGTACATTTACATATACATTAATAGAATTCTATATCTATATATAATTATATCTATACATACATGGATACATATATATATCTATATATTTATATATGCATTTATAATTATATCTATCCATCAATCCATGCTATATAATTATACTCAGGCTGTATGTATATCCTGAGGTCTCGACAACTATCCATATAATTGGCATCTAATAATAGTTATGTGCATCATCCACAATATACTAATACTTCCAAACAAACGAGCAAGTATTAAAAGATTCTAAACCTTCTAGGCTTCACATTACAACACGTTCAAATATGAACCAATACTAGGTCCCTGCTTCAAATCGAAACAGTGCTCAAATTTCACATGGGGCAGCAATTTCATGCCACAGTTCCCCCAATTCCATATCCAAATATCACGTAACTCAGTTCAAATTTCACAGAATAGCAACATACATGCCGAATGCCTACGATTGGTGAGACCAAATTACAAAATTGCTCACCAGCTATAAAGGATTCAGGGAGTGCCAGAACATGGCTATTGTTTGGGGTCTAGGAATCTAGAACGGTATCAGCATAATAATACTGGAAGCTTTCGTCGGATTGGAGGAACATTTGACACCATTGCTCACTCTTTTCAAACTGTTTCATGCAGGCCAATCGTTTCTGTGACCAGAGCTTAACAGGTTCATGTTTTGGATAGCTCTTATCCCAAACCTTTAATGCAGCGACACACCACTCGTTACGTCGTTCATTTGCTGCAATCTTCATCTGTGAAAATTGGCTGATATGGGTGGCTGCGTCTCTTAGAGCATCTCCGGTCTTCTGAGATTTAGTACTTCTAGATCCATCATGTGATGAATTCCCTAGGCTTGCTGCAGGTCTCTTACCAGGCCTCTTTGAAATGAATTCAACCTCATCATCGCGAACAGGGATGTACACATCCTCTCCCCAGAAGTCAGAGCAAGGTTGATCGAGTTTCGCCTTTCCCTTGAGCCTCGAACATGTACCTGCTGTCTTTTCGGCAGACCACGGAGAGTGGTGGACATCACTTTGAGCGGATGACTGGGCATGTTTACCGGTAGCTGTGCGCCCCTCCAGAATTTCACTCAACTCAAAGAAAATACCACAGCTTCGACCTTCTTTGAACCGTGCAAAGAACTTGTTTTCCTGCCATTCAAATAGTTACTCACTAGTATTAAAAGCAATGAAAAATTATAGGTATCATAAATCATAGTAGTTAAATTTTAGACAGGTCTAGGACAACCAAGATTTTTTCAATTACAAGGGAAAGGAAAAGGGAATTCCAGTAGTATTAAATCGAAAACTCTGTAAACTCAGATGCTAAAAACAAGACAAATCCATCTTATCCCCAGCAATCCTCTTTGAAATAGGAACACACAAATGTGAGCTATGCAATTTAAGCAATAGCAAAGGTTCAAATTGAACAATTTGCTATCAGTATTTCATTAGTGTGGTCATTGAGTTATATCAGCACATTAGGATGAATAGCAAAGGTCTTAAATTAGGCACATAAAACAGTTTAAACATCATAGCCAGTGACACTAGATCCATAACTAATGTTATATTTAAGCAGCAAGGAAAGAAAAGGTTGTCAAATAGGCAAAGCTGTTATGGATATTGTCCATTAAACAAGTGCAGTAGTAGACAACACACTTTCCAAATTTAAATGTAAAAGGGCGTGGAATACATTACCCTCTTAAGAGCACTCCACTTTTCCTTAGTAGCTTGAAAGGTCAGAAGGTCGGCATTCCACCCGAGTCCTGTCTCTGCAGTTGATCGAGACATCCCAGTTAACCGAGTGAAACACTTCCATTCAGCTTCCAACCTATAAAACTTGGATCTGTACTGCTCCCATTTAAGATTTACATGGCACTTGTCATTCATGTGCAAGGCCAAGTGAAACCAATTTGACCTGCCTTTTTGCAGCTTATCCCATGCACCATTCCTGTGCCACTTCACCAGTGTTGCAACAAAAGTTGGCTCCAAAGTGAGGTGATTTTTCCAATCAGCTATTTCGGAATCATCATTCATCTAATCGACATATATACATAACTGTTGGGTTAAGGAAGGACAGCCATAAAGCACAAATGACTTGAAAATAAGGGCTGGCAATTGAAAGTAGGAGTATCAATATACCTTCAACAAGTAGTTTCTTGCACAAGCTCCTAGATCGTTTGAAGCGGCCTCGGAATATGACTGCTGGACTGTAAAATAAGTAAATTTCAATGATGTATTGTCATATTAGGGACTAAAAATGGTTTACATTCAAATTAAAAAGTTCAGCTGAAGTTTGTGATAGCTATATTGTTTGAAAATTAGGCAATCGACCAAATCACAAGTACTATGTGCTAAAACAGCGATTAGGAATACAGTTTCCAGGGAATAAACTTATAAAAATATAACAATTAGTTGAATGGCGATGCACCTCAAAGTAGTGCATTCAATTGGGTCTTACCGCTGCTCTTAATGACACGACGGCGTTTATGGCGCATATAAACGTGTGAAAAAGGACAAGATCCGTGGAACAACTGCGTTCCAGAGTAAGGTGCTGCACAAGTAAATGAAGAACTTATCCTACGAATGAGACATTCAAATAGAAAGTACTAAAGTCCATTCCTAAAATACATTTACATTCTAAAGAGTAAAGGATAGGTAAAACCCCAACATGAAGGGGGTAGGGTATAAGGTTGACCAATAGGCTAGGTAAAAGATCCAAAATGCAAAGTTCCAAACAATTTAGCAAGTTTCCAAGAATCTGGCGGACAAATATTTTCTGTCCCATAACACATTACCCAAATGAACTAATGTTAATGCAGCTTTTATGTTAATAGTGTCCTTTTTATACGGGTGTAAAGCCATCTATACCAAAGAAATAAGCTAAATACAGAGTAATTGCATTAATTAAGCAAATTTCAGCTCTATTCCATGCTATTTTCAGGTTTTGCTTGGATTATATACCAAATAATACATTATTGACAAGTTCTTATTCAGTTAACCACTCGAACCTCTTAAACCATCTACTTTGTCCGGGGAATGTCGTACTCTAACCAAGTGGTAGTAACAAATGGCTATTTTTTTCTCTCGATATTTGTTTTCTAAAAACGGTGAAATTACTCACCATTGGCTCCCGACAGTTGTAAAGGAAAAAAAAACCCAAAGACGTAGAACCCTAACTTTTAACCCCAACTACAGTAATTGCAAAATTAATCTGCTATTTGGAGCTAAAAAAAACCTGCAATTGCATAGCCCTTTCCTTGAACACCAAAAACAAGGCAGAAATTTATAGAAGGAGATGTACCTAAAGGAAAATTGTTGGAATCCTGCTAGATGGTCAAGGGAGAAGGCCGCCGATGCAAAATGGAAGCACCTCTCTTCTCTGTGCTCAGTGTTCTCACACAAACATGAAGCAAAAACAGACGAAGGCACTACTATCAGATCTGGAATTGATGAAGCAATTTTAAGGATGATGCGAGACGCCTTCCTTACTGTATGTCTACTCTTTTATGGTAGATGAATCAGGAAGATGGAGATGTTAAAGTCCGGAAGACAGGTACAGAGATTTGGGAAAGAGGTTCTGAGTTGCTTGCTTTATGGAACCACTTTATTGTAACGGTCAGAATACAACCAACGCAAGTGTACTTGTTTTATCACTTAAAATTTAGCCACTGTTTTTTTGGTCAACTTGGTCAATTTTTCCAATATCTTACTATTTAGAAAATAGAAGAAAGGAAACTTTGAGTCCATACAAAGCCATAGTTTTTCTGAGGTAAGAGCCTGAGCAAGGAGATTTCACTACCCAAGAAAAATCGTAATAAATGTAGGTTGGAAAGGCTAGTAATTGATTTCCGGTGAACATTTTACCGAAGAGACTTTTTGGTGTGTGTATGTGTTAGAAAAAGAGAGAAAAAGTGGAAGCGGTTATATAATGTGGTTAAAATGTAAGTGACAAAACACAAGGTTTCATCTTTTTGCCTATGTTTTTAGAAAAGAGGGAAAATGCTCAAGAAAAGAAAAGAAGTAAAGAACTCTACGGATTCAGCAAGATTGAGCAAAACAATGTGATTAAGCAAGATAGTGAAATCCCCGCGAGATTCTGCGTGCTTGGACAGTTGGACTGCTCATTCAATACAAATCTGGTTATAGTCATCAAATCAGTCCTATGTGCATCAGTGTCATCATCAGCCAGATCTAAATCTAAATTTGATTTTGCGTTTAGATTTTTGGAGGAGAAATGCTAAAAAGAGGAAGAAAGATATAGGGCCGGCGTGATTTCTGCTTCTGCGTAGTGATAAGTGATAATTGGTATATTATATTTAGTTATTTACTATTAAGTTTTTAGATACTTTTTTAATATCTATTTTTTTATTTTTATTTTAAAATCGAGTTAGCGGGTCAACCCATTTTTAACCCAATTTTGACCTGTTTTTTTCGGATTTGTCGGGTCTAACCTGATTCTGACCCGATTTCTCAAAATCTAAATCCAAACCTATTAATTTCGTGTTAAGTTCGTGTCAGATTTTCAGGTCGTGTCGAAAATTGCCACCCCTAGTGGTTCTCGACCTTCTTGAATTTAATTATGATATCATCCACATAAACCTCATTCTCTTTATAGATCATATCATGCAACAAGGTAGTCATGGTTCTCTGATACGTAGCTCCAGCATTCTTCAATTCGAAAGGCATCACTCGATAACAAAAGGTTCCCCATTGGGTGATAAAAGAAGTTTTCTCTCTGTCTTCTTATGCCATTAAGATTTGATGATACCCAACAAAACAATCACTAAAAGATTCAATTTCATGTCCAGCAGTATTGTCTAAAAGAATATGAATATTTGTCAAAAAAAATCATCTTTCAAATTGGCTTTATTCAAATCTCTGTAATCAACACATATTCGCACCTCCCCAAATTTCTTAGGCACTGGCACAGGATTCGATAGTCAAATAGGATAATGAGACACCATGATTATTTTAGCATTGAGTTGTTTCACAATTTGTTCCTTTATCTTAAGACTCATTTCTGATTTGAATTTACGCAGCTTCTGCTTCACAAGTAAAAATTTGGATCAATTGGCAACCTGTGAACCACTATGCCCATAGAGATCCCTGGCATATCATCATATGACCATGCAAACACATCTTGAAATGGTATTAAGAATTCAATCATTTCCTCCTTCTGCTTCTTATTCAAATGATTGCTGACTTTAACTTCTTTAACCTCCACCTTAGTGCCAATATTGATGATTTCTGTTTCTTCTAACTTGGGTTTGGGTTTCTATTCATACTGTTTTAAATCCCTTGAAATGGACTCAAATTCTTCCTCAGTATCGCTCTCATTTTGAATTTCAAATTGCATGATTTCAAATTCATGAAACGAGATTACAGACATCAAATTCCAAAATGGTGATATCCAACGGATCAAATAGTTTTATTTGTGGCCATCTGTAAATAGAATAGAGTATAAGTAATAAAAAATAGCAAATACTAGAGAATCTTTCATTTCATTAAATTCAAAATGCATCGAGATTTCACAAAAAGACAAATATGTAGACATGATTGCTATGTAAAGACATATCTAGCCCTAACCTTTATTTCCGTTTCAACAATTTTCTTGAACAAAATAAGCTATATTAACTGAAACGAGAATAAAGGTTCAAAAAATTAAAGCAATTTCTTTTAACAAAAGATCCAGACTACCGCCCTATCTGGATATGAATCTAAACAAAAGATAATTCCTTTAAATTTACCAAAATTCCCTTCGAGAAGGAAGAAAATCAGTAGTTCAATTCTGAATAGCTCCTTCGGTAATTGGTAAAAATTCTGAATTTTCTAATGGTTCCTCCCCACAAGTGACCCCGATAAATAATTGGGATAAGTCCACTTCAACTTCTTCAACATAAATCTCTTTTTCTGACAGAATCATCTCTGATGGACAAGGAAAAGTGAGATATAGCGGTAGAACATTTAAAACAGTTTGTTTACCCTTATTTTCTGCTTGTTTTCGAGTTTGCATTTCTCTCCTATCCTTGACCGTTGGATAAAATCCCAGTCCAAATGTATCTTTTTGCGTCGGTATTTCTATTGGCTCCAAAATCCTTGCAATTCCCGCCCAAGACCTTTTCCTATTACATATCTACCTCGGATCATCTCCCTAGCCATCATAATACTAGCATCTGGTAAATTTGATTTAGTCAGCGACTTATCTTTGGATACCCAACCCACAGAGACGATGTCAGCAATATGATGAGATGAAATTGGAGTCATTTTTCTGTCTTCATCTTTGAATTTTACATCAACAATCATGGTACAGTCATTCTCAACAAACACAATAATGAGCTAACCATTCACAATAAATCTTAACATTTGATGCAGAGAAGATGGCACTGAATTGGAAGCATATATCCAAGATCTTCCAAGAAAAATATTGTAAACATTAGAGAAATTCATTACTTGACAAGTAACTTGGAATTGAGCAGGGCCTATCTCCAATACCAGATCTGTTTCGCCTATAGATTTCTTTTTTGAACCATCGAACCCTCTAACCACAGTTGCAGACAGGCGGAGTTTAACATCAAGAAATCCAAGTTTAGTGAGAGTGTTCCATGGACAGATATTCAACGTTGGCCCATTATCCACCAAAACCCTCGACAACAGCTTTCCATTGCAGCGGACTGATATATACAAGGCTCTGTTATGTCCGATCCGTTCTGCAGTCAGATCATCACCGGAGAAGGCAATATGATTAGCAGCAAGTACATTCCCCACAATGTTAGAAAATTTATCCACCGGAATATCTTTAGGAACTTGAGTTTAGTTCAGGATTTTGAGTAGTACTTCTCTGTGTAGCTCGAAGGTCGAGAGAAGATTCAGAAAAGAAATCTGAGCAGGCATTCTATCCAACTGTTCTACTATTTTGTACTCACTTCTCTTCAACATTTTTAAAAAATTCACAGCTTCATTTTCAGACACAATAGGCTTAGGCATCGGAGATTTAACCTTGGCCCTAGACTAAACATCAATTTCGGAGTTTTTCACAATTTTTCCTGATGTGGTAATAGTAGATTTTTCTTCCTGTAAGCATTTTTTATCTCCAATCAACAGAATAGACTCCTCATAGTTTCATGGCACCTCTTACAAGTTATTGACAGGCATTTGTTATAGAAATTCAAGAATGGCAGGCTCTGATATATCCCATTCAAAAGATGGTAGATCCAGAATAAAAGGAGCCTTAGAATTGTCAACCTCGAAAGGCCCTCCTTCTACGATTGGCTTCTCTTTTTCAAACACAAAAGATTTCAACTTTTCCTCAACATTATCACTGGTCATGGACTTTTCTACAGACGACAGTTTCTTCATTTTTGTATGGTCAACCTCCAGTGCTTCCATGCTCAGATAAAGGATTCTTACTGTCATTCGGTCCCTGCTCTCCCTTTCTTCTAAAAAAGATGTCTCCAGAATCAATCATGTCCTGAATCTTATGTTTAAAACCCAATAATTACCAATGGTATGACCTGGACCTCCAGAATGGTAAGCACAGATTGCTTGCAAATTATAACCGGCAGGAGAACCTCTGGGATAGAATTTGGAAGGAACAATGCTAATTTTTCTAGCTGCATTTAATTGCTCATACAATTGATCAATGGGTCGGCCCAAATTGGTGAAAGTTCGAAATTGCCTTTGAGTTTGAACTCCGCTGGTTTGAAAAGGATTTTGAGAAGGGTTATTGTTTTGCAGGGTTAGTCTGGAATGGTAAATGGGACGAGAGTGATTTTGAAAGATAAGTTGTGGGGTTCGAGGTAACGGTGAGGTATTCAAATGACTTGGACGGAAATGATGAAATTGGGTAGTAGTGTGGTAGACTGGTTGAGGGTTAGGGTAGTGTAAGTAAGAAACAGAATAGGTGCGATGGTTTCGGATTCTGGGTCTGAGAGACGGGTCTTGATCCTATATAAAAGTAGTTTCTCTTTCTTTCTTTTAGAATGGGGTTTTTTTCTATTGTTGCTTTGATTTTGTAAAACATCCAATTGTAACTTTAATGCAGACATATTAACAATTTTCCCTGCTTTAACAAATTCATCATATTCCTACAACTTATTAATAATAGCAACAAATGAACTTCCAGTCATGCGAAAGATCTCTTCAAAATAGGGTGGATCATGAGCCTTGATGAAACAATCTCCTCCTCAGTCATAGGAGATTCCACTTTGACTGCTAATTTTCTCCACCGCTTTGTGTAGGTCTTGTGATTTTTCAATGGTTTTCTTTTCGTACCCTCCAGTATTGTACGTGTCGGTGCCAACTCACAGTTAAATTGATATTGCTTCATAAAAGCTATTGACAGATTCAACCAAGTTTTGACCTCTCCAGACTTCAAATTTGAATACCAATCTAGAACATCTCCCTCCAAACTTTTCAAAAATAGACTCATAGGCAAATTTTCACCATCCACGGGTTTACCTAACTTATTGGCAAACATCTTGAGATACGTCTTGAAATTTCCAGTTCCATCATACTTGCTGAATTTGGGAGTTTTGAATCCCAATGGTAGCTGAATATCTGGGAACAGACACAATTCATCGTAGTCTAACCCACCATGCCTGCTCAATCTTTGATTCTTTTTTATAAAATCATCGAATCGATCCAATCTTCTCAACAGGTCCTTGTCAATAGGTGCGAGTTGTTCTTCCATCGCCGCCTTCCCTTGAGATGCGGTATCCAATACAAAAGGCTCTGTAATGTGATGATGGGGTCCCTGAGGGTTGAGGGGAACGTTCAGATTGGTTTGTGGATAGGTTTGAGGGATTTGACTACTGGTTGGGTTCATCAATATATAATTCGGAGGCATATAGGAAAAGTTTGAGTTTAGTCAGGCAAAGATATTTTCAAAAGAATTAGTGAAAGAAGGAAGGAAAGTTGTTTGGGTATTGAATGCGTGGGATGGTTGATAGTCTTGTGCAGGTGGGTGATTATCAACAGGTTCTTGATCGTTCGGGACACCACCACCACTGTTGCTTGCAACCAGCTGATCAATTGCACACCTCTGTGCACCCATTTCAGCACTTAACTCATTGAACTTGCCAAGTACCTCACTTAACTGAACTCCCAATGCTGTAAAATCCGGTAACGTAACTATAGCAGATCTTTCTGAAGTTTCTGGCACTGAACTCATGTTTACAGGCTGTCTCAAGACTCTACATCGGGACCTAGTGATGATAGGGCTTTTTCAGGTAGTTATTGTGAAAATTCCTGCTCGTGGAGAAAAGAAACTGATTTAGGAATGGATTTTCTGTCAAATTGCTGTAATTTATTCAAGAAAAAGGAAAAAAACATGAGTTAGTAGATATTTAAATAATTCGGATGCATGTCTTATAGAGGAGCCTTTTTTAACGCCAGGGTCGGCCTAACATGATGCAATACTTTAGAGGTAAAATTCCAATTTCAAACCTGCAAGTAAATATAGAAATCAAAGTAGAAATTCTCATTAAATATTGACAAGTTTAATCATTTTTCATTTTTTATAGATTCATTGATAGTTCGGCTGACCATTTTTACAAAATTCTTTTTCTCGCTAAATTAGTACGTTGAGACTTCCTAGAACTTCATATACTAAGCTTCCGAATTTCTTCTTGAATTGTGTCAAATGCATCCAGTGTTCTTTCCAACTTTTCAATTTTTCTTGTCTCCCTCTTTAATTGTGATCGGGCATCCTCTAAGGCATGATCGGCCACTATAAGATGTAATTGGTAATTCTCGAGCTCTTTCTTCAGTTTGTCTATTTGCTCTTCAGGGCTAACCGGAGCAGACTATGACTTCTCTCTTGCTTGATCAACTGTCAGTTTAATCCACTTATTATATTCTGAAATGATCTTGGATTCCAATTTGTTAATTTGATCCAAGTGCAAGTTCTCTAAACCACGAAGATTTTCCCAAGCTTCCACTACTATGCTCCGACTCTCAGCAACTGTGTTGAATCTGATACTTTCAATCCCTCGTATCAACGAAATTCTTTGTGGATACCCAAATTGTCTCATGACTCGTTGCAAAACATATGCGATCAAGTGAAGTCGTCAAGTTGTCGCGCCCCATTTTTTGCGATGAAAAATAAATGTTTATAAAATATGTGATTTTATTTAAAAATAAGTGAAAAAGAACCTAGAATGGGATTTTAAAGAATGCGACATTTTGGGTCTAAAATTTAGTCTAAAATGATTTTTAAGAAAGATGAGTCACCACTTGGTATTGAGTTTGGGTATACCAAGTCACTCCAAAAATATTTTTGACAAAAAATAAAATAAAATAAAACCTTCTCGACAACTCCAGATCTTTGAAAAATAAGAGAAAATGGGTTCGGCAAAGGTTCGATTAACTCAAACTTAAGGCACCCTTTCAACCAAGTCTAAGTTAGTTGCGAGGTTTAGTCAAAATTTTTCTAATTTAACCCTTAATTTTATCACGTTTGGATGTTTACTGCATGGATACAAATATAAATTTATAAAATATCGAAAGGAACAAACTATCCATTCAAGGATTTAATTAATACCAATCGCATTGATTGCGAAGGTCAAAATAATTTCTCGAAGGGGTCATGAGTATGCGAATGATGAAATTAAAAGAAAATTAAATTATAGGTATAAATGATTAAAGGAAAAGAAAATGCAGTATAATGGGTGCGAGAAGCAAAAATTCATGGCATAATTTTCTTATACAAGGATTGATGGGATATTTAAACTAAAGAATTATAATCACCCATATCCATGTTCAAAGAATAATTCTCCTAATAGGAACAAACAAATAAACTAACTTATTTTACAATTGTTTAACCGAGATGCAATTTTAAATAATATGATTAACACGTATAGAGAGTAGGGGATAGAAGATAATACAATGGAAAATATCATGCAAATGAGACAAAATCCTAAAATAAAAAATATGCATGAAATGTATGAATATCACACAAAAATGAATCTAACGCATGAACGATCTAAGGGTCTAGCGTTGGACTAACCCATTTCTAAAAATTCTTACTAGCGTTGGACTAGCAAGTAAACGGAGGGAGAAGCCACAACTAGCGTTGGACTAGTGTGGTGATGTCATCCATTCTTAATACATAGTAAGACAAATAAGGCATAAATTAAAACAAATAAACATGTAAGAACACGTACCACATAACACATAAACATAATATCTAGATGCAAAAATTCTAAGAAAAGCAGATGAAACACATAACACATAAATCACATAAACACGCAAAAACCAATCTATTACAGTGAGAAATCTAACTACAGTCTAAAATGGGAAAATAAAATAAAACAAATCTAATTATCCTATCTATTACATTTTTAAGGTATTTAAATGCCTCTCAAATAATTATAAAAATTAACTAAACAAATATAAGAAAATTTGAATGAATATTTAAATCAGATAAATAAAGCGTATAAAAATATATAAACACATAGAAACACGTAGGAGCACATGATTGACATTTAAATAATAATAGGGGTACCTCCCTTTTGAAGTGGTGATGTAATGGAAGTCAAATTGCCCTATTTATACTCAAAATGAACAAAAGAATCATGGCACCAATTTAATTGAAAATAATAATAATGATAAAAAATACTAAATTCACCTTTACATGTCAAATATAAAGAAACTTAAGAACATCTAAAAATTATAGGTTAAATATATTCAAAGGTAACATAATTAGCTATTAAAGAGAAGAAACAATCATAATAAAAAGAGTCAAAATTCACTAAGGACTGAATTGCATAATTGAAAAACTTTTGGGGTCAAAAATATAAATTTCTCAAAGTTTTAGGGTCAAAATTAAATAAAAGATAAAATTTAGGGACTAATGTGTAATTAATTTAAGGACCTAGATAAAAAATTTAAAATATTCTGGACCAAAGTAAAACTACTCCAAAGATCAGGAGCTAAAGTGAAAATTTGGTTTCTTCCTTGGGTAAGAAAAGGCCATCGGGCCATCATTTTATTTCCTTGGGCCGAATATTACCTAAACCTAGCCGAAAGTCCAAACCAAAACACACAGGCCAGCCCGTCTTTTATCACTGAAACCCAACCAAAATAAAGCATGGGTCTGACCTTCTAGCCCAACCCAAAATAAGAAACAAGCCTACAAAAAAATAAAAATTACCGTTTTCCCTTTTTTTTTCTTTTCTTTCCTTTCTTTTCTTTTTCTTCTTCTCTTTCTTCTTCCTCCCCTTCTTCTCTAGTAAAAAACTGAAGCTCTCTTCTAGCTGGCAGCCATGGCCGCCTCCGACGGCACCACCGCCAGACCACTTCGGTCATCGAAATTTCTCAAAATATACCCCCATACTTGATTTTTCGCATATATTCCATTTCCGGAGTTATTTTTTACAAAAAAAAAAGAAAGAAAAGTAATCAAATAGCCAAAAAATAGTCACGGTTTTGTTTCCCCAAAATCACTCAAATCTCACCCAAAAATTGTAAATTTTATACCAAAACACTACTTGTAACTTCTACAATTCAGCCATAACCTTAAACAAACAAAAAACAACCCCATTTAATTCGACTTTTCATCTTGGCATTTGTTCAAATAGTTGGCATGCATACATAAAAAACATTTTCTTTTCCTCAAACTAGTTCATGCCATTTCCCAAATTTCAGCAATACAACAACAACAATAAAAACCAGCCAAAGCAAGATAAATTAAAACCAGAATTTATCTAATATGCTTTTAAAAAAACTAGAAAATACCTCAATGAAAGTGGAATTGCCTTGGCTGAAGTTTTTCTGATGCCTGTGAGTGTGTTGGGAAAATATTGGGAAAGAGGAAAGGCCGAGGGAAATTTTCTTCTTCTTCCGTGTTTCTCTTCTGCGTTCGAAGCCGAGAGAGAGTCCTCCCTTTCTTTCTTCCTTTTGTCCTTTAAGAGCCAGCCCAAAAAGGGAGGGAAAATTTTTTTCTTCTTTTCTGTTTCTTTCCACTGCCCAAGTCCGAGAGAGGGAAAGAGTGAGGAGTAAGGGTGGGGTGTTTTCTTTTTTTTTTTTGCTTGTCTGTTGAGGGAGAGGGCGAGAAATGAGTCCTTCTTTTTTTGCCTTGCCCCTTGAGAGAAAAGAAAGAGAGGGGGTCGAGAGTGGAGTGTGTGTGGGGTCTATTGTGTGAAGTGAGCAAAAAGGGAGATATGGCCAAGAGAGTGAGGGAGATCTCCTTCTTTTGTCCTGTCCTTTTTTCGTATTAGGAGCGGCCGAGAGATTCTATTGGGAGAAAAAGTGGGGAGTTGGTTTTTTGTCAATCCAAGGTTCAGGATGGAGCCAACAGATGTCAAAAGGGGTTTAGTTTCTTTCAAATCATGGTTTCTTTCTTTTTTTTTAAGATAAACCTACAAAAATGAGACAAAATATACTTAAAATGCAAGAAAATAAATGACTCATCTAATAGAAAATATTAAAGAAAACATAAAATTTGACAAAAATTTGGTATCTACATTATGCATCCAGTAGCAAAAGTGTATATAATGTCAGTGTATAAAATATTAATCCTAATTTTAATGTCACCATAATTTCAAAATTAAAATGACTACAATGTCTTTACTAGTCAAAAGGAAAAAAATGTTGTTTGTCGATGAGAGATTTGGTTTTTGTGTGAAAATGTTGCTATGACAATAATATTAACCTTTTATTCCCCTAACCACCGAAGATCAGCATCGAATAAGTTTGGTTCAATTTCTTTTTAAGTAGTAATTTTTTGCATCATTGGTCAATGTATTAATAACTTCTGTTTTAGGGAAAAATTTATCAACAATGACGTTACTAAATTAACCAAATCATTATGAAGGGCATGAGTGGCCAAAATTTACTAACTCGTACGGGAAAATATACCACTTTTAGACAAAAAAGTATTTACTTGATGTATGGTAAATGTTATTTATAATAAATGCATAAAACTTGTGCATCTAGATTTAGTAATGTTGATATTGTCAGTGTAAAAAAGAATTAATATTTGAAAAAGAATACAACTCAAACTACTTATGTTTTAGTGCTATAATGGAAAAAATGTAAATGGTAAAATTAAATTAATTTTGAACATATGGGGGCTTATTGGTCTATCAGAAGTTAAGTATATGTATTTTACTATAAAATCTTTGACCAATATTTTGAGAGATGAGGAGTATGGGTATAAATGAATCTAATCAAACTGAACATCCTTGTACTCAAACTTGTTTGAAATTTTGTTCAAGTTTGACTTGTTTATTTGTATGATTTTGAATGAGTTTTTTTTTTATCGAATTTGAAAGTTATCAAATATAAAATACTGTTCAAGTTTGGTTTGACTAGTTGGTAAATCAAATTCAAATGAATTCTTATCAAATCAAGTTTAATTCGAATATCAAATAGTTTGGTTCACTTTCAGCCCTAATGAGAAGTGGCAAAGTGAAATTACCTCAACTTTCAAGGGAATTACTATAACTGAGCCTATTAAAATAGACATCTTCATCTGTCATTTATCCTTGTTTGGTGCCCTTGTTTTTTGGGATGTTTTAGAAAGGCAAATTTTTTTAAACACGATCTCTAGTAACTTGCTAACAAAATACTTCTAAACATCTAAAAGTTCTATAAAATCACCTAAAAAATATACCAAAAGTTATCAATTTGATATCACTATTCTAGAAAGTTAAGAGGCGTTTCGTTTCTTGACAAGTTCTCATTTGATATTTTATTGGACAAACCATTAAGTCAACTGTACTTAAGTGTTTCTAACTGCTTGTTTGCCGTCATCACTGCACCTATTTCTTCTCTACTTTGTTTTTATGCATTTTTGGTGGGTGGTGACATTGACATCCATTATGGCCAATAAAATAGATGAATCTTGGTGAAGTGCTTGCTTGTTTAAATACATTTTTAGTGTATGTGAATACACGGGATTCAGGTGAAAGAAGATCCACAAGATAAATAAAGAAAAGTTAGTAAAGCACCTACAATTTTGATTTTTACTGTTGTGTCATTTTAGTTAAGCGATATATGAAAGGAATTCGGGCTCACAAATTAAGTTTTATCTAGTTCAAATAGATTGATGTGATTCTTATAATTTTTAATGTAAACTAGTATAATTCGGGTGTAAATTTAAATTTATCAACTCATACAATTAAATTGATATGTAATTCATGATTATACTAAATTTGTATGAGTTTTCGCCAAATGTCATAAGACCTACACAAATTGATCTAAAGTAGATAGAACTTTCGTGAGGCCCCGAATTCTCAAGAATTGCATAATGTTTGAATTTATCAACTAATACTATTAAATTGATGTATAATTCACGATTATACTAAATTTGTTTTAGTTTACACTAGATGTCATAAGAATTGCAGGAATTCTACCCAAAAAAAAAAGAACTACAGGAATTGATCTGAAATGGATAGAACTTTCGTGAGGCCCGGATTCTGAAGGATGTTTGTGGAATTTTACTAGTCCTAAAAATTTAAAAGTAGGAGTTGGGTTAGGAACGCGGACCTTCGTCAGCCGTTGTAGTAGGTGGCCATATGTGGAATTTCGGTCAATGTAAAGCTTCTTTAGTTCATTAATCTCTCTCTGCATCATAACAGATATTTTTCCATTTTTCGTTTGAGGAGAAAAGATGTGTAGGATAGCTTTCAAAATGTATTTACTTGTACTTATTAATAAGTCTTGCTTTTGACCTTGCAAACTTAGGATTAGCCAAGATCCTTGACTATTATCTTGGGACATCTACTGAAGAGGTCATTAATTGTTATCCATGAATAGGAAGATATCATATTCTTTTAAGTTTAGTGTCAAAGTAGTCTCATAACAATGTTGAAATTAATTAGATTTATAGCAATGCGGTTGATATTTCAGGGGTTGGGTTGGGTTGAATGGTAAAATAGAGAAAGATTGCAAATAAATAGTCTTTTGAAAATGTCTTACTTACCAAAAAAAAATCTATTTAACTCAGACACTCATTCTTCAGAGTAAAGATTTTAATCGCATCCAAGCCGAGAATGGCAAAAAGTTAGTAGGTCATTTGGTAGTAATGACTGCTGGATTGATAAACATTTGTACAAAGTCTGAATATTTTGAAAGCTATCTTCGATCTCTCCTCTAGTGAGAGCAACTTTCTCTCTCTAACCTGAGAGTTCTCTCTTCCTGCGTGGAAGCTCAAAATTCCCCAAATTAAAAAAAAAACTAATATTGCTACATTTCACCGATCACCCTCGGTTGATTCAAACTTGTATGAAGGTGTGTACGAATCATAATCATATATCAGAATATGCCTTGCATTATGAAGAATATAAGTTGTCCAGGATGATCTGGATTGAGTTAGGTGAGATCAGAGGGCTCTTCCAGCTCGTCTTAGCTCGATCTAGATCATTTGAGTAAATGCCTGCCTTTACATAATAGTTGCATCTACATCATTGTTATAGATGCAGTTGGAGCTCTCTAGTTAGTTCTGTGTTTGTTTTGATTCTCCTTGGTTTGTTTCGGTAATCTTTCGCTCAGTTCGTTCTTCGATCTTGTTCCTGTTTTGTTTCGTTCGATCCTCGCTCTTGCTTCTGCTCTATTTGTTGTTGTCTATCGTCCATTTTGTTCTGTTGAGGTTCGCTTGATTGTGTTTCGTCTTCGTTTTGTTTCTGTTGAGTTTAGATAGCTGTTCTCTTGTGATCTTATTCGATCGAATCGTAGCTCGGTTGTTTTGCTTTTGCATCGAGTGAATCTAGTTTCCGTCCAGAATTTCTGTGGTGCAGGTCTGGTTTAGTGATTGGTAGTGATTCTGTGGGAACCTGAGATTGGAGCAAATGGCTGAGGAGTTGGAAGAGGTGATGCGGAAGTTTGTGTTGTCTGAAAAAGAAGCAAGAGGAATATAGATAGAAGGTGAGGATGTCTTCCAGAGTATGGAGGAGTGTAAACGAAGTATTATTAGCAAGGTTTTTGGGGACAATGTGGCCCATATAGCTGGAATTAGAAGTTTTGCTAGTAACATGTGGATTTTTGCGAAAAATCTGAAGGTGGTGAAAATTGGAATTAATAAGTTCCAGTTTATATTTGATAATATGCATGATAGGGAGAAGGTCTTGGGGGGAAGACCATGGATATATGATAATCAACCTCTGACATTAGTACCATGGAGAGAGGGGATAGAATATAAGGAAGAAATATTTACTAAAACATGGATATGGTTGCAGATGTGGAACTTACCTATGCACTGGATCTCTAAGGAGGCGGGGAAAAAGATTGATAGTATCTGTGGAGTGGTAAAGGAAGTTACAGTTCCTAATGGGGGGAAAAGAGGGTAAACATCTAAAGGCTCTGGTAGAAATTGATCTGACTCACCCCCTGCTAAGGGGAACAACAGTCAAAATGAATGGAGTGGGGAGATAGATCGATTTTAAATACAAAAAGTGCCCAGACTTTTTGTTATTGTTGTGGGCGTATGGGACATAATGAGAGGAACTGCAAGGATAAAGGAATGTATCTGAACAAGGAGTCTTAGTATGGGATCTGGCTGAAGGCCAGTTGGCCTAAAAGCCCTCATAAGAGGCATTCGACAGCAGAACGGGCAGCAAGAATGAGGGAGGAGGAGAGGTCTGACCAGTCTGAATACAGGGGACATGGACAGTACTTGTTGACTTGGGAATTTATGAGGGAAGGCGACAGGACGGGGAGTGGAGGAGTAGGGTGATCTTATGGCTAGATCTAAGGATATATCTGGGGGTAAGGAGGAAGGGGTGGAAGGATCAATGCAGACAGAGAGAAAGGCAAAAAGGGATGGGGGCACAAAGGATAGATCAGAGCAGCAAATAGAAGGGATTGGGGCAATAGAGGGGGAAGTGGAACAAAGGGGGAAGGAAGAGGGGTATGAAGTGACTGGGGGCCAGTCGAGGGAAGTAATAATACAGGAAGATACTGGTAATGAGCAAGATATAATGTGGATTGATGGATGCCTGAAAGAGGAGCTACCACAAAGAAGGGAAGGGCACCAGGAAAGCATAGAGACTAAGGGTAATATTACTGGGGTAAGTCAAAGGAAGAAAAATATAGTTGGCAAGTATAAAGAGAACATGGCGTGAAATAGACTGGTACAGCATGTGAGGAGGAGGAAGCCACTCACTGATAGCAATGGGATCACATAAATGGAAGTGGATACTAGGAAAAGGAAAAATGTGGACAGGGAGGAAGAATGTAGGGAAGATAGCAAGGGTGGACTTAAGAAATTCATGAAACTGGTAGTTGAGGGTAAGGGGAATGAGCTGGTAAAGGGGGGAGCCCAACCTAAATGGGGCTCCATAGTGTCCATGAGAGTCATGGTATGGAATTGTCAAGGTGCAAGAAGACCCTTGACAGTTTTCCAAATAGAGGAGGTAAATAGACTCCACTTCTCAGAAATATTGTTCTTAGCTAAGACTAAAAATAAGAAGTGTTATATGAATAAGCTGAAGCTGAAACTTAAGTTTGATAATTTGTTTGTAGTGGATCCAGTAGAGAGGTCTGGGGGCTTGGCTGTAATGTGGAAAAATGATGTCCAGGTCAAAAAAGTATTATACACGAACTTTACTATAGAGCTATGCATTGAGGATCTGAGCAAAAAAATTTTCTGGTGGTTGGTGTGCATATATGCCAGTACAAATAATGCGACTAGGGGGTAGCAGTGGCAAATTATTGGGAATAGGAAGGCTTTATCGGGTAATAGATGGTTGCTTGCTGGGGATATGAATGACATAGTAAGTAATGGTGAAAAATGGGGAGGGATACAGAGATATGAAAGGAGCTTCAAACAATTTCGAGACTTTATTAGTGCAAACGAGCTGATAGATATTGGATTCGAGGTAAACCATGGACTTGGAGCAATAATTGGGACAATAAAGGAGAAGTAAGAGAGAGGTTGGATAGAATGCTTGGTAGTAGGGCGTGGAGGAGGAAGTTTAAGAAAGCTAAGTGCTGTCATATACACAATGAAGCTTCTGACCACTGTATGCTCCTACTACACACTGAACCAAAAGAAATGAAGTGGAAGCGAAGGTTCTGTTTTGATAGGAGATGGTTGCAGTATAAGGAGGTGCATGGAGTGGTTAAGAGGGCTTGGGGTAAAGAGCAGATAGGATCAAGGTTGTTTCAGGTTAAAAACAGAATAAAGGAGTGTAAGATGGCCTTGTTGAGCTGGAACAAGAGCTTGAAGAACAATGCTAGGAGTGATATAGATAAGACTAAGAAAAAGATCCAAGAGATGCTAGAGAATAGTGCCCCAGGTAGGCGACAAAGAATATGGGAGTTAAAGAGGAGGCTAGCTAATGCATATAAGAAAGAAGAGTTATTCTGAGGACAAAAAGCTAGAGTGAATTGGCTGCGAGAGGGGGATAAGAACTCTAGTTAGTTTCATGCAGTTGTGGCAGGGAGAAGGAAGAGGAATACTATTACAACATTGCAGAGTGATGGAAGAGAATGGTGTGAAAATGAGAAGGAAATGGTGGGGGAGATCACTGGATACTTTGAAAGGCTCTTCACCTCTTCCAATCCTGAGGAATTCGCACCAATTATTCAGTGTATCCCACAGGTCATTACTGCTCAAATGAATTCACTACTGACCAGGCCTATAACAGAAATGGAGGTCAAAAAAGCAATCTTCTCCTTACATCTTAACAAAGCTCCAGGTCCTGATGGTATGATTCCGGTCTTTTTTCAAAAATTTTGGAATATTGTTAATCTAGATTTGATTGCTGCTATTTCTAGTTTTTTCCATTTTGGTAATTTACTCAAAGCCATAAATGAAACAAGTATCACTCTGATTCCTAAAACAGATTCCCCTACCTCAGTCTCTCAGTTCAGGCCTATTAGCTTGTGTAATGTGATATATAGAGTCATCTCTAAAATCCTTGTTAATAGGGAGAAACCTTTCCTGACCTGTTGTGTTAGTGCTAATCAATCAGCTTTTCTTCCTGGAAGGCATATTACTGATAATATTATGATTGCAAATGAACTTATCCACTTTTTGAACAATAGGAGAGGTGGTATGAATGCTTTTATGGCTATTAAGCTAGATATATATGGCTAAAGCCTACGATAGGGTAGAATAGGGGTTCCTGGAAAAGATTGTCTCAAATAGGGTTTTGATCTACATGGATCAACTGGATTTTAAAGTGTGTGTCATCTGTGACATATAGTTTTAATATCAATAGGGAGAAAAAGGGTTTTGTCAGACCTTCTAGAGGTTTTAGGCAAGGGGACCCACTGTCCCCATTCTTTTTCCTACTGGTTTCTGAGGGGCTTTCTAGATTGCTCAACACAACCATGAGGGAACACAGGATCTCAGGATTGAAATTTGCTGTTGCAAGCCCTGCTCTCTCACACCTTTTGTTTGCAGATAATATCTTAATTTTTTGTAGGGCAACTCCAGAGGAACCTGGTAGAACGAGGCAGTTGTTGGAGACGTATGGGAAAGCATCTGGACAATGTATCAACATGGAGAAATCCCCTGTACTGTTCAGTAAGAATACTGAGGGGAGTAGTATTGAGGCGGTCTTGCATGAGTTGGGGGGAATGAAACATGTAAGGTAGAGTAGATACTTAAGGCTCCCTGTATTAATTGGGAGGTCTAAGGCACAAGTGTTTAGCTATATAAGGGACAAGGTAAATAACAATTTAAAGGGATGGAAGGAAAAGATGCTAAGCCAAGTAGGTAAAGAGGTGTTGCTAAAGGCAGTGGCCATGGCAATGCCAAACTATGCTATGAATTGTTGCAAGCTACCTATTGGACTATGTAAAAATATCAGTAGGGATATGGCCAAATTCTGGTGGGAGAGTAAAGAAGATAAGAAACGAATACACTGGATGGGATGGAGGAAGTTAACTCAGGTCAAGGGGAAGGGAGGTCTGGGGTTCAAGGATTTGCAAGAGTTTAACAAAGCCATAGTAGCAAAACAGTTGTGGAGGGTGATAACCAACCCAAATTTGTTGGTTAGTAAGGTGCTGAGAGGAAGGTACTTCAAGGGGGAGTCAATATGGAAGATGAAGCCTAGGAATTCTAACTCATAGATGTGGAGGAGTGTGGTGAGTGCGACGGAGGTGCTGGAAAGAGGGGCTAGGAAACGAGTAAGGGATGGAGGTACTGTTAATATATGGAAGGATAAATGGCTGTTAGGTAAGGACCATGGTAAGATAACAACAACAAGGCCTCCAGAGTGTCAAACACAGATGGTGCAGGAGTTGATACAGAATGGAAAATGGAATAGAGCACTAGTGGAAAGAATGTTTAATGAAGCAGATTGTAAAAGGATCCTGGCTACACCACTGAGCTTATGTGGAGGGAAGGATAAACTTATATGGCCTTACAGCAAGAATGGGGAGTACACTGTCAGGTCAGGATATATGGTGGCTAAGGAGTTGCAACAAGGAAGGACAGAAATAGAAGTGCAGGGGTGGAGTATTAGAAATGAACATGGAACTGAGGTGTGGAAATTCCTATGGGGCCTTAATATGAAACATAAACTAAAGCACTTTATATGGAAAGGGCTGCAAAATATATTGCCAGTAAATGAGGTGACCAAGAGAAGGGTTGGAAGAGGATCTGAGTTGTGTGCCTGCTGTGGGGAACAACCTGAAACCCTGGAACATATGTTTTTCTTTTGTAAGCATGCAGAGTTGATCTGGAAAGCTTCACCAATATAGTGGGATGAGTTGCTAGAGTTCAGGAAAAGCTTTTGGCTATGGTGGAATAGTTTAATGGAGGCGAAGGCAAGGGATGCGGGAGAGGAACACATTTGTCTCACAGTGAACCTACTTTGGTAAATTTGGAAGTCTAGAAATAGGCTTCAGTTCAATAGTGAGGCAGGATATCCAGGAACAGTAGGGATGAAGGCAATCCAGGAGTGGAATGAATATGAGGCAGCCTAGTGTATGGAGAGGGGGGAGGCGCTGGAGGATAGGAGCGAGCTGAGAGTTCCAACAGAATGGCGGCCTCCAGCAAAAGGTTTTGTTAAGGTGAATGTAGATGCAGCTCTGAGCACAGCAAAGGGGATAGTAGGGTGGGGTGTGGCCGCAAGACAAATGGATGGGGGAGTGCTGAAAGCTTGGGCTGGTAGTGGCGAGAGGCATACTGAAGCTATGGTGGAGAAAGCTACTGCCATTCGAACAGCACTTATTAAAGCTGGAAGGATGGGATGGAGGAAGGTTGAGGTCCAATCTGACTGCAAGGGAGTTGCGGAAAGTATCAGGACAGGATGCAGGAAGGACCCAAAGGTGGGAACAATTGTAGAAGATATTCTTAGGTTGAGGGACAAGTTTGAGCAATGTTACTTTTCCTTTGTTAAAAGGGAAGGGAACTGTGTGAGTCATTATTTGGCAAAATTTGCCATGCAAGTGACAAGTGATATAGAGTGAGAAGAGTCTTTCCCAGTTTGGTTAGTAAACTTAGCCAAGAAAGATATACGAGCAGTTGCTCACCCAGTGTAATTTGACTATTAATGAAAGCTGTTATAGTTTTGGGAAAAAAAAAAAAGGATAAACGTTTGTACAAAGTTACCTCAATCATTTGCCGCGCAAAGGATGATGAACAGATTGAAGAAAAGGAGGTCTTTGATCTCTGTGTCTCAATGATATACCTCAATCTCCGTGTCTTAAATGTTGACGGCCTCATAATCTTCGAGGTCTGTAAAATAATAAAAAGAAATGGGTTGAGTGATGAACACTAAGTAGATAGTATCTACTCCCCTGCTGGATCATGCAGTTGTAGTACACTATATTTCAATAGCATTTGTACGCTCATCAATCATCACATGCACAGTTATTCAAATTTATAATCAAACTAGTAACATATAATATTGGCAAGTGACAATATTAACTTGTTCATGGCATAACATAATCATACATAAGAAATCTTAAAAGTATAAAACATTTCATATCAATTCATAAATAAGCACATGTAATATTTGACTTTTCAGTACTCAACATAAAGATTAAACTCCCTTTAGAAGGAAGATCAAAATGTTTCATGACTGCTATTTGACCACATAACATAATATAAATTAATCGGCTAGGCATAACAGCTGCCATGTCTAGCAAAATATTTTAGATAAGCATACATGACCCATTTTACATGTAACAAAGTAAGATTTTTCATGTGAGGAAACTCATATTTAATGTTCCATAAAATACGGAGAGGTAAATGCCACCTATCTCAGACTGCTCGCATGAAAAAATCTTAATTGCCTTGTGCTTCCCTCATACTTGTATCAAATGCATGTATCTTCTTATTAGTTTGCATTTCGCATTCATAGAGTACACTTTCCTATTCTAAGTAACCTAAAATTCATGTCTAGACAATCTATAAAAAGTACTTGAAAAGTTTTCCAAAAAGGATATTTTTATTTTTAGAAAGTTTTCCTTTTTATAAGGTTTCTTGATTTAGAAAATTTTCTTTTTATGAAATGTTACCTTAATTAATTATTCATGAAATGATTTTTTAATTATTTATTTATTTATTAGGTGTGTGTACGTATATGTACACACATGTATATTATTTTTTTAAAACGGGCTGATAATATACATTGTGCAGGATATAAGTTCGGGCTTGGTCTTAAGACTAGGCCCATCTATTAATTGAGCTTCCTTTTATTTGAAGCTTGGATTTATAAAAGTAAGTTCTTGGGTTTACTTGATAATAGTGGGTCAATTTAATAGGGTTAATTTTACTAAAAGATGCATTGGGTTTGACCATCAAAAAGGAGGTTTATGACAATTTAAATTTGTCCAAATTTGGGCCTTATTATTCTAGAACTACATGTGAGGTCTCGAAATAATTTTTCACACTTTAAATTCGTTGGTTGCAAAACACATATTTATGCTACTTGATTTGAAGTCTTAATAGGCCTAACAACCTTTTGGCCCAATACATATTTTGTGTTTAAAAGTAAATTTTTGAATTACCCAAGTTGCCCAATAGACTCTTAGTCTTGATAGAAGAACCAATCCACAATGTTTGGTCCAAGTGTTTTAAGCTGATACCCATTAAGAATTAGTCCAAAAATTAACTTGGACAATTTAACTTAAAAACGATATCCATTTGACTTAAGAAAATGGTCCGACCCAAAAGCAAAGTGAGTTTTCTTCTTCCCCAAATCAAAATTGATTTTTGGAAACCCTAACTTATAAACCCTATGCCTGATCACCAGCATCATCATCGTCCTTGACTTCATCTTGCCACCGTAGCTCTTAGCAGCCGAAGCTGCCTTTTCTCGGCTAGCCGTTCCTAGAGCAACATGGAGAGGGTTATCCTCATCTATCGATCTGCTTTTGTATTTTTTTTTTTTTTTTGGTCTTACTTCATAGAATCCCCCCAACAGATTCATGTTCTTATGATTATGCCCTAAGTTTTGAGTTTTCTACAATTTAGCCACAAAAGCTTTAAACTTAAGGAAACTTGCTTAGTTTCTTTCGTGAATTTATCGCTAATAGGATTACCCTTACTTAACACAATAGTTCTTAAGCCAAATATGAATTTTCCTACAATCTCCATGATAAATACATATACATACATATACTACAAAATTAATCAAAATAGCACCCAAATTGACAAAACCTAAGAAAAGAGTTTTACTTATGTCTTAAAAACTTATTTTGTTTACGTGTTTGGGGTTGATTGTCCTAGTTGTACGCCTGCTTGTTTACCACCAATTATATCTTCTTTTCTAACACTCTCAAGTACTTTGTGCTTTGATAGCTTCCAATCTTCTATTCCAGAATTACTCTCTGTCTCATCTGTCCGTGTTTATATATCTGCCATGTATATTGATGCATAGATAACTCAAACAAACTCGATCAACAAATCAAACGTTTGCTTGAATTATTAATGTATAAATATACATGAACACAGGACAGATAGGATAAAAGGTAATTTTGGGACAAAGGATTTTAAGTGAAGGAATAAGAATGAGAAATAGGTTGGGTAGTACGGAGGATAGAGTATAAGTGAAAGATTTTCGGACCTCCCACCTACATTAAAAAAGGAATGACAGGGAATAAAATACCAGCAACTTCTTAGAAGTAGTACCTAAACTAAATTAATACTAATTTTATATCTTAAGCTTCCCATCATTCAACCAAACTACAACCAAAGCAATATCAGATAAGGACAACAACAAAGTGGACAACATTAGATAGGGACACTAACGAGGTCAATTTAGGGCAAGGGAGCCCCCGTCATCCCTCCCTCCTCCCCAATTCTCTATTCCACCATCATTAGGTAAAGGTGTCAACCACAATTTAATTATATTGACTCGTTTAAACATACCTACTAATAAGTGGATTTAAGTATGCAATAAACTTTGAATGGGTCTAAACGAGTACTTAATTAAATCCGTTTAATTGGTGGACAGTGGGTTGACTCGGTTGGTCCATTTATATCCATTTAAAAATAATTATATATTTAAACTCAATTTTTAGTAACTGTCAAGTAAATAAATTTGAATTTTTCACCAATCTAATAACAATAAAATGTCATTATTTTTTGTCAAATAATATGCGAAAAATAAAAAAAGTTAGAATTTCATGTGAATCGTAAATTAATAATTGAATATATCCATACCCATTATTTAAATGAATATAAATAGATTGACTCATTTTGATCCATTTATTGAATAGTATAAATAAATTGATCCAATTATATTCATTTCTTGACTATGACCTTTTCAAATCAATATGAATCACCCATTTTAACAACTCTATCGCTTAGTGCCCTGCAGATAGCCAATATTAATGATTTCCTGATCCTCATTGTTTGCCTAAAAAGTGTCTTGAATGTCAGGATTCTCAATTTTTTCTTTCTACCGATTCGTTTCAACAAAAAATCCGAAGAGCAGACTACATTACTGTACCGAAGGACAACCAAACAAATCCAGAAACTATTGGAACATGCATTGATTACTTGATATGCAGTCTCATAGAATCCCTTCACTAAGAAAGTATTTATGATGCTGTCACGGTTCTGGAATTCAATCTCTGTCGATGGATCATCTAATGTTCTTATTGTGAGCTATTGACCTAAATTCTCTTGCTTTTCCTAATCTTGTTCACGATAGAGAAACTTTTGATTCCGTTTAAATAGATATTATTATATGTATTTTGATTTATATGTATAATTATAGATATATAACTTTTATTTCTATTTTACATGTAGGGATGGGGCCGAGAAAGGGTGGGTAAAAATACTCGTTAATCCAAAAATCCGCCATGTTCGATTCAATCCAATTCGAAAATTAGAATATCCGATTCGTATTATTTGATCGAATCAAAAGAGGGTCGAGTACTCGTTTAAATGCGGAGCGGATTAAGGTAACATAATTAAAAATTCATGGGCACCCAACTCGCCCTGAATATATATATATATATATATATATATATATATATATATATATATATATATATATTTATTTATTTAGTTATTTATTTATTTTTATTTTTATACACATGCCAAAAAATAATTTTAGAGTTAAATAATCAATTTTATTGAACAAATTGCATTACAAATATAGGAGATTATAGTTTATTTACAAGATTAATTTGTAGAAATAATCATCATAAGTTTTTTTAGAAAAGAGTTTAATGAATGTGGAATATATATTTAAAAAAAGGTGCTACTTATTTCAAATTTTTATTGATTTTGAATTCTTTTAATTTTTTTCCTTTTTTCTTGTATTCTTTTCGCATGATAGGAGACTTTCTTTGAGAAAAATCTTTATTAAATTTTAGATGAATTTGTAAAATATAAAATTAAATTAGTATAAATTATTTTTCAAAAAAATTAAATGATAAGTAGGGCGGAGCAGATATCCGTTGACCCGATCTTATCTCAACAAGTACCCGACAATTGAATATCCGCCTATGTTTTCAGAACCGGACCGGATAGCGACTCGGCTAAGGTCAGGGGTCAGGGGTCAATGGGTTCGACCGGGGGTCGATAGGGGTCGAACCGGATGACGTCATAAATAAAAATTATTTAAAAATTAAAATATTATATTTATAATATCTAATAATATATTGATATTGATAAAGGTATATTCATATATATTTGATGTTTCAAATATATTTAACAAGAAAATATAAAGAAATTAGAACAATTAAGTAGCAATTTATATTATTTAATAAATATTAACAAGTTTAGAATTAAAATTATGAGTTTAATTGAAAAATAACATCAAATTTTAGGACAATATTTATAAAGTATCAAATATTTGAGGTATATCGATAAGTTTTAACAATTTAGGGGGTCAAAACATAATATTATAAAGTTTGAATTTTTGTTTAAAAAAAATTACTGTTGAACCGGAAAAACCGATTTTTTCCTGGTCAAACCCGGTTTTTGACCGGCTTTGACCGGGTTTTAAATTTCCGGTTTTTTAATATGACTCGGACCGGCTACCTGGCCGGTTCCCGGTTCGACTGGCCGGTCCGGTCCGAGTTTCAAAACAGAGCTATCCGCTAGTATGTGAGATAGGTAATTATCGAAAAATGACTGATCTATAATGTGCGAGTTAGATCAGTTAAATGATGCACAAGGTGGGTGCTTGACCCATGCTTGCCCCATGCTTGCCCCTAATTTAAAGCAAGGGAAGAAAAATTCCACCGCCCCGCATATTCTCCGAATTTGTAGTGAAAGAAATTAAACCAAGTTCTATTAATTTAGTAATTACCCAATTAGCATGCGGCCAGTTTCTAGTTTATTCCCAAGTCTGCGCCAAATTTAGTTTGGTATTTCTTATCTATTATGGGTTTACTAGTACAGTGCTAGTCGAAATTCACTTAGAATCCTCTGTTCCAAAATTGCCTTCTGTCTCATCTCTCTCATACTTATATAGCTGTCATGTGTATTTACATATTGATAATTCAAACAAGCGTTTGACTTGTTGATCGAGTTTGTTATCCGTTTGCTTGAGTTATCAATGCATAAATACATGTGGCAACCATATAAATACGGACAGATGAGAGATGGAGAGTAATTCCAATACAAAGGATTTGAAGTGCTCTAATGGGAAGAGTTAGTGATATTTATGAGGATGATAAGAAAGTCATTATAAAAAATTTTTAAATATATCATCTTATTCACGTTATAAACACGGTTTTGAATCATTTTTTCGCAGTTCTAACAGCTTTTTTATCTCACATATATAAAATTATAAAAGTGCTACAACAATTATTTTGACTAACGGTTCAAACGATTCTCTATCCAAACACACATTGAGAAATTGACAATATATCATGAGTGTGATTCAAGTGAAAAAAGTGTCTTCCATAGGACAATAAATCTAGGTGCTACTTCATGCATTAGAATTCCCACCTTAGGTTTGTTAACGAACATTACAGATTTTCTTGAACAATTGAAGCTATTGCCGGTGGCCCAATATATTCCCAAACTGTCCGATTGGATTAGAAAGTGTCCTATTAGCCCTATACATATATATATATATATATATATATATATAAGATTAATGTTCTACACATTAACAATATATGTACTTTCACTATTTAATGCATGATATATTATCCGAATTTGAATTTGAAATTTAAATTTTACACGTGCCGTACATCTAAACGTAACAGTGTATGCACTATGTGAGGTACCTACCATTTAACTAGTCCTCCTCTTGTTTTAAATGCCTTCCACCCTTCCCCATATCCTCCCATCCCCAACTCTTGTGTCCAAAATTCAGATCGTCTCGAATTGTTACCCATAGAAAGAACAAGAAAAAAGAAAAGAACAAATAAAGATCAACGTCTAGACCTTAGCTATTGTAATTCGCTTGACTTGGCAAGCATGCAGCTGAGTATTGTTAGAACAATAAAATCACCAATCTTACTGGCAAACTAAAAGAAGATATAAGCTAAAGAACTAAGAAGTAAGAGAACCGTGAAACAATTAAACAAAAAAAGAATTATTCGCCTTTCCCTGTAGACCCTATAATATTAAGTATTAATTTTGAGAGAGATAAAGTTGGATGGTATCCAAATCTTTGAAGAGCGGGTAAATAATTTTTTTTTTTATTTGTTGGACAGATGTAAGTGAATTCATTTACATGGAAAGTCTTCTGTAATCTGTATCAACAAGTGTGTAATAGTCACTTGCAAGAAAATCCACAAAAAGTAAAATAAAACTTGAATTGAATTTCTTGTCATATCTCTTCATACAAACACGCTTTCCTAGCCAAAGTTCATATTTTCACAGAGCTTTATGTACCAAAACAATAGTACTTGAGTTGAATACCATGTCAGCTTCCTTACACTGGGACATCATCTTTCACCCCGTTGTTCTGGTGTGAGGCCCCCTTTACCACAAACAGGGCAACTCTTCAATCCAAATCCTTGGCAATCAAAGCATCTAAATACCATTGAATTAGATAAAACCATGAATTAGATTACCTCAGTTTGAAACAATTAACTAAACAAATGACCATAAACAATTTTAATTTGTCTTTGTTCCATTTTTTTTTTTTTGTTGTCTCTCTCTATCCTTCGTAATCTTGATGGCATTTCATTTGGAAAAGAATACATACTTCCACCGCTCAAAGATATTCCCATTCTTTTTATTCTTTCCTGTACCCTGCATAAGTATCAACAATCGAGTGTTAATTAAATTCCATGAACGAATATAAAAGTGGAAGAAAGGAGGGGGGGGGGGGTGGAAGAGGATTGGAAAAATTTAAGTCCTTAATATTCCTCCTTTTCTTTTGGTCTTTGATACTTGTGTAACCTCTACCTTACATCCAGGACATTCTATAGCACCTTGACCTCCACATCTTTCACACTTTTTGAGTATCTGCAAATTAATATGAGTTTAGAAGAACTTGATCATAATCATAATCCCTACTAATTAATAGCATTGAACTTCATTCTGCAAAAATAGTGATTTATGTGAAAACAAAAAAAGAAAAACCATTAAATTAAGCAACATTCAACACATAGATGCCCAAAAAGAATGAACATGTTAATGCAAGAAGTACCGAATTAAGTGAAAAACCACCAGATTTTGCCGCAAAAGATGTAATCCTTGGCTGTTTCCGTTGCTTTTCAGCTACCCTAATGATCAGATTGGAATCATTGAACTTAGAATTTAGTGATGGGATGATGCTGAAGCAACTTGTTTGCAGTACCGTCATCTCTGCCTGATGGAATTTTGGAACTTATGTTATATTTGTTGGACAAAGTTTATCCGTTCTTTCGGACCTCCAGGAAAAGTGCAACTACAAATGGATATTAAAGCCACCACAACCACATATATAATTTTGCCCTCTTATTGCCCTTTACGTTTTCTTTGTTGGGCTGACGAGAAAAGGAGGAACCAGGTGGGCTTATGGTAAGATTAACATAGCAAATTGAGGCCTCTCATCGAGCTACATTTGGGTAGTTATTGTCTTTGGGATTTTGTTTTGGAAACATATGTATCATGTTTTCAACTGCTTATTAAATTTTTTTTAAGTCCTCCTTTTGGCTTCGTAAAGTTAAAATGAAAACCAAAGGAAACGCTTTTATAATGGGCCTCAATGGTGATGACAAGAACTAATACAAAGCGGCCAATTAGTACTATATATCTTGCTATCGAACTTTTGAATTTTCAATATAAAGAGATTATAATATCGGGCATGCATACTTTGTGTTATTCTATCAAATTATCATACCACTTTGTGTTAAATATGGGATTTAGATTATTACCTTATTAAATGAGTACACAAGAAGATCTGAATTTAATAATTGGGTTATTATTACTTTACTCCCTTAAACTATATCACTACTATCAGTTTACCCCCTAACGTTATCTTTTAATCACTTTACCCTCATAAATAATTCAACCCAACATGTTAAGAAATTTTGGACAAAAATACCCTTTTATTTTATAGCATTACTACATTGTTATTATCATTTTATTCGTTTAGATTATAGTGATACAATCACTTTAGTTCCTAACATTATTATTTTCTAGACATTTTACTTTATCGTTAATCTAACTAGTATGGTCATAAAATTTTAAATATATTTACCCTTTTTTATATATAATTAAAAATAAAAAAGTTGGAATAGTTATTCTCCCTTTTTTTCACTTTAAGAGGTCAAAAAACATAAAAATAAAAGAATTTTCTCAAATTTCTTTTTTTCACACTTATTGATACTAGGAAAAGAAAAAGAAATAGAAAAGAAGAAGAACGAAAATTAGATTTTGCAAAGAAAGAAAATAAAGAAAAGTCTAATATTATCGTATTACATTAAGATTGTTGGGATTATGATTGGAATTTGCTAGTAAACAAAAAGTGAAATAATTTTAAAATAATAACAGTATTTAATTCTTTCTTATTTGTAATTTTTAAAAAAAGAATTGAGCTCTCCCTCTCCCTCTCCCCCTCTCCATCTTTCTATTCTTTTTTGCTATTAATAAGATTGTCAAGAAGAAAGTAATTAATATTTTAACTTTTTTTCTTGATATTAAAAAGGACAAGAACCACTCTAAATTTTTTATTATTTTTATTATGCAAAGTGGAGGGTATTTTCTTCTAAAATTTTTTAACATACTAAGTTGGTTTAATGGTAGGATAAATTGCTTAAAAAATAATTCTATGAGGTAAATTGAAAATGAAACTATAGTTTATGGGGGTAAAATGATAATAATTTTAAGGGTTAAGCATGTCTTTTCACTTTAATTAACAAACTCCGTTAAGTTTGACCGTTAGTCTTAGGGGTAAAGTGACTAAAAGATAACGTTAAGAGAGAAATTGATAGTGACACCAAACGTTAAAGGGGTAAAGTGATAATAACCCTTAATAATTTCAATTGAGATATATGGGCTGTCAATTAACTTTTATAGGAGTTTTAACAGATTGGTTGCAGCCCAAATCCAAGAGAGGAATGTTGAACCCCTGTTAATTTCATCATGTGCGACATAGTTTATAAATTGACTCGTCGAGGAATCGGTGAAGAGAGTGAGTTAATGAATTACTATTTCCACCAATAATTAGGTGATTGAAATTAAATATAGTATTTTATAATTTTTAATGCAAGACATATGGTGCAGATGTTAATAAAATTTGTTATAGCAAATTTATAAGGGTTTGGTAAATGCTTGGGGAGGTGGCGCTGTTAGGATTGAGGAGATGAGAGAGGAAGGGAAGCAGTGAAGGGATGGTGGTGTTTTGTTGTAAATTAAAATAATAAAGGTGTTCTTTGTAACATCAAATTAAGTTTAGAAAAGCACCAACACTAGCAGTTGTCTGTGATCTATAGATCAGAGCGCCTGTCATACAACCACTATTCTTTTTGCTTTATGAATAACTAGTTTTGTACTCGTTCGTTGAACGGGAATCGTCGAAAAATAATAAACTTTAGTCAATTTATAAAAATGTCGATATAAAATACATATTTAATGTATAATCTATTATAACTTGTCTTAAATATATTACTATGTGCGCATTGTAATGTAAAGTATTCTTATAATATAAATGTGAACATCTAATTCAGTGAATAATAATTCAAAAATAGAAAAAATAACATTCAACAATACCATAACATTCAAAAACTTGAAAATAAATAAAAAGTGCAGTAAATAGTATCAAATAATATTCTACTATTCAGAAACTTGTTTTTGTTTTTTCTGTTTGAACATTCTCCTCGATTTGTCTATGCAAATCAACATTTATTGATTTTCTATTATCACTGCATGATAGCAAAGTAGGATAACTAAGTATAAAAATAAATAAATGATTTATCGCATTCAAGTTTGTGTATAACAATATGTAAAGATTATAATTAAGTAAACGGCCAGAGTCTTTTAATTAACTAATGAATTTGCAAATATATCTAATAGAGATATTTATGTCTCTTGTATTTATATTGCATTACTTTCCAGTGCCTTTTGTTTTTGGTTGTTTTTCCTGAAGGTAAATTAACAAATATCGTAGTATATGATCACAAAAATCAATTATTAACAAACATGTTAGAAAAAATCCTACAAAAATAATGATGAAAGTACTTGTTTAAATCCTATGTCTTCATACAAAACAAATAAAAAATAAAACAAAAAAAACAAAATTCAAGATATGTTACTAAGCTTTTACAATTAAAGATCAACATGCTTTTTAAAAATATATATATATATATATATATATATATATATATATATATTGAAAGAAGATGTACCTGATAATCAAGAGGAGTGAAAACCCAAAATCGATACTTTAATATGCCAACCGCTTGCACTAGAAATACCTAACCATAAATTTAATGATTGAAATCAATATATTAGAGGCTATATATAGTGTAGACATAGGAAATAAGAATTGATAAGAATACAAAGAGATATTGATAAGAACATTAAAAGTATGTTTATCTTAATTTAAGTTGCTTAAAGTACGTAACTTTGGGCAGGAAATAAAAATCCTATAATATTAAGAATTCTTATAAGAAATAAAACCATAATTGTCCAAATAACTTTGGGTAGAAATAAGACCTTATGTGACCCGTACTATGCACGAATATAAACTTGTATGTAATAAATTTACAAATGCGTTATCAGGATAGATTTTACCGATCTTAAAAGACCACCTCCACTATATCGAGTCCTTTAAGTGCATGGACTCCTATAATGTGAGTCCATACACGAAATACTCCCCACCATCTGGGTAGAGATGTATTGTGATTAAGGAATTATTAGCAGAAATATATTAAAAAAAAAGACGGGCGGAGGACACTACGGACGGAGGCCTTTCTCTTGGATTGGAGGGCACTACGGACGGAGGGTCAGGTAGGGGCCTTTGAGGTGCAAAAATTCAACAAATATCTAATGTTTTATCTCATCTTTCTTTAGTTATGATAATGGGATTTTATTTCTTTGGTTGATGACACTCTATTTTCTTTGTGGACTTTTCCAGAATTTTTCAATCAGATGAAGTACCATTTCCCTTTGTACATCAATTATGCATGGGGGACTGTGAATCTTGTAAAAACTTTCTCGGGTTAACTTTCTTTAATTTTCATGTCTAGATTGTTTGTATGTTGTTCTATATATGGGTAGATTATCCTAAAATAAAAAGGATCTATGATGAAATTGTTAAAAAAAAAAAAGAATAGGACACTACAAAAAAATATATTATCATTTATTCCTATATATCTAATAGAGGAGATTTATATCTCTTTTATTTATATCGCATTACTTTCCAGTTCCTTTTTTTGGTAGGAAATAATAATCATATAATATTAAGAATTTTTATAAGAAATAAGAATTGATATTTATCTAAACAAAAAAGGAGCAAGCCACGTAGGAAACTACTTGCCGTCTCGTTAAGCTACGTAGGAAAGAGAAAATATGAAGGGATAAGTATGAGAATACGACGTTATTATATATATATGATTGAGTGTCATTCATATTGAAATACTAGGGGAAAAGGCCGCGCAACGCACGGGAGTTTAGTATCTATAATTAAAGATAGTTAATACTTATTATTTGGCAATTTCTAGTATAAGAATTGAAGTATGACAATTTTTATTATGTGATATTAAATAAAAAAAATCATAAGTTACATGTTGAGTTAAAAAATATAATATACAATAAAATATAAATATAAGATACGATCAACTACTTTGCATCTAACGTAGTATAATAAAAGACATATTTATATCTGCTCATGCACTTTAGGGATATTAAAATTTATTATTTAATTTGAATTTGATCTTGATATGAGGGTAATCTACCACATTATCTTGTCATATAAGTGAGATTTGAACAATTAGCATACTTGAAGAAATCATTGCTAGTGGAATTTCGGTTCTTGCAAACCAAATTCTTGAATTTATATTGATTCCAAAGATATATCATCACGAGGCCTTCACATGAGCAAGCAATTAATTATAAGTTATCGTATGATTAAGGACATATAGCAAAACATCTCTTTCTTGATAAGGGTTACAATCACGAAATATCAGTTTTGTGTTAGTTGCAAAAACAACTAACATGCTAATTTAGAGGAATAATTACCTCAAAAAGTATCAAAGCACCTTAATCCACTCAATTCAAGAAAAACAATTAAAAGTAATGAGGTACATACTTAAGAGTTGTAGCCAAATAGTTTTAAGTAGATAGTTAAACATATTAGCAAATCAGATGAAGTGAAAAATTGTCTAAATGGAATAGTCAATAAAGTAGCAAACGATTTGAAAATTACCCTAACTAATAGTTAAAACAACAAAAGAAGTAGATGCAATCTATAAATGGGAAAATTTATGATGATAAACTTATTTTAAACCATAAATAACAATTAACAAATGTGGCCTCTTCCTTATCAAGCTTGTCTAACATGAAAAATTGAATTAAAATGCTAAAAAATTATTGCACATACAACTTGCAATATTACAGATTTTTTACAACCAAAAAGTAGATTGGTTAAAGAAAACATACCTATTGAGAAAGATGTTGCAAAATGGGGAAGAGGAGTAGCTAATGTAGCAACATCCGAATTCAATATGCTGCATGATTATGGTGGAACAAAACCTATAAGTAAATGAAATGAATTTGAATAGATGAGGGTTACTATGGTAACGGTCAAAAAACCAGACTTCTCTACTAATTGACATTAATTGTGTCTTAACATCTATATATCATAACTTTGCAAATAACGGATGAGAAAGGTTTTAAGAAATTAAAAGACTTAGATGTTAATACAATTAAATGATTAGAAGGGCTTTTATGTAATGTCACTAAAACATAAGCTGAATTCAGTTGTACCCAATGTTTAATTGGATATCAAACACTGTCACATATCAAACTTACTCCTAGTTTTAAATGTTAAAAAGGACATCCAAGTAATTACATCAAAACTAAATTAGTTATAATGACTCATATTCAATACTCAAATTACACCTCAAACACTCTCACATTTCCAAAAAGCCCCACCCTTGCGATTGAAATTCAAGTCCTAGACTCATTCTTATATAGTATAAGGATTTCAATTGTAATACTTGATTTATTCTCGGCATTTAATTTAAATTTCATATTCGTTAGAAATATAATTAACAAGGTTGAGTATAAATTACATGATGCCAAATATTCATATTCTCTTTATATTCTTATTCTTATTATTATATGAAATTTGACTAAATTCTTATACAACAGGTAAAAATTTTTTAAAATAAATATTATCGTAAAAATTAAAAAAAAATTCGTAATAGTGAAGAGGTGGGATTCAAGAAGCTGCAATGTGGGAAGGGAAATTTGAACTCAACACCTTTAATTAAACATAGGAAAACTATTCTAGATGTAGGAAAAAATCATTAAAGTTAAAAATTACAATCAATTATTAATTAAATTCACAAATATATTAAAATTTGTTTATAGTAAAAATATGTAAGAATAAATTTGACATCCTCGTATTTTGGACATTTGAGGCTTGAGGATGAAGATGGAAAAGGCTCTCTCTCCCTGCCTCTCTCTTTCTCTCTCTGAGTAATAGAGATTCTAGGATAAAGTTAGAGTGAGCATTTTAGGGGCAAAGGACTTTTCAACTTTAATGATGCATACTAAACATGAAAATGGATGAACAAGTTGGAAAGGATTTTCAATAGAGGCAAACTCCATTTATCGAATAAGGGGTTAAAGATAAAATACATACTTATACATTAGTTACTGGTTACGGTATTCATGTGGAATTTCTCTCAATGCAATTCATTAAGCTTCACTGTGATGCAATTTAGAAATTTTTTTATCTAATTATTAAACATATGAAACCAACTAAAATTTGTTAACCAATTGTATCACATTTATGATGAAGGCAGGGTGGGGAATTGCTGCAAGAGATAGCAGAGGAAGGTTATTAGCAATGTGGGCAGTCCTGAGATTGTGCAGTAGGAATGCCAAGATGGAGGAAGCTATGGTTATAAGGAGAGCAGTGGAATTAGCCACACTAGAAGGCTGGAATAGGGTGCAGATTGAATCAGATTGCAAGGAGATTGTGGAAAAACTAATGCAGAGAGACTGGAACGATAAATGGATTGGTGTGATACTGGAAGACATCTCTCGGATGAGCTGTTTCTTTGAGAAATGTTGCTTTTCTTTTGTCAAAAGGAATTGCAACTTTGTTAGTCACTCTTTGGCACATTTGCCCTTAACTGTTGTGAGGAAACCTCTTGGAGGACCTCTTTCCTTGTCTGGTTAGTGCATGCAGCCAGGGAAGATTTTGAGAGCAGTTGCTCACCCTTTTGTACTTAGCATTTTGCTCGAATAAAATACTTCTACCGCTTTTGGGAAAAAAAAAATTGTATCACATTTAATCCACAATCACTTTTTTTAAAAGAAACAATAAATTGAAACTTACTCATAGTAACATTTTGTTTACACCAGCTACCTTCTTCTATATTTGTCTGTTGCACTTTTTTTCACTTTTTGGAAGCTTAAGTACAATAATTGCCAAACACATGGGTAAAGTGTTATTACCAAAGAGGGTCATGTTGTTATGTTCATGTAGAAAAACCTCAACCTAGACTTAACCAACTAAACTTTTGTGTTGTATTGTGTCATAATCTATTTGTTAATGAGTTGACATAACCAAATCCATTTAAGTCATTAAGCATTTTGAATGACGATAATCGCTGTCAAATGAATCGGTTTAACATCCACTTTAACCCCTTTATTCGTGCTATTAACAGTTTTTAGTGACAAAATGCTTAGCAAAATAATAATTGAGATTGGGCTGATGGCTAGTGAATTCTTCATACTACTAAATTCAAAGTTCGAATCTTCGGATTGGCAATTAAGGATGGAATGAGTCTAGAGAGGGGTGAAAGATAAAAAAAAAAAAAGAGATGCACAATTAAAACACATAACTAATTTTTTTAAAGACATAATACGTGTCTAGGTCCTCAAAATATAAAACAAACTTCAAGATTTAGAATTTTCAATAGAAATAAAGTATAATACTTCCATACATAATCAGACATGAAAGGTACAATAACAAATAATAGAAAAAAAATACAAGATGAGGGACATTTTAGTAATGTTCAATTATTATTGAGTTAGAGTGTCAACTTGCGGATAGATCCAACTTAATTTGCTTCCAGTTGTACCATTTGGATGTGTAAATGAGTCTAAATAAATTGAATACCCTAGCATTCGAGTTCGTTTGATTATTTTGACGAACTTGAGATTCCGTTTAAACTTAGTTTGTTTACTTCTCGAGTTGAGTTTAAATGAGTTTTTTTTTAGAGTGAATGACCTAAAAAAAGGGCATTAAACTATTCAAAATAGCACTCTTTGATCACCAAACTTTTTTGTGGGCCAAAAGATCACTAAACTCAAAAAAACGCGCCAGCGGAGTCATTTTACTGATATTTAACGGTTTCTCATCTGGTGGCATTGGCAATATGAAATGGAGGAATATTTTTTAAGGGGCAAACATGTCCAACAAAATATGGCAAACCTATTTTTTCCTCGCAAGTCGTGCCCATACTTTTGGTATGATGCATGGCACCGTATAGGCCCTCTTTATCAGCATTTTACTAGTAATCTACCTTCTAAAACCTTGGTTTGTCACTTCAAGATAAGGTAGCAAAGTGGATCCATAATGGCATGTGGAACTGGCTTTCTAGCAGGAAGTTCAATGCTGAGGTAAAATTGTTGCAACAACAAATCCCTTTTACACTGTTGCCCACCACAGGCTTGGATCAAACTAGGTGGACTCCTAGCCCATCTGGTGACTTTATGTCCTTTGGGAAGGTTGTTAAAGATTGATGCTGCGACGCCCTCCCCAGCCGGAGAGCCCCCAGAACAAGGAGGCATAAGATTGAGAGATCCAAACCTTTTTCTTCGGAGTGGAAACGGACATGGAGACCCCTACTCTATTTACGCTATTTCGTCATATGAGAAGTTTGCAGGCACGGAAAAAAAAGCCTTCATGGGAGCTTTCTAAAACAGTTTTTTTGAGAACAGCAAGAGGGCAGCTACTTCTCTTCCTTTTGTGGCATTTGTCCCTGTGGTTCCGGAGGATCCAGCTACAGGAGAACCAGGAACGGATCTTCGTCAGCCTTCAGTTGCACGAGTGCAGGTGGAGATAGATGTTACTCGACCCCAGGTGAAGTGGGTGTGGATTGGGGATGATGAGTATGGTTTTTGGCAAAAAGGTCGAGTCTGAGATTTGGCCGGCGTTTTGTCATTTTTGCGAACGTTTTGGTCATGTAGAAAGCGAATGTTTTCGGAAAGATCCATCATTGAAGCTGGTGAAGCCTGCTCCTCCTGTTCCGTTGCGTCAAAGCCTCTTCAGATTTTTGCGTCCAAGGCCCAAATTGATAAGGGTAAAGTCAAATTACCGAGGAGGGTTTAGGTATTGATAAAACTTTAGAGTTGAGTGTTGATCATTCTCTTTTTACAGGTGGTCACAATCACCCGACTTCGCTGGAGAAGATAAAGTGAAGCAAACGATCGGTGGGTCAACTTTGGGAATGAAACTAAATATGGGTTCACTTGTTCCAATAAGCTTTTGGACATTTTTTATGACGACCCCACCGTACTTAGAGGCGTACTAAAGGGTTTAGCGGATCGTCTGCCTAACTCGCGCCAGGACTTGATACCAACAAAAATGAAAAAATAAATTCATGCCAAAAAAGAGTTCTATTTACACTATTACGTCTTCAAAAGTTATATAGAACTACTACATTAAACCATACACACCACTAGTACCAGCAATTAAACCCTAAAGAAGGATTTAAAGAAACTACTAATTATAACCGTCACAACAAATATATACGTCTTATTAGTCAACTTACATCAAGTATTAGGGCAAAATCAACTATTCTACAAACCTAAAATCACCTATACTATACACCTTTTCGAGCGATTCCCGCGTCGGCCCTTGCTAAAGAAAACAAATGGAATGGGGTAAGTTAGATGCTTAGTAAGTAATCGGGGTAAAAACGCAAAATCACATCCAAATAAACATGCAAACCAAAATATTTCACATCAATAAACAGAATTGTAACATCACAATAGTAGGATACAAGTGGTTTCAAAACCAGTCCAATTCCCTGAGATTGAACACCTGTTAACACTCCGTCAACCAAAATACTCATGGTCCGTAGACTCCACTTACTTTTCCCCCGCTTACCTTATCAACCCCCACTGGCCAGTCATTAGCACACAGTAGCTCGAGCAAAAGCAAAATCACTTTGCTTTAACAAAAAACAAAATTCCAAAATTAGCAAAGAATTGACTTTGACCAACCCCGATCGGTTCGAATAGTCCATCTACCCTTGGAACCGGATTGGAACCAAATCCTGAGATATCCAATCTCTCAACAAAGGATACCTCTCAACAAAGTACTCATCAAAATACTCAAGTCATGTAATCACCCCAACAGCACACAGTACAAGGGGTGATACTCAACATAAAGCATGTATTCTCACATATTAAATCAAGAACAGAGAATGGGTTTAGATCGAGTGAGATAAAATACACTCTCGTCTAAGTACCCATTTAACATATACAAAGCACTTTGACAATTTATTACATAAACAAACCCAATTACTCACTCAAAATAACTAGCACGTAAATCAAGACAATTTATACGGGTCCACCGACTAAGTTCAGGCCGTCACTGCCTGTGATAAAAAATTATACTTAACTATTAGTCAAACAACCATTATAATGAAAATAAGGATTAAAATGGCCAAAACGACAAAAAGGGCAAAGAAATGCATGCGCTCGCGCGGGGAAATGAAAACGGTGCGCACGACAGAAAACGGTATGAAAATAGGTTGCACGGTTTCGACCATAATTGGAGCTGTGGTTATCGGATAAAGGTGTACTAGGTAGTGTTTCAAAGCTAAGACAAAGAGTTACAACTTTTATGAAGACAAGTCAACCCAATTCACAGTTAATTTAGGTCGAATTTGCAGATTACAAAACCAAAATTTCATTGTCAGTTTGGTTGTTAGCACTACATTCAAATGGCAATAACTCAAGTCACAAAAGTCCGATTGAGGTGTTTTTAGATGCGTTGGAAAGCTGAAACATAGAACTAAAATTTTTGTTTTTTGACCAAATACTGATTTGATACGGATCAAAGTGAAAAATGAAGCCAAAGTTACAGGTTTGACAAACCTTGTTTTATTTCCGATTTCCCACTCAACCTAACTTGTACCAACAGTTTCGCACTCAACCTAACTTGTACCAATAGCACACTAAATACACCAAATCAAGAAAACACATCATAAATCAACATCTAAGCTACCATTAAAGCAATACCAAGCTAAGGTCTTCAATCACAACCCAAGTAAAATGCTGAAATTACCAAACCAAAGCTGAAAACTTCCACGACAAGCGGACATACACCAATTAACATTCTTTCCACTTGTAACATTTCATATACCTATTTAGCCAAACTAAGCACTCAATAATTAACTCAAATCCCTAACTCAAGGCTGAAATTTTCTGAACAAGAGCTAAATTTTTCGCTACAAGCGGAAATTCACCAAATTTACAACAATTTCGCAACACAAGCTACAACTACATCATTAACACAAGATTACATATAAATTCATCAACCAAAACCCTAATTCAAACCCTTCTTGCTGGCTAAATTTTATATGCTACAAAACTAACAATTTTTAACCATAATTCACTTCCATAAACTAAGCATAAGTATTACTACAACATGAACACCAAGAACAACCATCCATTCCAACAACCAAAGCTGAAAATTACACTATAAAACTGGAATTTACTATAACCACCACTAAAATCATGAAATCTATTTAAACAAGCCATAACTTTCACTTGTAAACCAATAAATAACATAACCATGAACTAATATCAACTTTACCTAGAATTGGAGAAGCACAACAACCCCTAAGAAGCTTGAACCACCAAAACACTCCACTCCAAGATAGCAATCCACCTTCCTAAGCAACTTCTATGGATTATTTAGTGAATCTATCGGTTAATTTACAAGATTGAGCAAGAAATCAAGAAACCAAAGTTGAAACTTTTCTCTTGTTCCTCCCATAGAGCTCTCGGCCCTCTCTCTCTCTTTTTCCTCTTAATTTTTGGCTTTGTTTTTTTTTTCTTTCATTTACTTTTTCCTCTTAACTTAGATATTTAAGCCAAAATCAAAGGATACGTTTTCTCTACCAATCAAATTTGAGCTTAGGAAGATCCTAGAAGCTTTAAGATTACTAGTAAATTTACTTTGCTAACCCTCACACTATGGCCCCAACAATTTCTAATCTTTGCAATTAACTCCATAGATTACCAATTTCATGTAATCCAACAAGTTTAATTACACCTCATTAATTTACTAACCACCCAACCGTTATAATTACCTATCATAAAGCATGTATTGTAATACATAAACTCAATTAAATAACAATCTTCTGGTCACAAGTAAAACTAGGATTTTGATTAAAATTTAAAGTGTCTAGTCTTTAAAAAAACAATGGGTGTGTTTGGATCAATTGTTTTTGGAAGAAACTGTGGTTGTAGTCAAAATACACCTTTTGGTCAACCAGTTGTTTTTTAAATGCTACAGTCCCGCGCCTGTTATACGGTACCGTTTAGGAGCATTAATTGTTAAGATGAGTTTTTGACTAAAAGCCGAACTCCTTCCTATTTCTCCTCTTTATTTCTTCTGCTAAACTATATCGAGCAGAAGCGGATACCTCTACACTTTCCATCCTCTAAACAGCATCAAGTGTTGAGTTAGCCTGTCCCTCCACAATTTGCAGCTTATCTTCAGCAAAACAGCCACGATTTGTAGCTGACATCATAGTGCACAGATAGCAGGGGAGAGGCGGCAGGGCCACTAACACACACGAAGAAGCTTGGTGCAGAGCTTTTTTCCCTTATTTCGAAGTCGCAGCTACTGAGTCTCATCGCTACTGCTCAGCTGTTGATCCGCCGAGGTGAGTTTGTACTGTTTAGGTCATTGGGGCCTTAATTCGTACGAATTAAGGCTACAGTAATTAGTTTATGTGGTTGCCATTTAATCAACGGCTCTGAAAATTTGGTAGGGATAGTTTATAGTCCAGACAGAGGATCAATTTCACTGATGTTGCTTTGCCTTGTTTGGACTGGAATTCATGCTTCTAGTACCTTGCTTGTAATTGTGCGGCTTCAATTTTTCAAAATTAGTAAGTTTTGGTTCGCCACCTCAACTGCGCAACTCACAATTTCAGTTTCACCATTTTTTTGCTATTGTACTCTTCCCCACATGTGTCCACAGTATGAGGCAATTAATTGTTCGTAAGAGGGAGAGGGTACACAGTGGCACCACATTAGCCGATGATATTGCTTGGCTGCTTCATTTAGTTCGGTTAGGAAAGGCGATTTTTTTTTGCTAAGCTCATGGTATACGTGTACTCTGTTAATTGCACTTTAATATTGATACTATTTTGTGGATTAGATATTTGATGGAGTCATCTAGTGCTCTTGTTGCCGCTGAAATTGATCATTTGCTCTGCCAGATATGTGTTTAGGTAGGGTGTTGTTGCTACGTATAACCTGTATAGAGGGAAAAATTAATCTGCTTTTTGTGTGAGGCTGTTTTGGTCCTGTGTATGTGATTTTCAGCATATTATAATCTAAAATGAACTTTGATATGTTAGTGGAAGTTTTAGCTTCGAACATGAAATTGCATGATATTTCGTTAACAGTTTATGCACTTGGTCTGCTAATAGCATTTTAGTGGTACCTTGTACATATTTTTAGGATTGTGATGCCTCTTGTGACTCAGAGTACTTCGAAGGGTAAGAAGCAACTATTGTGACAATTAATTATGTCAAATCTTGATCCGGAACTACTGCAGTTCTCGGCTTTTTAACATCGTTATTTACAGCTTTGCAAACGACTAGGGGATTTAACATTTGTTCACCTAATTCAGCTACGGGAGAAAACGATTTGCGTCTTTGTATAACAAACTACTTCAAGGTGAGTTAGAACTTACTAGGGGAAACATTCTCTATATAAGTGTCCCAATATTCCCTTAGAATGTGTCTAATTTCCCATGTTTAAGTCCACCCTAAGCGTTTTTTCTGGTTTTGACTTTTCTAAAGAAAACAAAGATGCCCAAACCAAAAGCAAATAAGGAACGTAACACTTTCAAGCCGGAGATAAAAACTGCCATTGCCCATGAGCTTGTGAACATGCATAGGAATGAGGAAATATCATCACAGATCATCGGGAGCCATGTTATCCCTCAGATTACTAGGATGCTCACTCAGAATTTCGGGGTTTCGTTCCCCCGGGACAGTATTTGTTCAAAGTACTATGCGTTTCAGCAGCTAACTAGACTTTACATTTCGTTCAAGAAGCGTGGCACTGGTATGAGTTGGGACTCAACAAACTACACCTTCATGATGGATGATGAGCGATGGAGTCATCTAGTTCAGGTATAATACTTTTCCTGTTATGTTTACATATTTTCTTTATAAGCTGTCTATAGAATTTTGCAAGTTTTTTCCACATTATTAATTGTATATTAAGCTATCCACATTATTAATTGTATATATTATTCTTCTGTAGGTGAACTCGGGGTACAAAAGGTTTTATAACCGCTCTTGTCTAGTCTTCCATTTGCTTGAAGAAATCTTCATGAATCAGGGGGCCAGTGGGGATTTCAGCTCCGACTTTGTGGCATCTCCCGTCAATTCGGCTAACGAATTGGAAATGGAACATGCTGCAAGACATGGTAGTGGTAAGGGGGTTGTCGATGTCGATTCATCAGATGAAGGAGATGCCGTTCATGTGACCCGGAAAGGGAAAGAGAAGGTGAAGAAGGGCAAAGGAAAGCGCAAATCAGGGGACATGTCAACTGAATCTTTCTTTGCGCCATCCTCCCCCCAATTCTAGAAGTACGTCCGGATTTTAGATAGCATCGAGACACGATTGAACGGTAAAAGGAGCTCTGGGATGACCAGTTCGGTCTCTTCTCCCCGCTAAGAGTAAAAAGCCCCGGTTGATGAAGAGGAGGAGCTACAGGCTGCCTTGGCCAACTTGAGCGGTCTTCATTTGGACCCAACTGTGCGCTTCAAGATGGCCGATCTGCTAAGGAATCGTGCGGAGCGTCTCATTTGGTTCTTATGCGTGAATGACGAAGACCGCCTTGCCTTCGTTAGACATCGGGGCTTCCTTCGCCCCGTTTAGCACCTCATTCTGTCCAGCCAGTGACTATTGCGGCAACCTTCTACCTTTTTTCCGCATGCCTTAAAATTTCAACTGCTCATTTGGACCCTTGTAGTTCGAGTTGACATTGGACTTTGTTATTCATTTCTGTACTGTACCGCGAGCCTTAGTTTTTTTTATGTGAGGTGAAGTTGAGGATATTTCTGATAATTAATTTGTGTGTGCTTATAAATATTGGTTGAATGAGTTTATTTACATTATTTGTTAGGAAATAGTGCAAAGATTTTGATTTTGTGTGACAGGAGTTGCCTCTACATTTTTTTGTGAGTTGATGTTGAAATTTGTTCGTTTATTTTTGAACAATTGGATTTGGTTCAGGTTATTATTTTTTTCTGTATATTCAAGGAATGTCTGCTAATTTACCTTATGTGTGCTTCTGAATATTGGTTCAAGTAGTTTACTATATATTATTTGTTAGGAAATAGTGCACTGGCGTATATATTGTTCGGCCATGTTACCAAATTAATTTTATTGGCAGCAGTTAATATTGGACAGCGTCTCATTTATGTTCTCACATGATTTGAACCGGGGCCAGTTATTATTTTTTCCTTCATATTCAGGCAATGTCTACTAATTTATTTGTTGCCTAAGGTTATAAAGACTGGTTGATGCTGTTTACTAAATATTACTTTTTAGGAAATGGTGCAATGGCTATTATTTTGTGTAGTTGGAGTTGCCATATTAATTTTTGGGTGAGGTGATATTGGACTTTGTTATTTATTTATTTTCTCATATAAATGGACCTGGGCCAGTTAATATTTTTTCGTTCATGTACAGGGAATGTCTTTGTTCAATTATTTGTGTGGGCTTATAAATATTGGTTGAAGTAGTTTACAAACAATTAATTGTTGGGAAAAAGTGCAATGGCTATTATTTTGTGTAGTTGGAGTTGCTTTTTTGAACAAGGTGATATTGGTATTAATTATTCACTTATTTTCTCAAATAAGTGGACCCGGGCCAGTTAATATTTTTTCCTTTATGTACCTGGCTTATGTCTGCTAATTTATTTGTCCTAAGATTATAAATATTGGTTGAAGTAGTTTACTATATATTGCTATTGTTAGTAAAAAGTGCAATGGCTATTTTGTGTAGTTGGAGTTGCCATATTAATTTTTTTGTGAGGTGATATTGGACTTTGTTCAGTTATTTTCTCAAAAGGTAACTGGACCCGGGCCTGTTATTTGGAATTTTTTTTACCTGGGAGTGTCTGCTAATTTATTTGTGTTGAGATTAAAAATTTGCTAGAAGTAGTTTACTAACAATTAATTATTGAGAAAAAGGGCAATGGCTATTATTTTGTGTTTGACTGGAGTTGCCATATTAATTTTGTGCAGTTGGATTTATTTGGACCTTACCTGGCTTATTTTTTTCTTAATATATTTGGGAATATTTATTTGTAATGATTAGTGAGTATTTATAGTAATTGATTGAACTTATTTACTATACTGGTTAGGATATTTACTTATTTCACTTGTGAGTGTTTTTTATAATTGGATGAACTTATTTAATTTGTATTATAATTGGTTGAACTTAAATTGAGAGAAATTTCACCTGTTTATGGCACAGGGTTGAACTAATTTTTTTCTTTATATGGAGGATACTTTTCCTGAATTAATTTGTTAGGGATTTCACCAATGATTATATTGGTTTCCGTGGAGGTTTCCTGTCTCATGTTGTTGTGAGTTAACATATGCGGGATTATGTGCTTATTTCCCGGTTATGTACTCCGGATAGACTTTTTTTTGGTATATAGAGGATATTTCAGTAATTTCTTTGTGTGCGTTTATAAATATTGGTTGGACGTTTTTTCTATATACAAATTGCTTGGGATGTGTGCCAACCAGTTAATATTTTCCGTGGAGGCGCCTTTAAATCTACCAGTCTACTGTCATTTCGGCGATCATTAGCAGTATTGACTGTAGACAAAAGTTCAATTTTAGTTGTATAAGCTGTTTGAACTTGTGCTGAATTAAATAAGACAGGTCATGTTTTTCGCTATTGCTTACTTGTTCACGTATGGCGCTGTTGCTAACTTTTTGTGCTAATTTTTTTAAATATGCGTTTTGATATTCTTAAGTTATTGTTTACCTATTTTGGTGCTTAATGTACTTTAATCACTTGGCCAGTTGCAGAGTTCAAAGTTGTTGACCAAGGAGCATGGACAACCAGTGGCACATTCAAGGAGCTTTACTGGATGACGAGCTGGATGATGAGGAGCTCGACAATGTCCTTATGTACGTCGTATTATTGGGTTTCATATTCTTTTTTCAAGATATAAATCAGCAAGTCCCCAGAAGAAGAAGAGTACGAGATAGTGCGTTCTCGGGGGGGGGGGATTATGTGCTTGACCTAATAAACGGACATGAAGACCGAATTATTGAGAATATGCGCTTAGATGTTCCTCAATTCCTTCTGCTGTGTAATTTATTGGTTGATCGGGGTTACTGGTATGCATATCCTTCTCAAAGAGTGGGAGTACATGAATCCGTTGCTTTAATCCTAATGTGCCTGAGCCATGATGAGAGGCACCGTGTGCTAGCCGAGCAATTCCAGCATTCAACGGAGACGATTGATCGACACGTTCGTCATGTCTTACGAGCTTTGGTTCGGTTAGGTCGTGATCTCGTTAGGCCAAGAAACGTCGATGACACTCATCCAAGGATTTTGAACAATACTTTGCTCATGCTGTGGTTCCGGGTATGTGTGTCATTTTTATTCAGATGCACTTTAAGTTGGATTCTTATGTGCTTTGGAATTTTTTTTAAAACCATCGAACTTCTATAGGATTGTGTAGGAGCCTTAGATGGGACCCACATATCCGCTTGGTGCAGAGCAGAGGTAAGAGAGAGGTTCAGAAATCGGCATGGCGACTTATCCCAGAATGTACTTGCTGCCTGCGATCATGATATGTGGTTTGTCTTTGTTCGGGTCGGTTGAGAGGGTAGTGCTCATGATGCCCGAATTCTCCAAGAAACCTTGCTTGATCCGGGCTCGGGATTTCCAATGCCACCACAAGGTATTTTAATTGACACCACATTTTTTAATATGTCCGGCTAATAAATACTTTTATAATACAAGACAGTAGGAAATAGTCTCAAATTTCTTTGACCGTTTTTTGCATTTGTTTCCATATAAATAAGTAGGGGCCTTACATGAATTCTATGTTGTTAAATGAACAAAAAAATATTATGCGGTAGATGCTGCCTACAGAAATATGCCGGGGTTTATGACACCGTTTAGGGGTGTACGGGGCACGCATCATGAGCGAGCAGCTAAAGCTCTGTTCAGTAGGTGCCATGCATTAATTAGAAATATTATTGAGCGCGCATTTGGAGTTCTTAAGAAGCATTTTCCAATACTCAAAGGGCCAATGCAGAACTACTTGATAGCAACGCAAAATAATATTGTGCTTGCATGTTGTGCTTTGCACAATTTTTTGCGTGATTATGTGCCGAATGACGAGTATTTCAATAAAGAAGCGGCAAATGAAGCCTTTGCAGATGCACACATAGTAGGGAAACAAGTGCAGATGGGTCAACCTATCGATATGTCGCAGTAGGGTGTAGATAACTGGAATGAAAATCGGCGAGCAATGGCGGTGCACATGTATTGGAATGCTAATAATTAGACTCGAGTGCTTGGCATAGAATCGACAGGTCCAAATTGGCAGCAGTTTGTACTTTTTATTTGGTTCACGTTCGTTGTGAATGAACGATTACTTTTAATTTGGCTACAGTTAATGTATTATTGCTTGAACAGGATTTGCAATTCTGTATTATATTTGCTGACTAGTACTTTGCTCTGCAACCTCAGTAAGTATTCAATTGACCGGTTTAGTTCATGTGTTTGTGAATGGATGCGTACAAATAAGTCATGAACGAGTTAAATTCTCGGCACATTTTTTACAAGGGTTACGGTCAACCTTTGGCATTTTTCCCAATTGCGGGAGGGGACATTTTTTAGTTGTCCAACATTTGTAATGACCTGAAGGTATTGGCCAATTGCACATTTGGACCCTTCAAATAATTTATGTGTAGTTGTTTTTCAAAAACAGTTCAATCCAAAAGCATATATGTTTTTTAAAAAAATAGGAGTTTTCAAAAACAATAATCCAAATGACAATGAGTGTTTTTAAAAAACTGCTATAGTAAAATTTTTCAAAAACACCCCAAAAAATAGGCAATCCAAATGGAGCCAATGTTTTTAAAACAAAACCAAAATAAATAAATCGTAATATCTTTTTTTTAAGAGGGAAAAAACATTATCCTAAAATTCGGTGTATCACATTTTTTTCCCTTAAAAAAAATTCCTTTAGTCCACATTGCCAATGCCACCGGATGAGAAACCGCTAAATATCGGTAAAATGACTCCGCTGGCATGTTTTTGTGAGTTTGGTGACTTTTTGGGCCACAAAAAAAGTTTGATGATCAAAGGGTGCCATTTTCAATAGTTTAGTGACCTTTTGAGCCATTTACTCTTTTTTTTTTTTTTTTATCAAATTGAACTTTAGCCAAGTTCAAGTAATTTGAACTTTTACATGTATATTTCACTTATATGTTAACCGAGTCAAGGATGAACCAAACTTGAAAGTTTATGAAGCACAAATTGCTATTCAAGTTTGGTTTGATTAACTAACAAACGAAATTCAAACGATTGCTCACCGAGCCAAACTCAATTCGAATATCGAATTGTTTAGTTTATCTTTTAACCTTAGTATCATTAACACATCGATCCAATAATGGCACACTTATGTTCAGATCGTGTTAAAAGTCCTAATTTCAAATCTTATTTGATTCACTAGGAGGGAGTGCCCGCGCATCGCGCGGGTGTTTGGTGCCTGTAGGAAACGAGATTTTTTTTGTTAAACAGACAATAGTACATTATGAGAAGAAATAAAATTTAGTACGAAAAGATAAACGATATAATCAATCAATTCACACAGAGTTATAATAAAACCGTGTCAAATTGAAGGTCGTTGAAAATGCAGAAAGGCAGAGCAACACATAAAGCTAACCTTATTCCAGAATCCTCACTGAGAGCTCTTTCTTACTGTTGCTCCAAACCTATAAGATTTAAGAGTCGCTAATTGTAAGTACGAAGAATACATCGACAAAATTAAGGGAGGAACTGAAAAATTGGGAGGGTGAAATCTAATCTCACGCTGAACCACCAGGAGTAGCTAGGATTGAAAAGCATTTTAAGCTAATTAGTATGAAGTCAGGTAGAATTATCCTAATTTTAGAATGTAAACAGGGAGAAACTGATAATCAATCATTTAGGCATTAACATACCAACGGTTCAGCAATTGAATTGGGTGTAATTAATGACGAAATAATAGGTAATTTCAGAGTTGAGTTCGAATGGAAGAGAAAATGATGAGGCAAATCATTGTAGACAAAGGCAAAAAGGGAAAACTTAACTCCTGAAACTGAAAGGGGATAAATTAACCAACGTTTGTGGCTTATAAATGCAGATTATAAATGATAGAGAAATGGGTTCTTACCATTGATAGAGAAATCGTTGGCACATTTCCTAAATCCGATTGTCATTCGAACGTTTCAGACAAAGCAATATCTCAAACGGTTATCTGCGGCTGAAAAGGGGAATTATTGGTAGTTAAGGGATATTCCGGTAATTACACCAACATACAAACATATATGGGTTGTACAAAATGCAAAAACGGTTGCACACTAATTACACATTCCATCAATACCCAAATGGCTCATCAATGACAACTTAAAATGTATTAAATTGGGTCATTTCAGTAAATATATCCAAATACATGCTTCCTTAAGTTGTACCTAAAGTTTTTAAACTAATACACAATATTTCACATTTCCAAAAAGCTCCCACCTATACGGTTGAAATTCAACCTATTTTTTGACCAAAACTCAATCTTATATAGTATAAGAATAAGAATATTACTGTTGTTATTTGAAATTGCCACACTTGGAAAAACTTAGTAATAAACATATTAATAGTTAGAAAGTATTGATTTCTGTTAATTAATTTTCTTGTATGGTCCAACCTTGGAGTCACAACTCATACTAGTCTTCATATTATCTGTGCAACTTTTCAAGTTTGTAAGAAACGAAACCTCCAACTATCCTTCGCTCAAAATTAAGAACCTATACACAAAAATCTAGACAATTTTCACATATTATATAAAAGAGCAAATGTGCAAAAATTAAGGATCAAGTGCCCTCAATTAGAAATGGTCCGAAATTCTAGCAACCAATTCGGCAATTCTCAAATATGCCCTTCATTATTTCAGTTACGTTACGTTATCATGTCCTCATTTTCTTGCCTTTCCAAACCGCCTAAGTTCCAACCCCGTTTGTCCAAATTTCCCCTCTTTCATTTCATCCCAATTCCCACCAAAAATAAATAAAAATAAAAGCCCCACTCAAAATTAATTTCCTCACTCCACCACTCCCTCCAACAAATGTCTTAAATTTTTTTGTATCATATAATATGCACAGTCGATTAAGTACGATTTGTTTAGCATTGAAAAAGAATTTGCATTCTTTTCTCTATTAGAGAAATCAGAATTTGGGGAAGATTTTTTGGAGTTTTTATTTTTGGTGGCTGAATTGGTGGTATCATCAATGGCGAAGTCTGAGAATTCCAAAAACCCGGGCCAAAATCCCCCGAAAATTCATCCGATCACCGCTAATAACGACCTTGAAATCGACCCCTCCAGTTCTTACTCACTCGAGAAGTTTCGCCTCTATGAAACCCGAGCTGTAAGTATTAAAAAAAATAGAATTGCATTGAATTCTGCATTTCTAGGGTTTTGCTTTTGTTTTAAGCTAGTTTAATTGCTGCTTTATAGTTAGTTCAATTGGAATGTTAAATTTTTATTCAGGTTTATTGGAATTTTCATTTTTTAATTTTTTTTCTTTTCGTTTTTTGGTACTTCGACTTATTGAAGCATGCTGCGTGATCAAATGAAAAACCTCAGTTTGTTTTAATTTTAACTTCCATTGCATGGCAAGTGATGAGATTAAGAATAATAAAATTCCCATAATTAGTGTTTCTTTTACTGGGATTTTAATGTTGATTTTTATCATGTTCCAATCTTTTGTTGTTATTGAACATCAATATCAATTACAAATTCTAAAGCTTCCATTTTGTACTAATGTTTTCCCGAAAGTTTATGCTGAAGGACTTTTTGTTAGGAAATTTCATGAGTTCTTAATCAACCTTTGCAGAGGTTTTATTTGATTGGAAGTGATAAGAACAAGAGGTTTTTCCGGGTTCTGAAGATCGACAGAATGGAGCCCTCTGATCTCAATATCAGCGAAGACCCTGTTGTGTACACATCGCAGGAAGTTAAAAACTTGCTGCAGCGGATAGCTGAGGGCAACCGAGCAACTGGCGGATTGACTTTTGTGGCCAAAGTTTATGGCATTGCTGGTTAGTCTGCAAAAATCCTCAATTACAATTGGAAACTTTGGTGCAGCTTATGACCAATGAGTTTTTGACTGTTATTTTGGTGGTCATTGATAATGGTTTTTCAGGTTGTATAAAGTTCCTGGAGTCATATTACTTGGTCTTGGTGACAAAGCGGCGACAGATTGGTTGCATATGTGGTCATGCAATATACAGTATTGATGAGAGCCAAATTATAAGCATTCCACATTCTACAGTTCAGACTGATATTGCTCATTCTAAAACTGAGCTGCGGTAACTTTTCCTTTTTTCTTTGTAGTTGGACTAACAAATTCTGGATAACCCTGTTGCTTCGTGAACTTTTAAACATTATGCTGCTTGTCTCTTGTTTTAATTAAATTTTAGGGATTTAATTTTTATCTTGGAGCTGCATAGTCAAGAATCCTGTTATTTTTCAAGTTAAATTGTTTAATGGACTAAAAAAATGTATAAATGCTGTTAACATGCCTTTTTTGTTCTTGTGGTTGGATGCTTACATGTGCATGTATAATCATCCTTTGTGGTAGAGGAGTGTCAATGGAGGCATCATTTTGTGCTTTATTAGTTTGAAGCTGCATTCAGACATTGATCAGTTTAGGAAAGACTGGTTACACTAAAGTTATGTTTGAAGATGTGATCAAGTATGTAGAGGTCAAGATTGTACTGGTATCAGAAAATCATCTTTAGTATCTTGAATTTTCTCAGTAAGATCTGTATTGATGTGAGTCAAAGAAAGTAGCAACTTTGAGGTTAGATATTAAGTGTTACTACTTTTACAGCTATTAAGTAGCAACTTTTGTTCCTGTGTCTGCTCTGCAGCTTAAAGCTTCTACTTTGCAGTCTGTGCTTTGAGGTCAGATATTAAGTGTTACTTTTGTTTCTGCAGTTTTGTCACAATGTGACTTCATTCTGATATCTGCAGAAAGGAGTTATTAATTATGCTGAAAGTATGTTTTTCATATATTTCATTGATCTATTACAGACTATATACAGCTGTGTTCTTAGACTAATTACAGCAGCTATCTTAGACTAATTACAGCTAATTCCTACCAACTCTCCCCCTCAAGTTGGGGCATAGATATCACAAATGCCCAACTTGGATAGAGATGCATTGAATAAGCTACTAGTAACAGCATGAGTCATAATATCAGCCAACTGATATGAACTTCTAGTATAGGGAATTTCAATTGTCCCGGAATCAAGATTATCTTTGATGTAGTTCCTATCAATTTCAACATGCTTTGTCCGATCATGTTGAATAGGATTATTTGCAATCTTAATGGCTGCCATATTATCACAAAATAATACCATAGAACCTTTTGGACCAAACCCAATCTCCTTTAAGAGAATTTTCAGCCAAGAGAGTTCTGTGATAGCATGATGCATAGCTCTATATTCGGCCTCTGCACTAGATAATGAAACCACGTTCTGTTTTTTACTTTTCCAAGACACCAAGTTGCCTCCAACAAAAGCCAAATATCTAGAAGTTGATTTTCTATCCAACTTGCTACCAGCAAAATCAGAGTCTGTATATCCAACCACATCAAAATGTTCGTGTTTGGAGAATAAGACACCTTTTCCTGGAGCTGATTTCAAGTAAGCCAAGATTCGATTAACAGCATTCATGTGTTGATCACTTGGATTGTGCATAAACTGGCTAACAACACTGACTGCATATGCTAAATCTGGCCTGGTATGAGTTAAATAGATTAGTCTACCCACGATCCTTTGATATCTTTCCTTGTTTGTTGGAATCTGATCAGAAAAGAAGGCTAGGCCATGATTCACTTCAATCGGAGTATCTATTGGCTCACAAGCAGACATACCAGTTTCAGGTAGGAGTTCCAATGTATACTTCCTTTGGGAAAGGAAGAGTCCTTGCTTGGACCGTGATACTTCAATGCCAAGAAAATATTTAACAGTCCCCAAATCTTTGATCTCAAATTTTTTGGCTAAGTAGCTTCGAAGGTTCTCAATTTCTTCTTTGTTATTACCTGTTACAATCATATCATCAACATAGACAAGAAGCACGGTAATATCATTGTAGTTATGTTTATAGAACAGCGCGTGATCTGCTGAAGCTTGCTTGAATCCATACTCCTCCATGGCATGACTCAATCTTCCAAACCATGCCCTTGGTGATTGTTTTAATCCATACAATGCCTTTTTCAGTCTGCACACCTTTCCTTCTTCTAGTGTAAACCCCTGAGGAGGATCCATGAAAACTTCCTCAGTCAACTCACCATGAAGAAAGGCATTCTTCACATCAAATTGTCGTAGAGGCCAGTCTAAATTAACTGCCAGTGACAATATGACACAAACAGTGTTCATCTTGGCAACCGGTGCAAATGTCTCTTGATAGTCAATACCATATGTTTGAGTGTAGCCTTTTGCAACCAGTCTAGCTTTATATCTTTCAACTGTCCCATCAGACTTGTATTTGACACTGAATACCCATTTACACCCTACGGTCTTCTTTCCCATTGGTAACTCAACCATTTCCCAAGTAGAATTCTTTTGGAGAGCCATCATTTCTTCTACCATTGCATCTTTCCACTTAGGACCATCAAGGGCTTCCTGAAAATGACTAGGAACATATACAGAAGACAACTGAAGAGCAAATGTCAAGTTAGCCTTAGACAAACGGTGATAGGATATAAAATCAGAAATTGGATAAGAAACATTGGAAGCTTTTGAAAAACCAAGTCTATCAGGTTCTTTTCGTTCACGAAGAGGATATCTTCTATTCTGATCAATATTAGGATATGAGTCAAGACTTTCAGAAGAAGTACATACCTTAGTGTCAATCTTGGAAGATTCATTCGATAGCATGGTAGTATCATCAAGGGAGGTATTATCATTAAGGGAGGTACAAGAATCAGGAGGCATAACAGTGATATCTTTTGTTCTCCTAGAATATCCTTTCTCAAAGAGATGAGCTGGTCTCTCACTATTAGTTTCAATTTTATTTTCTTGACCATCATCTAAAACTAAGGATTCCCCATTTTCCTTTGCATTCTCTATACCTGAGATCCATATCCTTTTTTCTCCTAGCCATTGTTTTTCCTCTTCTCTACTTTTAATCTCCCCCTGAAGAGGAACCGCAGACATATGTCCAGAAAAATAAGACTCATTTTCACAAAATTGAACATCCATAGACACATAGTAGGTTCTTGTAGGAGGATGAAAACATTTATATCCCTTTTGTGAATTAGAATAGCCAAGGAAAACACATTTGATAGCACGAGGATCAAGTTTATCTCTATGATGAGAATGAACATGAACATAAATAACCTTAGCGGGCATTCGATTAATGAGGAAAACAGCAGCCATAATAGCTTCAGCCCAAAAATGTTTTGGAACATGCATAGTAAAACATAAGGCTCGTGCTGCTTCAAGAACGTGACGATTTTTCCGTTCTGCTGTGCCATTCTGCTGGGGTGTGTAAACACAAGTGGTTTGATGAAGAATGCCATGTTGTATCATAAAATCAGCAAGAGATCGATTCACAAATTCACGACCATTATCGGAATGAAAAACCTTAATTCTAGTGATGAATTGAGTAAGAATCATGTTATAAAACTGAGGAATAATATGACAAACATCACTCTTAGATTTCATCAAATATACCTAACTGACTCTAGTACAGTCATCAATAAAAGATACAACATATTTATGTCCTGAAGTAGAAGTAGTTGAGAAAGGACCCCACACATCAGTATAAACACATGAAAAAGGAGTGGCACTTTTATTAAAACTAACTTTGAAAGGAACACGATGGTTTTTTGCATAAACACATTGTTCACATCTTAAGCTAGAAGTTGAAATATTGAAAAATAACTTAGGAAATATATGCTTTAAATAAGAAAAAGATGGATGTCCTAGTCGACGATGCCAAAGGATTATTCTTTCTATGTCTGATGTCCCACTTTTTGTTTGAAAACCTCGAGTAGATATTGTTATGCCTCGATTGTCTTCCCAGTAATATAAACCATCCCTCTCCTTACCAATGCCAATCGTCATCTTCGTAAGATTGTCCTGAAAAGCACAATGAGTAGAGTGAAAAATGACAGAACAGTTAAGATGCTTTGTTATTTTACTAATGGAGAGGAGATTATTTGAGAGTTTAGGTGCAAGTAAAACAGAGGACATAGAAAACTTTGGTGAAAGAGACACATTTCCAGCGCCTATGATTGGCATAAAATTTCCATTAGCAACCTGTACAGACTTCACAGGTGGAGATGTAAGAGAGTCAATGATAGAAGAGTTACTAGTCATGTGATCAGTAGCCCCTGAGTCAATAATCCAAGTGCTAGGACGAGCAGAAATAACGGACAAACCAAAAATACCTTCTTGAGAAGATGCCTGAGACACATGAGACACAGAAGATGGAGTAGTGTCTATGGCAGCAACATTTTGAGCAACAGTATTATGAATAAATTTTTTATTTTTCCTCTCAGCTTGCTTAAGTTTATACCATTCTGGATAGCCATGCTTCTTCCAACAAACATCAATTGTATGTGTATTCTTATTGCAGTAGGTGCAAAATCGAGACTGAGAGGTTGTAGAATTTCCATTAATGGCAATAGGAGTGCTCTTTTGAACAGTTAGAGCTGAAGCCTCAAAGTGTGATTCTGCTCCCATGGCAACTTGTCTTTGTAGTTCTCTACAAACCATGGAGTAGACTTCTTCTAACCTTGGTAAAGGAGAAGTACCTAGAACACGGCTGCAAACTTGATCTAACTTGTTATCAAGCCCAACAAGAAAAATATAAACTCGATCTTCGGCAATACGATTTCTATATTTTTCAATATCAGCAGCACATGTCATGTCATTGGGCCGTTGATAATCGAGCTCCATAAATGTTGAGTTTAATTCGTTGTAATATTCTGCTAGAGGCCGACCATCTTGTTGTAAATGAAAAGTCTTCTTCATTAGTTCATAAACTTCAGAGGAATCTGATATATCAAGGTAACTTCTTTTTACAGCATCCCAAACTTCCTTTGCTGTGCCGCATTGTACAAAGTGAGATATCAGATTATCACTCATTGAATTAATAAGCCAAGATTTGACAAGAGAATCTTCAGCTTCCCATTCATCATAACTTGAATCATCTACTGCTGGTGCAGCCTTTTTTCCATTAATATAGCCCATTTTTTTTCTTCCAGCAATATGCATCTCCAAAATCTTGGACCAAACTCGATAATTAGTGCCATCCAATTTAATGTGGATGGAAGAAGAAGCATCTTGTATGGTTAGAGTGGAGAGATTCTTGCTGTTAGGAGATTCAACATCAGGTTTGGTTGACATATTGTGATGTGATTAGTGTTTTAGAGAAGAAATTTCAGCAGTGTGGGCTATTGAAAGAATGGCTGGAATTTTCAGAGAAGAGGAGAGCAAGGAAAAACCCCAATGCTCTGATACCAAGTTATTAATTATGCTGAAAGTATGTTTTTCATATATTTCATTGATCTATTTATACAAGTAACTAGGTTAAATGGTCAGCCATGTACAGCTGTATATAGTCTGTAATTACAGACTATATACAGCTGTGTTCTTAGACTAATTACAGCAGCTATCTTTAGACTAATTACAGCTAATTCCTACCAACTAAAGGCAGAAAGGATGATTTGAAAATTTTCTAAATTAATGTGGATTCTTTCACGCGATGCTCGGATAGACGCTTTTGATTTCTTGATCTTTCCCGCTAGCTCATGCTCATTCAGCTTCCTTTTGTGCAAGTTGTGTCCATATTTAGTTCCTGATGCTGCGTTTTTTCTCCTATTTGTTGAAAAATGACCTAAAGTTGTTCCTTTGTATTGATTTTTATTTCTTTGAACGTATTTTTTGTAATTGACAGCATTAGCTTAATTTGCAGGTACAAGAAGCTATTGTCCAGTGTTGATTTGACCAAAGATTTTTTCTATAGTTACACATATCCAGTAATGCACAGTTTGCAGCATAATGTATTGTCAACTTGTGAAGAAGGTATTCCATATGAAGACATGTTTGTATGGAATGCTTTTCTAACACAGGCAATTCGATCAAGATGCAACAATACTATGTGGACAATCGCTCTGGTCCATGGGCATTTTAAGCAGGTATTGATATTTTACAGATTTATTGATTCGCTTATGGCTGTATTCATTTCTTTGTTGTATGCATACTGGTGTTGAGTCTTTGCATGAGTTTCATGTAACACCTGGGGGCTGAGATTGAAGTTATGATAGATGCTGTATGTTTGAATTTTTACTTGACTCCTGCACTCAACAATTTGCATTTTATATGTGATACGTGTCAGCATGCACAATCATGTGATCATCCATCGTAAGATCACATCTAATACTACAAGTTGGCAACGCACCGTTTATGCCTATGAGACATCATTGCACAACAATTCATTAGTCAAGACATGTTCACAGCATTGTGTGTCTGTGCTTATGTAATTCGTTGGAATTTCATTTCAGGTTTGCATCTTAAGTCCTGTATCAGCTATCATTTTTTTTTCTTTGATCCTTTATCGCATATTTGAGTACATTAGTTTCCACCATTATACCACTGTTGCTATCTTGGTGTCCTGTCAATTATTATTCTTCCAATGCTGATTAATTTGTCTCATTAGCTTCGACATTGTTTTGCAAAACTTTTTCCTTAATTTTATGCTACCTATAAAGAGAAACAGGATATGTGCTTAGTGTCCGCATGCATTCATGCACCCAATTTTCAGCCCCTGCAATCCTGTCTCTCTTGTTTTTCTTTTTTTTTTTTTCTTTCCCTTTCTTAATTAACTAATTTTTATTTCTTTGTTATAATATTGAGGCTTGTCTATATTGTCAAACATCACTTATGGAGCCTTTTGGTCACTTCCACTGTGTCTGATCATTGCAGATCAGGTTGGCAATTTTTGGAAGGGACTTCAGTGTTTCTCTTGTTTCTAGACGTTCCCGACACTTTGCTGGAACTCGGTATGGCCTAATTGAGTTTTTGACTTTTGTGAGTTTTGAAATCTTATGGATAAGACAGAATGGGGTGAAATGTTAATAAGATTGAGGAGAATAGCCTGAGAATAAACTCTGCAAGAAGAGTCTGAAGTTGGGTTTGAGCTTTGGTGTTTAAGGTTTTATTCTTCATCTTGTCCCGTCCATCATTAATTGGATTTTGAAGGAGATTTGCTGGTAATTCAGTTCAAATTTACTAAAGATTCATGTACTCAACCAGGTTGTATGTCACTACATAAACTTTTAGGTGCATGAAGATGTTTAATTTCCATTTACCACATTATGTGCTTGTTGCTATCTTAATCACCAGAAGCTTATGAACAAAGGAAATATAGCCTTTTTTGTTCTTATTGCTCATTATTTTGGGTGCTTGGTACTCTCTTTCATTAGGCTTACTAAACAAAAAAATCATAAACTGCAGTTGTAACATCTGGTCTGGTTCTTTTTCTTGCTTCACTTTTGTTAGATGCATCCCTTTATGGGTTCTGATTAAGACAGACAGTTTTCATGTGTTGACAGTTTCCTATGCGGATTCTTTTAGGTACCTATATATAGCCCAGTGGTCAAGGCCTTTATTGCTTGTCATTTAACAATGGTTTGATTATCACCATCTTCATTCCTCTCCCCTGCTAAAAATGTTCTTTGTAGACAAATATGCTTCAGGCACGCGTGTACATGTACATATGTGTATGTTCTGCAGTTAATAGGAGGCAACTTGTGTCATGTCTTTAGTGCCTTGGCATCATATTCGCAACTGTTGAATGATAAAGCATGTTTACTCCTTGCTGACGTGCCTGTTTCTCTGCTTGTGTCCGCAAGGCAACATTCAGGACTTGTATTGTCCTATAGGTGAACACTATGCATGTCCTATTCAATTTTCTTCATATTGATAGAAGTACTTAATGCAGTATAAGTTACCTGTTTTCCTATGTCCTCATAATGTGCTCTCTGTTAGATTATGCTGGTGGACGTGTATACTTAGGGCTTTTTTTTGGGTTTCCAAAAATTGTATTTTATGGTTTTTTAATCAATTTAGAGTGGGCAGTGGTTAGCTTGTGAACCCCTACTAGTCTAATTAGATATGGATGGAAGCTACATGCATGAAGCTAAAATAGTCCATGCTTAATGCATGCTTAAAGAGATACCTCATTGTCAGGATCAAAAGATATATAACTAGACATGATTAAGCACATATGCTGATGCACAAGAATATGGATAAAAAACATATATTAGCCTTATGTATTTGATTTTCTCATATATATTCTCTATGGACAATCTTGCATTCAATGTAGGTAACTTTTCCTTTCGTTATGCTGCATTTTCTTTTCTTTCATTTTGCCTTTTATGCGCTAAGTTCAGGGATGGACTGAAGGAGGAAGAACAACAACCCAGGTTAGTGTTCTTGCCCTTTGCTGCCACCTTGGGAATATAGTCCTTCCAAGAATTACTTCCCCCTTACATGAAGGAACTCAGACTAACAAACAAAGCAAATTAAAGAACTTAAGAGCCAGATGTTCTTTAACAATGGCTTTTTAGTATTTTTTGTACTATGTATATAATCTTATGATCCTTTTGATAATGCTTCTTAAGTACAGATTTCGCAAACAGTAGTATCTCTTCTAGATTATTGATTTAAACTCAAAAGTTTCACCTTAGTCCTCTCACTCGTGATTGTGTATGGTGCATGCCTTCTGTTGATGTTTTAAATTTTTATAGGTTGAAGGATTTTGACGTTTGTGTGCTATTTAATTTGTTGTACTGTTTGTGGTCCTTTTAGATGACTAATCATTGGAACTCTTGGTTATAATTATGTATGAAGATGATGAGTATTTGTTAGAGATCTGGTAGATTACTTGTTTGCCTCTATAAGGATTGATTTTATTAAGCAAGATTCAGCAGATGATGCTAGTTTGATAATATAACATGAACTTTTCTTGGGGTTATACGTGTCACAACCTCGTTGGGTGGCCTGTCATTTGAAGTTTCGTATTCTCTAAAAAGATCCACAAGGAACTCTCCAAGTTCTTCCAGTTGTGATAAGGATGAACTGTGATTTTCTGAAATGACAGATGCTACAATTCTTTCTTTTGTCCTTGTTATTTGTCATTGTAGTTAGAAAGTTCTGCAGTTAGCTGGTGACCTTGATTATTGCTCACTAAAGAATGATAAAAGAAATTACTTGTGCAGTTATCTGATAAATCAAACTTGAAAATAGCGTGAGATGATGATACAATAAATTGGAGCATTTTTTTGCAAAAGAATTCTTGTTTCATTATTTATTTTAATGCTTCCAATAGATTTTGATGCTCATATTGCTCATGCCCCATGCTTTGGTCTAGGTTTCATGACTTCCTAATTCCTAGTGGTGATGATTAATGCTGCACACTCATTTATATCACAGTAAATCTTATTATTTTTGGACTTAGAATATGAAATATTGCAAGATTTTATAATATTGCCAAAGAATGGGTAAATTTGCCTTTTAATGGCTTCAAACAGTCATTGGCTTTTATTGGTGCAGTTATTTAAAGAGGGGAGTCAATGATCATGGAAGAGTTGCAAATGATGTTGAAACTGAACAGATTGTCCTTGATGAGGAAGCTGGATCCTGCAAAGGAAAAATGAGTTCTGTTGTACAAATGAGGGGTTCTATTCCTCTTTTCTGGTCACAGGAAGCTTCAAGATTCAGTCCAAAACCTGATATAATCTGTAAGAAAACATGAGTCCTTTTGAAATCAATCATGTTGAATGGATATTCTGGTTCTACATGATTATTGAATGGATGATCTTATTCTACTCGATTGAGTTTTGATTAGTGCATTCCGCTATTTGTGTTTGTTAATTGTGCAATGGTCTATATGCTTTTAACTCACATGTTGCTCTTTTTGTATTGATCAAGTACAAAGATATGATCCTACCTATGAGGCAACAAAATTGCATTTTGAAGACCTGGAAAAGAGATATGGCAACCCAATTATTGTTCTCAATCTGATTAAGGTTCGTACCTTAACTAAATTTCAATTGTGGGTTGAACACATGTAAAATCCCTGTTATGCCCTTGTGATGCAAAATTTTTCCCTATGTGGCAATTGATTCTGGAACCTTTGCAAAAGTTAAATGTGTGTGTGTGTGTGTTTTTTTTTTTGGCCCTTTTTGGGGGGAGGGGGGTTTACGAGGGGGAAGGGACTAGGGAGGTTTGAGCCTTATAGGGAAGGAAGGCTTCAGCTTGAGAGTGGGACCAGGCATGTTATGGTAATCAGCTGAACTGGGATAGGGGACAATGAAGCTTTCAGTTCAGTAGTTTTATTTTATTTCATTTTTTAAAATGATGCAGATCTAACTTTTCGCTGCAAGCTTGTGTGAGTGCTCCTGGTTGAGAATATTGCCTCTGAGGAAAGAACTGGAAACTTGTCTTATAGAATTTGGTAGTTAAAAAATACTTTGTGATAAGCTCCAAAAGCTTTTTTCCTGAAATAGAAGAAAATGGTGCATCATATAACGGTATGCTACTTATGGTGTTGTTTTCTTATGGTTGGTTGTTAAAATAATAGACTGTTGAGAAAAGGCCACGAGAAATGATGCTAAGGCGTGAGTTCGCAAATGCGGTTGGATATCTAAACCAGATTCTACCAGAGGAGAATCATCTTAGGTTTATCCACTGGGACTTTCACAAGTTTTCAAAGAGGTAAGTATATACGGTTTGCATTGCCGTCTTTTTGGCCCTTTAATCTGTACTAATTATTGGCATGTTTCTGTTCTGAAGCAAGTCTGCCAATGTACTAGCAGTATTGGGTGGCGTGGCCAGTGAAGCACTTGATCTAACAGGGTTTTACTACAGTGGGAAGCCACAGGTTGTTAAACGTCGAGCTACCCAACTGAGCCGTACTAGCACTGCTAGGTAAAATTTTTCCCCCACAGTTGAAGTCTGAATTTTTGGTACCAATATCATACTTGCGGTTGGAATTTGTAATTCAACTCACTCTAGTTTCTCAATACCGGCTGTTTGTTCGTCCTCCATAATATTTTTCCAACTTACTTTATTTTGGTTTTATTACAGCAATTTTTTCAGCTATGTTGTTTGGCCTGTAGAACTGCCATTAGAAAGCTTTTGGTTCTGTTCTGACATGAATAGCATTTTGGTTTGCTTTTTGTTTTGTAACAATTTTCAGCTTGTAGTAGTGGTGGAAATTTTGAGACTGAAAGCTTGGAGAGTGTTTTTTTTCGAGTGGGCAAATGCCTGTGCACTGTTATTTTTATAGTTGAAAGAGAGTATTTTTCTTAAGTTGAATTTTGGTTATGTGAGTTGTGCAAATTTCACATTTATTAATTTCTTGAAGATATTTCTGTTAATAGTTTTTCACTTTGAGTTTCCAAATTGCCTTTTCTTGTGGAAAAGGCTAGCTTGTTGCTGAAAAACAGGCTTTTCTTGCACTTAAGCTGTTCTCACCTAACCTTTCCTAGACCTGCTCCTAGTTGGGAACCTTTTGGACTAGTTTGCAATCTGAAAGTTGTATAACTGTGCCGCCTTGCTCCAGTATTTCTTTTTCATCTCTGATTGGAATGTCTTCTGTTTTACCTTTTTTTTTGGGGAGCTTGAATGCAATTAAGCAGGACCAAGGAAATTGATAAGAGTGATAAGAGTGTCTGGATTTGAGAGGTTTGACTGCATTTTTTTTCTTGCGTCTTCTTTGTCTTAAATTATTGCCCATCTGGCAGCAAGAGGGATTGAATTGAAATGAACAAGTAAAACTTATTAGACTACCTTGAAAATGCAGTATGTAACATCATCTTAATGAGTGTGTAGGAATCCGGAATTATAGTTTTGTGGTGGCTGCTTTTGTTGATATGGGATCTTGTAATTTTTCTGCATGCTTTCAGCTATTGGTGATATTGGAAACAAGTTACTTCTATGTATGAAGACGGTCCTATCATATCAAATATTCTAGTGGCAGGCCTGTATAGTAGGCCTCTGCTCTCTCTCTCTCTCTCTCTCTTTTTGGTGGTAGATATATTTGCAGTAATTGCAGTCATGTTCCTCCCCTCCCTCCCAGGGCAAAACCACAACAACGTTTATTCGTTTGTTCTATGTTTACACCTCTTTACAGTGTCATAATAAAAGTGTGAAGGCAATCTTCCATGAACATCATGAGTAAGGCTCAAACCATATTTAGCAATTCGAAGATTTAGCACATTCCCTGCCTTCCTATTAGAACAAGCATATTATCAACAAGGGACTTATCACTAAGATGTCTTCCAGGCAAGATGGTAGGTGGGATTGTACCATCGCAATTCAATGAATTAATCATCCTTGAGGGCCTTGTTTTTGATTGGAGCTCAATGTTGAGCCATTCTGGAGCTTTGGCTTTGCATAGAACTAACTTGATGGCTTCTGCTTCTTCTGATTCAGCATTTCTCATTTGGCTCTCTATGAAAGCCCTAGCAACTACTGGTTTTGCGATGCCAAATCCTTGCTACCATTTAGTCCAGGTTTTATATTTGCGCCACAGTTATGGTTAATCTATGTAATGGAACCGGAAATATGACTTGTTCTTGAACATCACAAATCACTTACCTTTATTAAGAGGGTGATTTCATGTGATTGGCTTAGATCCAGTTTGATCTGCTGTTTTACTCTGTGACTTCTTGTTACTCTTTTCTCTGGGTGGTAATATGACAATTCAACCTTTAAATTGTCTCACATGATGACTTTTTTTTGGTTGATTAATGTGGATAAATTTCTTGTTCTGATATTTCATGGCCGTTTCATTAGGGATTCTTCGTTCAGAGATTTGAGAACTAATTCGGGGGATATTTCAAGGATTAGTAGCTCAAATGAGGCCTTGACTTCTTTCCTCAAACAAGACCGAGAGAGAGATAGCAATCAACATATTAGGAAACAGAATGATGGTAATGCAGCACCCCGGTTTCAAAGTGGAGTTTTGCGCACCAACTGCATTGATTGCTTGGACCGAACAAATGTTGCTCAATATGCTTATGGATTAGCAGCTTTAGGTCGCCAGCTTCATGCTATGGGTTTGACAGATAAGCCTAAAGTGGATGCCGATAGCAGCATTGCTGCTGCTCTTATGGATATGTACCAAAGCATGGGTGATGCCCTTGCCCAGCAGTATGGTGGATCTGCAGCTCATAACACTGTATGCATGCATGTTCACTTTTGTATTTGCCCTGCCTGTATATAGCCTATAATGAGCATGATTAGTGTTTGTCAAACATGTCATGGAAGAATTTTTATTTTTCCAGGTGTTTCCTGAACGGCAGGGCAAGTGGAAGGCTACTACTCAGTCGAGGGAATTTCTGAAGTCTATTAAGAGATACTACAGCAATGCATATACAGATGGGGAAAAGCAAGATGCCATAAATTTGTTATGTCCGATTCCTTCTTTATTTTGGTTTCTTTCTTTGTCTTTCCATGATGTTTCCTCTTCTTGTTGCCTTGTAAAATAGACCTCTTAGTAAGTGTGAGCTACACCAGTTTATATCTAAGTGTGACACTTTTAAGACTACTTGGGCATTGAATTCATCCTCTCTGAATGTTTTCTTTGATGGATTTACCAGATTCTTGGGTTATTTCCAGCCTCAGGAGGGAAAACCTGCACTATGGGAGTTAGATTCTGATTACTATCTTCATGTATCAGGAATTGGAGATGATTTCATCCCTGAAAAGAGGTAAATAATTCTACTCGTTTGTGATGCTTTTCAAGTAATATATCATGTAGTCATTCTACTTGTTGAATATATCTAGATATGTGTGATATATTATACATCAATTATAGGGATTAGATAGCCTGATTATTAGCCTGATTATCCTAGTTTAATTATAGGAAGTAGATAGCTAATTATTCTAGCTAGATTTTAGGATCTTGATAGCTTGATTTTAGGATCTAGATTATTTCAATCTTGTATATATATGTCAGTTGTACTACTCACATATGAGTGTGTAGGAATGTCATCCCAAAATATCTTCCTCTCTTGCTTCTTCTCTTTCATGGTATCAGAGCAAGTGAGAAAGAGAAATTCGTTTTCTAATCATCCCACCCGGTGATTTTACCCGGTGATTTTCTTTAACCCAATATCATTATGTCTACATCCGATACATCTATAACATCTACATCTAAATCCACAACTCCCCCTCTCATGGCCAATCCATCTATTACTGGTTGTACTATTATTACTACCGAAAAACTAAAAGGCAGTAACTACTCTACTTGGGCTGCTGACGTTGAGCTATGGTTTATGGGACAAGGATATAAAGATCATCTTACTACTAAACCTGATGATACTATGACTGATCCATCCAAGTGGGAGCGAATCGATGCTCAATTGTGTAGCATGCTTTGGCAGACCATTGATTCTTCACTAAAGCAAATTTTCCGTCCACATAAGACTTGCTTTAGTGTTTGGGAGCAGGCCAAAGCATTATACACTAATGATACATCTCGTGTTTATGCCGTTTGTTCTGATTTGATGAGTCTCATTGCACCTCGAAAACTTGATATGCCTATGAGTTCTTACTTAGGCAGAATTCAAGGGGTCCTTTCCGATTTCAATGAGTTGCTACCCCCTGCTGCAACTCAGCAGGAACAACTCTCTCAGCGAGGTACATTTTTTATGCTTTTTGCTCTCTTTGGATTACCTGCAGAATATTCTACCATTCGTGATCAGATTCTTGCTAGCCCCACAATTCCTACTTTGTCTCAAGCTTTTTCACGGCTGTTACGGCTCCCGGATGAATCAAAATCATCTTCGGAGACTATCGTTGTTGATTCATCAGCTTTGGCATCTCAATCCAGCCAAAGAGGAGGTCGTGGACGTGGCCGTGGTCGAGGTGGTTATAATGGTAACAAAAATCGACCCTACTGTGACTATTGTAAAAAGGTTGGCCACACAGAAGATCGGTGTTGGCTCTTGCATGGACGTCCTCCCCAACAAGTGGCGAATATTGTTCAATCCGAACCTTGCGCAACTTCAGAACCAACTCTCAAGCCCGAGTATGAAGATTTTGTGAAATGGTTTACAGCCAAACAATTTTCCACACCTACTGCCTCAGTTGTACACACTAGTAATGTTAGTGCATGTGTCTCTCAATCTCCATCTCTTGGCCCATGGGTTTTAGATTCTGCTGCCACAGATCATATTTCTGGTAATCCACAACTTTTCTCTTCACTCCACAGTTCTACTTCTCTACCCAATATTACTCTTGCTGATGGCTCACAAACCCAAGCTAAAGGGATTGGCAAGGCTAACCCTCTACCTTCTGTGCCTCTCGATTCTGTTCTTTTTATACCCAATTGTCCTTTTAGTTTAGTATCTGTTCGTCGTTTGTGTCGTTCTCTTAACTGCTTAGTTACATTTGATGAGGAATCTGTAATTTTACAGGATCGAGGTACGAGGCGGACGATTGGCACAGGGCGTGAGTCTCAGGGACTTTACCATCTGTCTTTACCAACACCAGTATCTTGTTCTGCTGTAGATGATCCTCTGCTAATCCATAGTCGTTTGGGTCATCCAAGTTTAAATAAGTTTCGAAAGATGGTGCCATCTATTACTGTGTCTTCCTTAGAGTGTGCATCATGTCAGCTTGGAAAACACACTCGTAGTCATTTTCCGAAAAGGGCTAATAGTAGAGCTGAATCTCTATTTTCTTTGGTCCATACTGATATTTGGGGACCGAGTCGTGTTATTTCTACTTTAGGTTTTCAGTATTTTGTCACTTTCATTGATGATTATTCTCGTTGTACTTGGGTGTTTCTTATGAAGAATAGATCTGAAGTGTTTTCTATTTTTCAAAGTTTTGTCTCTGAAATTCAAACACAATTTGGTGTTTCCATAAAAATCTTACGTAGTGATAATGCACATGAGTATTTCTCCACCTCTTTCAAGTCCTTTATGGAGTCTAAAGGGATCATTCATCAATCATCATGTTCTCACACCTCACAACAAAACGGGATTGCTGAAAGGAAAAATAGACATTTGGTTGAAACAGCACGTACTTTACTTCTTCATGCAAATGTTCCGTTACGTTTTTGGGGGGATGCCATTCTCACTGCATGTTATTTGATTAATCGCATGCCATCATCTGTCCTTAAGGATCAAGTTCCTTACTCTTTTGTATATCCTAATACTCCACTATTTTCTATTTCCCCTCGTACATTTGGCTGTACATGTTTTGTACATGATTTCACTCCTGGAAAAGATAAGCTGTCTTCACGTGCTGTCAAATGTGTATTTTTGGGGTACTCTCGAACACAAAAAGGGTACAAATGTTTTTCTCCTGATCTTAGACGACACATCATATCTGCAGATGTTACGTTCTTTGAGTCTACTCCTTTCTTTCAGCTTAACAAGTCTGAGCATTCTACAATCACGGAGGATATTCCTGTTTCTACTTATTTTGTTCCTCTTACTCATGACACTGACATTAGTCAGCCTCCTAAAGAGTCCTTACCTTCACCCGCATCACCACCATTGCTCACTTACCAGAGACGCAATGTAAGGAATTGTCCTACTACAGTTCCAGATAATGGTGTTGGAGAATCTGCTGATGTCCCTGATGCCTCACGAACTATTCCAAGTTCGTCACCTACCACGATCTCCTCTCCAGCCAGCCCACCCATTGCTGTCCGCAAAGGTATTCGTTCTACTCGCAATCAATGTCCCAACTATACTTGTCTCAATTATCAGCGCGTGTCTTCATCCTATTATGCCTTTTTGTCCTCTTTGTCGTCCATGTCTGTTCCTAAAACTATAGGTGAGGCTATGTCCCACTCTGGGTGGCGTCGGGCAATGATAGATGAAATGGCTGCTCTTCACTCCAATTCCACTTGGGAGCTGGTCCCACTCCCACCTGGTAAATCAACTGTTGGTTGTCGTTGGATTTATACTGTTAAAGTTGGTCCGGATGGTCAAATTGATCGTCTTAAAGCTCGTCTAGTAGCTAAGGGTTATACTCAAATTTTTGGTCTGGATTATACTGACACCTTTTCTCCAGTGGCCAAGATGTCTTCTGTTCGTCTCATCTTATCTCTTTCTGCTGTTCATCATTGGCCTTTGCACCAATTAGACATCAAGAATGCATTCCTTCATGGTACATTGCAGGAGGAAGTTTATATGGATCAACCACCTGGTTTTGTTATTCAGGGGAAGTCTAGTGGAATGGTTTGTCGACTAAAACGTGCACTCTATGGTCTCAAACAATCTCCTCGGGCCTGGTTTGGACGCTTTCGTGATGTTGTCTAAAAATATGGCATGATCCGTAGTGAGGCTGATCATTCAGTGTTTTATCGTCATTCTCCATCAAAAGGTAGCATTTATCTTGTCGTTTATGTCGATGATATTATTATCACTGGACAGGATCATGATGGAATTGCTCAGTTAAAGAACCACCTTTTTGGCCATTTCCAGACGAAAGATTTGGGCAAGCTTCGTTATTTCTTGGGTATCGAAGTTGCCCAATCCAAAGAAGGTGTTGTTATTTGCCAACGAAAATATGCATTGGACATTTTGGAGGAGGCAGGCATGTCAAATGCTAAGCCTGTCGAAACTCCAATGGATCCCAATATTAAATTATTTCCAGGACAGGGGGAGCCACTTAAGGATCCTGGAAAGTATCGTAGGCTTGTGGGACGGTTGAACTATCTTACAGTAACACGTCCTGACATATCTTTTTCTGTCTCAGTGATTAGTCAGTTTTTAGATTCCCCGTGTGATATTCATTGGAATGCAGCTCTCCGCATTCTCAAATATATCAAAGGAGCACCTGGCCAAGGATTGTTGTATACTGATAAAGAAAACATGCAAGTAATTGGTTACACTGATGCAGATTGGGCAGGATCACCTATTGATCGTCGTTCTACCACAAGTTATTGTATTCTGGTTGGTGGCAACTTAATATCTTGGAAAAGTAAAAAACAAGATGTGGTTGCTAGATCCAGTGCTGAGGCTGAGTATCGAGCCATGGCTATGGCTACATGTGAGCTAATATGGCTTAAACAATTGCTCAATGAGTTGAATTTGGGGACTAGTGACCCAATGAAGTTGATTTGTGATAATCAAGCTGCACTCCACATTGCCTCCAATCCAGTCTTTCATGAGAGGACTAAGCACATTGAAGTTGATTGCCATTTTGTTAGAGAAAAATTGATCTCCAAAGTTATTGAGACGGGTTTCATTAATTCAAGTGATCAACTTGCAGATTTTCTTACCAAGTCCCTAAGAGGTCCTCGTATAAAATATATATGTGGCAAGCTTGGTGCATATGATTTGTATGCTCCAGCTTGAGGGGGAGTGTTGAATATATCTAGATATGTGTGATATATTATACATCAATTATAGGGATTAGATAGCCTGATTATTAGCCTGATTATCCTAGTTTAATTATAGGAAGTAGATAGCTAATTATTCTAGCTTGATTTTAGGATCTTGATAGCTTGATTTTAGGATCTAGATTATTTCAATCTTGTATATATATGTCAGTTGTACTACTCACATATGAGTGTGTAGGAATGTCATCCCAAAATATCTTCCTCTCTTGCTTCTTCTCTTTCACTACTCTTCAAGTGATATATCATGTAATCATTCTTTTTTAGGTCTGCTTGTGCACCAACTTGTGTTGCAACTCTTTTGCTTGTTTCTTATCGAGGTCTACTGGTCTATTAACTGACTGTAACTGCAATAAAATTTAAAATTAGCCTGGTCAACTGATTCCTGGTTTGACTGGTTCGACCAGATTTAACAGCCCATTCAACTGATGTTATGGTTTTTCTTTTCCTAGAAAAATGTAAAAAGAATAGTTTTGTTGATAAATTTGTAAGATGACAAATAAAACATAGGATCCTGCATCTCAAATAGTTGTGTAACAAAAGTATTCTGAACTTTTAGAAACTTGTGAACTTGGTGCTAAAATTGCAAAGTGAAATTTAAAACCTTTTTGAAAATGAAAAGTATTAGCAAATTCAGAAAGCAATCAAGGTTGTCCTTTCTGAGCCAATTGGTATACCAGCTCCTATCGAGTTTGATTTACTCTGAACCAGACCCACCAGCTGATCAGTTATTGGTCAGAACTGGCAACCTAAGCAGTCTGGGCTGTCTTAGAATTGCCAAGTTATTGATGAAAATGATTCGGTTTTTATCATGGAGCATTGGCTTGTATTTTTTCACTGGTTGCTTATGTGCTCGATTAGATGGAAAGACACAACTATTTGCTCAATTATGTGTTTCAATGTTTTATTTTTTTAACAGAGTTGCATATGTAGCACCTGTTCGCCTTTGGATAAAGTTTTTTGTTGTTCATCCAAGGCTCTGGAACGCATGTAAACCATTTTGCCTTAGATCATCTAGATGTTTTTTACTGGATTGATTAGCTTTAAGGAAACTATGAATGGTCTTCTTGAACATTTGAGTTATAGCAGAAAGGAAAATTTCGTGTAAAAGGAAAGTTATGCACAAAGTCATAGCTAGCTTCAAGTCGAGAGGAAAAAGAAAAGGAACCACTAGAATAGCCTGGGAGACATTTTAAAATATCTCCATTGTTTTCCTGCTTGTTTAGATTTTGTTTTCCTTGTTCTTTTGCTTTCCTTCTATTTGTTCTTTCTCATAGATAATTGTTTTTTTAGTCTATTGCTGGAGTCAGCTTAATGTTATAATTGTTTAGCTTCATCATGAAAACAGAAAGTTCTATATTTTGAATTCCTGTCACCAAAATGGGACTGGACTTGCAGGATTATGGAATGATCTAGCTGAATTTATGGAAACAAAAAACTTACACATGCACCTTGTGGTGTGAATTCTGCTATTGGTGCCTGCATCTCTAAGCTATTCTAAGAAAATTTTCCCTTGCAGTTGGAAGTCTGTGAATTACCTTGGCATGCACAGAGACAAAAATAGTTCATATGATCCCTCAAAATTTTCGACCTTTTTTCTTTGTTTTTTTCTTCTGATGACTGTTAGATCAATACTTGATGCTTTCCTATTTCAGTTCCCTGGTTGAAGCTGAGCTTGGAGCACAAGGCAATTCTTTTGCCCCTATTCCAGCTAGTAAAGAGGACTTTTCACGCATAAAGTTGACATCCCTTGATAAATTGATTGAAAGAACTTGCAGTTCAATTAAGAATGTTCGGCTTTACAGTGAAACAGACCAGAAAACTGGAAGTTTTGGAGTGGCCCCTGATGCAGCGTACTTCTCTATCCAATTATACAACTAGCATCCTTGTCTCTTAATTGTAGAGCTTCCTCAAATTTAAGTACCATATGCATGATGCTCTTGCACATATATGGAGAAACACCAAGAAAGAAATTCACCTTATTGTTCATTTTATTAATGTGTGAGATTATCATTCTGTGATGGATATGCACATGATGCATGATCACTACAGCTTGGCTTAAAAAGATGGTTCTAATTTCCTTGTCTTATTATTCCTTTTTGTGTGTGTCCTCTTTATCTTCTATGCATATCATCTAAACCAAATTCTCTACCGATGTCAGAACTGACATGTTGAAGATACTCATGATACTTGGACAATTTAATTTTTGATGTGTAGCATGTGTTGGACTATGCTTCTAGTTTTTGAAATTCTGACTGAGGTTTGCTTTTACATTTATGGCATCTGGAACTTATTTTTGGATTTGCATATGAAATTTATAATTTACTGTCTGCTAAGGTGCATACATTGCACTTTTCCCGGGCTTTCTGTGCTCCTGGGAAGGTGGCGGACCATGATCAATGTGGTATTATATTTGGATTATTCTTATTGGCACAAAGTTGTCATAATCTTGACTTTCAAAATGGTTTGTGCAGTAAGACAAGCTTGGTTTATTGTGAAATATTGGATTTTGAGAAAGGTCAAAGGGAATATTCTCTAGAGCGATTTCAGTGTAGATTTTTATGGTTTCTGAGATATGCAAATGCAGGGTGATGCATTTCACACGTGTGAAGGAATGTTTTATCTTAGAGGTCAAGCTACATCTAATGTGGCAACCTGATAAGTATGTAGGCTAGTGGGTAATCTTAAATTGTGGCTTATTTTATGCTCTCCTGCTTTGAATTATATTTTTGTTATGTGAGGGAAGGCTTTTGTTTGTTGCTTGATCCATCCTTGCTTGAGTTCATTTTTTGAGCCAATTAAGGCTCACTAGCTTAAGCTAAGGTAGAGTGACTACAGTGTGGTTAGAGATCAGGTCGCTAGTGCTTGTACACGTGTAATTTAGTCATACCTTGGAATGATAGCTCTAATCTGTTATATGGAATGATATTGTTTATAATTGACTACAAACTCTCTGCAGAGAAATACAGCTCAAGAGCCCTAATTGGCTTTTTGGACAGAGGAAATATTATGATACTAACTCAGGTGCAAAGGTTGGGTCAGATGAGGTTATAGACAGGGATTCTCATGATAAAAAGCGAGTTGATGCTTTATCTGACCTCAGTTGGCTTTCCCCTACAAGTGAAATTAATGATGAGGATTTATTCCAAAGGTATCTTCTTTATAAGCTGTGCTTATTGCTTGCTAACATCGGTTGCCTTCTGCTATCTTCTTTGTTCTGTATTATGGGTGTACATCAGTTTCATCTACAAACGTGATTTAGCAGGTGCAAAGCTTATGTGGACCAGAATGTGCGATCTGCCTGGCTAGTTTCTTGCTAATCCATCTCTAGGGTGCCTTTGCTCTTAAATGGGTGAAGCTAAGTTTGCATGTTTGCTAGTTCTGAAATACAACTGAGAATTCCATGTCCAAACTTTGGTTAGTGGGTGCAAATTTATGACTGGCCACTGTAGTCTGTCTAGTCAGAATATTGCTAACCAGTCTCTGCTCTTACTTTTATTATACATCGAAGCTGGGCTTGCATGTTAATCATGCTTATTTTCCTGATGGTGTGGTAGCCTCGTTGTGCATGCCACCTTTCATGTATGTCTGCAGAAGAGTTTCTTTGTTCAATAATGTATTTATTTAAGTGTAAGGTATGCTGCCAAAAGTGCCATAAGCCACTTAACTAAAGAAGTTTAAGGTTTTCTAGTAGGTTTGCATAATTGACCCTTTCCCAACATAATTTTTTGGAAAAAGACGAGAGAAGATTTAGGAAGCATAAGCATAGAAAGGGTTAGTTCATCTATTTATATGTTCTGGTATTGCAAGTAATTTGGGAAATTTTGATGTGGAATATCAAATCAATTACTCTAATAGGACAAACACAAATTATATCCTAATACTCCCCTCAAGCTGGATCTTATATCTTGCTACAGATAAAATCCATTCTAATTCTTGGCAAGGATTCATAGTCAGCAAGTTGTTTGCCTATTGACATGACTAGGAGACATTATCTTTGTGTTGAAGTTCTTCCCTTACAAAATGACAATCGACTTCAATGTGTTTAGTAGGCTCATGGAATACAGGATATTATGGGATATGCTAGGGCTGCTTGATTGGAGAAATTCTGATCAGCAATCATGTTTTTTTCTTGTTCCTATTTCTTTCTTTTTCCTAATGTTGTTGGTGGGAACCTAGTATGATACCATGCAGAGAAAGAGTAGAGAAATTAAGTGTTCCCCTAGAAGTGTGAGTAATCTATTTATGTACTCGGAAACTACCAGGAATTAGAAAAACTCGTGATTTGGGATATTAAGGAAATTACTTTAATAGGACCGGCACTGTTTAATCTAATTTTTTGTTCTGTGTCCTTTCTGAGTTTCCTAATTGTATGGAGAGGTAACTATGGCTATAGAAAGCTCCCCCTGGGTTATGGGTGAATAAAGTTGGAATGGAAGGTCGAATTCTCATCTTTATACTTATAATGACCTGTCAACTGTATGTGGCCATATTTCAAAAGTTTCTTAGGTGAGGGTGAATCGAATATACATTCAGGTGCAAGATACCCAATTTCAGCTATGTGATAGCTTCTTGTGTCCCCTAACCAATAGGGCCAATAGGGTTTTTTATACTTCAGTCCCCTTTTGTACCCATTGACTCCTTTTCATTATGTTTCAGAATGACCCTTCCACTTAGTGTTTGGGATAAAATCTGACTGTCAGCTGCGCATTTGAATGCACATGGCTTTCAATTAATTAAATCACCATCGAATAGTTTCTTCTTTCCCTATTTCCTTTGTTTCTCCTTCTTTATTCTTTTCTCCTCTCTTTGTTTGCCTCATCCTTCTTCCAGCCAAATCACACAACAACAGGCTGCGCACATGCTCTCACTAGGAAAAGACAACACAAATGCATTGAGGGAGGCAGACTGATCGCACTAGCCATTTCTCGTTCAGAATGGATGAGTAATTTATGCAATTTTGATTAATATAAAAGAAAATAAAAACAGAAAGCCATGACTTGTGGAATCTGATTCATATTAAAGACGGAAGATTTAGCTTGGATAAATTCAGAACTAACAACTTTTGGTGTTGATCATTTTCAATTTGATTTGTCTCTCTTGTTTTGTGTCAAAGAAAATAGATGTCAAAGTAATTGTGAGGCATTGAGAGTCATGCTAATTTAAAAAGAGTCTGGAAATTTGATTATTTTTGGTAGGTTGTACCATGAAGATAGCAATCTGTTGCCTGAGAATTGTAGCCCCAGACATTGTTGGGGAGAAGTTAGTGTGGGAGAACCCAGGAGCAAAAAGAGAAAGAAAACCGGGAATTGAAGAAGAAAATTTTAAAATCAGTATTTGAAAAAGGAGAGAGAAAGTAAGAAGCGAGTGAAAGTAAAACTAGGAAAATAATGAAAGACGTGAGCTTCATGCCAAGCACTTGCCAGTTAACCGTAGATTTAATTCCAGACTCGGACAGAGGGGTGTTTGCTATACATAACGAAAAAATTTGAGGAAAAAGGGATAAACCTTAGTTGAGGTGGCTAAAGGTCCACATCCTAAAGTTAAACTGTTCTACTGTGCCTTTTGAAGTTTTAAATTTGACTTCTGCTATTCAAGAAAATGAAACAGGGAATCCTACAATAGTTGTTTTATTGAATACTCAGCAAGCTTCAAAGTCAATCAGAAGCTGCTATTATTTTTTCCCCCTTTCAAGCTTTTGGTGACCTATATTCCAATTGTTTAACACGAAATCCATTCTTATATGTAAGCCTCATGTAAATATATCTGATTCTGGTCTTTCTTACTGTTACAAAATACTATTATTGTTTGGGCTCATGCTAAGTTGGTAGTGTTAGCTTTGGAAGCTTCCAGAATTGATGTTTCAGTTGTCTTTTATGTACTTGATAATTGAGGATAACTGGCAAAATGCACGGAAACTTCTCTTCTTGCATGTTATTTCCGTCAAACTCTGATTTCATTTACTTCCTACTAATCCATTCTCTGGTAAGTATTTTTATCCCACTGAATGTCTCAGACAAAAGATTAAAAACAGTGTACTCAAATTGGATAAAAGATTTAATATTGCCCTTGATGTCACTTGTTGACAAGCAAAAGAAGAAACTGCTAGGTATTGTTGCCATTGTCAAAGCTACGTTTTGCATGTCTAAGAACTGTACAACATTCTCAGCTACATGTTTGATTCCTGATCCATTGCAATTTCACTTGTTCTGTAGATATCTTGCAATGACGTCAGTAAATGAGGCAAATGGCTGGTACGGTGGCACATTGCTTGGTGATCAAGATGAAAGCAGTGAAATCTATCAACATTATGCTGAACTTGTCCAGGTATTGGGCAACTGTTTTCATGCAAATCCTCAAATTAGAGTTTAAGATGCTTAAAGTTCAATTAGCTTTTTTAGCTTAATATATGTTCGAACTAATTATTTGAATATTCATTCTTGCCTTGAGGTTTTGTTGCATAACATTGCTTTGTCTTTCATTTAGAGTTAAAGATTATTGGCTCTTTTGACTTGAGTCTGTATAATTTCTTTATAGTTTGGTCCTTGTCAGAAAAGCTTTTAGTTGTTACAAACAGTCTTAATTGGAAATCTAGATCCAGATTTCTGAGTTGGGGAGGTCTCCAGTTACAAGCAGCAGGTTGCATCTGAAGTTGAAAGTCTAACAAAATAATGGTAACAAAATAAGAAGTAAATACAAAACAATGGTAGCCTCTATGGGTTGCCTTCTTCTGTATGCTTCCTCTTCCTTGTAATGGTAACAATAAGAAGTAAATACAAAATATTGGTAACAATGAGAAGTAAATGTTTTTGACTATTGTTAGGGAAAACTATTCATGTGTTCTATCCATCATAAGACTTTTGCCCACTTTGTTAAGTGAAACAAATTTTGTTCCGTTACTGAGGAGCATTAAGATAATCAAACGTTATTAGGATCTTCATGACTATGGAGGAACAAAGCTGTATGTTCGTTCTCTGAGCTTCCATAATAATCATCCTTCTAAGATGGTGTCATAAAACTTGGTTTCCAATCTTTCAAAATCTATTTTTCTAATTAAGAACGTAGTAATTAATCACAAAAGGTAAAGGAATTAATAATATGTATGAAACTGCATAAATCAACTTGTTAAACTGGGATAAAGTTGGAATATCTACGTAGTATTTTGAGTTTCAATATTTTTGTTAAAATAGGTCGAAAAAACTAAGGTGTATGACTTTTGAAATAAATAATTACAAACAGAGCGAACATTTTCTGAATCATGTCAAACTGGTATATAACAACAATCAATTTTAGGCATGAAAGGAAGTTACATATCAATATTTAGAAATTATCAAGTTCTCAGATATTGATTGTAAGAGAGCTGACTGTCTATGATCTCTAGGTCCATGTTTTATCTATTGGATGGAGTGGTCAAATAGGCTTTTGTTCCTACTCAATTTTTTATAAATATTTCAATAAATTCAAATTTGCACCTTCAGGTCAAAATTTCTGTAAAATAGTCTGATAGATCTTAAAAGTACTGGATTGGAATGTCGTTCTCTTGGACACAGGAGAAGCAGATTGTTTGCAAGCGCTTTTAACTAGTTTTATTTTCTCGTGTAGGAGGATTTAAGTTTTTATTGGTCTTTATTTTTAAGTCCATTGCTGCTGTCCCGGTGGTGAGGGATGTTTGTAATAATCGAACAATGCATGTCTAATTTAGTAGCGGTTTATAGGTTACTTTTACAAAAGGCCAGCTTAAGAAAAACCTCTTGATGGTCATGGCATTGACAAATTCAAGTCTCATCAGAAGCTTGGTGTAGGTGTTCACTGCCTTGACACTTTAACTGCTTGTGTTTTAGGATCGCACTGGTGTCCAACTCATAGCTATATAGTGACAGCTGGTATTAACTGAAGGCAACCTACTTGAACCCTGCTTGTAGTACATGCTCTGTATCCTCACTATGGTACCGCTAATGAGTACTTGTTAAATCACATCCTGTCTGCCTAAGGCACTTATAAAATAGGATATTATGCTCCCAGTGCGCTAAGATCCACCACAAAAGGCTTCATTTCTCCCTCAGGATTCTGTTTCTTGTTGTCTGGAGTTAGGGGGCAAAGGCTACATAATCCTGGTGGTCCTAACTTGGGACCACTTCTTGATTTCCTGTAAATGGAGAGATGTACTACCTTACAAGTATTTTTGCATGATTGATGTGAACTACAGTATTTTGAATGTTCTCTTTTGCCAGGACTCATCATAACCTGTATCCTAGAGCTGTTCGACCTATGGTTTATCCTGGAAGTACAGAATTACTGAAGTAGAAGCTTTAGTCACACACGAAGCATACAATTCTTTATCTAGAAATATCAGTATTTTTTCCTTGATACACACGTCATTCACAGATTTCCTTTCATAGACTATACTCTGTCCTCTTTAATGTACTATGCATTTCAGTTTATGGTTTCGCTCGAGGCTGCTACATCACATGCTTAGATTCTTTCTCACCATAAGATCCATATTTCCCTCTTTGTTTTACTTCTCTTTTCTAAGGGTGGCAATTGGGGTGGGTGCCTGCGTGGGGGTAGAAAAGGGGCAGGGGATGGGACACCCCTGCCTTAAAACTGGGCGAGGGGCAGGTCAACATACACCTGCCCCATCCCCTGCCCCGTCCCCTGCATACAATATACATATATATATATTTAAATTTATAGATGTATATACAATACATATATATACACAATATAATAATTTAGTTATGATCCAATTCTTTATATTTAATAATATAATTAATAACATAATTGTGAACATATATTTGTGACTTGGTCCTATTACATCTTAGTCGGATATTTTAATGTCATTTTCATGGTATTGACAAGTTGCTAATTTTCTTTAGTTATTAGTATTTTCAACTCGTTGAATGGTCTAAGGTTGAGTACTTGAGGATGTCTTTATTGGATATTTTGAGATAGAATGAATGATAAAATTGTCTCGTAGCTGAGTAGATTGTTAAATATGGTAGGTTGATTTCTTCCCCTACAGGGGACCGCAGGGGAAACAGGGTGGGGGCAGGGGGCGGGAGACGGGGGGGTGTTATTTGACAACCCCCTCCCCATTGCCACCCTTACTCTTTTCTCTGATCATGCCTTGACTAAAAGCACTTTAATGGGACATCCTAAATACTACCATTATTTATCAAAAATATAAATCTATTGTTGCGATATCCTACTTTTCTGTTTGCCATGCTTCTCACAGTATTTTGACTTGTATATTTTTTTCATGTGTCCAACTACATTGCTTGAGCAGCTCTGTACATGCACGACCCTCTTTTATATTTTTTTATTTTCTAAATTTTAAGTCAAGCAACCTTCTGAAGTATGATAGTAGCCTACATATTCCAAAACAAAAATGTGGCTCTTACAGTAGCCTGCATATTCCGAAATAAAATGTAGTTCTTACTGTAGTATAAAAGCGATTAAGACATGGCTATTTTTGTGCTTGTAGTTGTCTTTTATGTAAGATGATGTTGATGGGTGTAAGAGAACCATGAAAACAGTCATATAGGTTTGCTTGTAAACTGTTAATGAATACTTTAAAGGAATTAGCCTTTTCTTCTAGATTCTTTGGGAAGCAGGCTTGGCATCCTATGCCAAACCTTTTTCATCAGTATGAGCTCTTGTGGGAGATCAGCCTGTTATCCCTGGAGTAATTTTTTCAAAGAGGTTACTGCTTTGAACATTGGTTTCTGGGGGAACATAGACACGTAGCATGGGAGTTTGGGCTTAAGAGTGACGTGCATGCTATCCCATGTTATTAAACTGTCCCATCCTAAGATAAGCAAGTGCATAAATGTTTATTTAATTTTGCCACAAGCATTTCCAAAATATTTGAACAGAATAGACACCTGCAAGTAAAAGATACAAGTAGAAAAGTATCTGTAATTAAGTTGTTTTTTGCTGCATTGATTTAGTTTTTTGGGCTATGAAAGGATATATGCATTTCTGTATGCTCCCCATATGTCCTCATTATCGCTTAAGTGATTGTGGAACTTGCAGGGCCCTGCAATGGAACCATTTCAAGATGACCTTGAGAAGGAGAAATATTACGCTGACATCCTGCAGAGAGGCACAATGGGAATCATGGATGATACAGCTGCTGAAGCTGAGATGGAAGCGGCTTTCAAGGAGTATGAACAAATTGGTGCTGATCTGGGGATCATCCCCAGTTCATGCAATGCTTTGGCCGTTGATCCTAGTCTGGTGACACAATGGATCATTGGGGAGCAGAGGATGCACAGGATATGATGGTACAGAGCTTTTTCTGTACGATGCTTAGTTTTCTATTCTGAAGTTTTTACTTAAATTGGTGTTTATTGATGATAGTGTGGATGAGTGTTTAGTGTCTTTTTTTCTGGGGCGGAGGAGCCTGTTGTTTTTTTGGGCTGAGCTCCTCTTCTTTTTTTTTCCCCCCATTTTCCTCCCGTGGTGGTCTGGTTTGGGGTTATGGGTGGGGGGCCGTGCAAGAGAGGCTGTTGTTCTTGGGCTGAGATACTCTTGGGGAGTTTTTTTATTTTGTTGCGTATAGTAATCTTTTGCGTCTAAAATCTGTATGCCCTACAATCTCTGTTGTAAGGTTTGCTGGTGATTTTCGTTCTCATGTATCAAGCTGATTGGCATCAGTATGAACATTCTGTTCTTGCTTATCTCTGTCTTTTGCTGTTCTTCTTCTGTTTTTTCTGCATTGCTGATTTGCTTACAGAATCATATTATCTTGCAATCAGCTTCTGCGATTTGTTTTGCCACTAGGTCATGACTAATTTGAACGGGAAATATGATATTAGACCCTCGTTCCACCTTTCCTTTTCAATCTGGCTTTATTGTACAAACTCAAATTTATAACTTAGTGACTCACAAACTAACAAACAAGTAGTCAACCATTACCAAAAACGCAGACACTTTCTGAAGTTTCTAATGAGAACGCCCTGGCGAACTGTAATTGGCAAGTCATTACTCCGAATGGTACAAAACCGATAGTTCCATCAATTGGAGTAGATGGTTGAACGTCGTATAGAGAAAATTTGCAGAAAGGCACTTATAATTGGTTTCTGCTATTCTTTACCCCAAGGGCACAAGATGAACACAAAAAAAAAAAAAGGGTTGGTTCACAACAAAATGTTATGTTAGCACTCATCTATTGAATTGAGGATACTTTAAGATTGATGACCTTTGGCAAAGCAAGACCTGCCTCTTATAAGAATCCTTTTCTATTTAGTAATAGTTTCAATTATGTTCATAGATGGTCCTTGACTATATTTTTCTACTCCAAAAACTACTATTTATGGTTGAGATTGTGCTGCATAAGAACCTAAAAATATTTCATACTTTGATTTAAGCTACATAAACTAATTTTTTTTTTTTTTTAAGTAGACTTTGATAGGACTCCACTAATTTGGCAACTTGAAGCTGCAAGTTGGGCGTCCGCATTCAGAGTTATTAATTATGATTAAGTGGGAGCTCAACTTCATACTAGAGCAAAATTCTTTTTAGTTTGTGCTACATTTGACGACAATTTTGGCAACCGAGAATGTGAAAATCCTCTAGCAAAATAGACCCTTAATCTCCTTTTGAAGTTTTAATAACTCCTACTTGCCATTTTTTAACTAGTTGGACCCTTAATTTATCTCCAGGACCATTCCACAAACTGACATAACTCTCCAACTTTCACATGGTTAATAGTTCTAAGAAAATAAGACCTAACAATAACTTTATACTTTTGTGCCACCAGTTCCACTTCATGTGATGAAATATTTTAGTACAATGTGGAAAGCTGCAAAAGGTGCCTATCCCCGCCACCTTTTTTTGGGACCACGGGCAGGAACGGTTGCACCTGCAACCGTTTCTAGTGATTTTGTGCATTTTGCACGTCGCGTAACTTTGTTTGCATAATATGTAATTTTAGAACAAATTTTTGTGAGCTCCACACACGTTGTTAAAAACGAGGTACAAGAAGTGATCAGGACCGTACAATTTTTTTGAGCCAAATCCTGACCATTAACTGTTCAGGGACGGTCTTTCTTATGACCGTCCCTGTCCCGTCTCCCTTTTTTCAATACAGGAAATATTTCAATTTTGCCAGATTAATCTCTCTACGCCTGTGCACCCTGCCCTCTAAGAATACACAAGCGGTAGAGAAATAACTCGAACACACGAACTCGAGACCTAACTAGGCTACTCCCAGACCATCCGAGCGAATCCCAAGAGGCGTGTCGTGCCTATATATATCTCATGCAATTCAGTGGAGCAAATTCAGTACGGCAGAAGATGAAGCCCTATCACTTTCTTTGCTTCCTTGCAGTAGCTGCCATCTTGGTCTCATCAGGTAGATCATTTCTTTTCTCAATATATAGTTTGCACTGCAAGCAGGAAAATCAGCTTCCTTGAATTTCTTCAAGCTTGAAGTTGGGAAAAATGACCTACAAATTTCGAGGATGTAATTCTTAACATACTTCTTTAGTTGCAAGATAATTAGCGATCTAATCTTGCTACTTTGTTTCTGTTCGTACTTTCAGGGAAAATCACTATAGGCGAGAAGCACGGTATTCGGGAAAGATGCATGGAAGTAATGGAGGTTAATGGGTGCAATCTTTCATCCTGTAAGCAGCAATGCTGGGAAGTCAAGAATGGGAATGGAGTTTGCTTAGCTAAAGTGAGAGAGGGTTATCAGTGTGTGTGTTTTTTTGATTGTTAAAACTTGGAATTTACCAATCTATACCACGTTTGAGGGCTAAGTTATCAATGGAAGTTGGTTCTTTTTCTTTTTCCGTTTCATCGAATAGTTTATACTTTATACTATATGTGTTCTGTTCACTATTAGCACAAGCAACTTCTTGTTTAAGTTGGCAAGGACAAGTCTCATTCTTCCACATATCTTCAACAGATTTTGAAGCACATTTGGCTTGTGTCCAGCAAGATAGTTCTTTTTCATACTTGAAACATTGATATAAGAAATGACAGGCACTACTACTTTTCCCAAAAAAAGAACATAACATGTGCCACCTCCATGTGGCATAAGTCACTTGAGATGATACCTGAAAGTGTAGGGTACTTGTACTGATGTGCTAAAAAAGAAGGGGTAAGCTTAGTACTACTCAGTTATCCAATCAATAAGCAATAATACGAAACTGAGATCTCTATAAAGTAATATACTCCTTGAATAATTAGATGATGAAATTAGAGAATGAAATAAGTTTGTTTGGAATAAATCAGGATTCTTATTACAAAAGCATCAAAACTATAAGACAGTCACATGTTATTATTGGCTGTTTCGTCGGGTGGGGCCGGAAAGCGAAAGGCATATGATTAACGGATAAGAAGTTAGGGAAGTCAATTGTGGGGTGTATAACATTTTCTTTACTATTGATGATTTTGCTTTTGTTAAAGGAATTTCTTTGGAATTGGTCAACTATTTGAGAAAATATTATATTGTTTGATTGATGTTCACTGCTATTATATGAGTGTGGAAAATCAAAAAGTGTGTCTATATATACATGCGCGCGTGTGTATGTGTAAATATGTTTCCTTTCTAAAAGCCAGGCTTTATTTTTTTTTTTTTTTGGATAAAAGATAAATGTGCGTGTGTGTATGTGTATATGTGTTTCCTTTCTAAAAGCCAGGCTTTATTATTTTTTTTTTGGATAAAAGGCAAATTTCAATATTGGTTTGCTAGAAATTGTCCAACACGATTTGATTTACATAACTGTTTTAATGGCAGGCTAAACATGTCTTAGAAATTATAGATCTGTAATTTAACAGATTCAATAGATCTGAAAAATTATGAGCAAATCTGAAAAATATAACAAATTTTAAACTCATCTTCTAAAAATAAATCGCTACAGCTCCCTTTTTCGCATGTTGCAATCACCAGATCTATTAATCAATAGCTGTAAATTCCAATAACGATGATGAGATTTGGCAAAATAGAACCAAAATTCAAAAAAATTTGATATTTGACAGTCAAATTTTAAATAAATTTAGATCTAACTGCAAAATAAGAAAAAATAATGCAAAAATCTCCATAAGAACCCTTATGAAATAGAAAATTCTCACTAGAAATCCTTGTAAGAAACACAAAACTCTTGGTAAGAAAATTTAAGAGACACTTTATTAGAAAAATAAAATAAAGCAAAATTCGTAGGAAATGGTCTCCCTCCTTTAAAGAAATGCCTTTGAGAGAAAAAGAAGAGGAGAAGGAGGAAGCCAGGCTTTATAGCATGATCCTTTTTTGACATCTCTGAACAACCTTCTATGCTTGAGTTTAAAATTTCTTACTTCCTCTTCTTTGTTTCCATGAAATTCAATGTAATAACTTCTTTTAGCCCTACACCAACAAATACATTACCAGAAATCTTCCTTTACGCCCTGTAACTAATAAGGATTTGGATCCGTTGCCACTTTATTTGGTAATTAATGCCTCTCAGGGTATAAGTTTATCAATTATGTTAAATAGCATTCAAGGGTTATATCATTGTTTATAAATTTAGAAATCAGTTGAATGATCAAATTAAAATATGGTTCTGTCTAATGGGTGCCCAATCATTGAAATTAAGTTTCAAAAATATTGAAATTAAGTTCTTGATTATATTTTGGCCAACTATTCTAAAATTATTAGCCTTACAATCAAATATACATCTAAAAATTATATATAAAAATGTGAATTCATGTATCTCCACTCTCCAAAAATATTTGAAAAAATAAATTAAAACAAATCATACCCAATTCAAGATCTTTTTATTGGAAATATGGCTTTCTAATGCAAGTTCGAATCACTGCTGATAAATTAATAAGAATATAGAGATGAAAATTTCTTGGTTTAGAGATCGTTCAAGGGTGTGCGTGATTTTGGTGTTTTTTTATTCCTATGAATAAATGAAGGTTTTACAACTTAGATAACTCAAATTAGATTTGAGAAAAACAAGAAAGAGAAGTTTGAAAACCAAATCAAGTAGTCAAACCGGGGTTGCTGGTTTGGCCAATTTTTGACCAAAGTGGTTTTGTGCAACTTACCAAGTCAGGAAGAAGGCCGATTCATGGTTAGATTGATCGGACCGTGACTAATTCGATCTGGGTCTAACAACACTGTTTTTGAGTTAAAGATTTTGTTAATTTCCTTTTACATTGTCAACTGAACCCTAATATTTGTTGGATCTTGCATGCACTCTTACTCTTTTTATTTATTTATTTTGTTGTCAAATTAAGTTATAAATCCAGGTAAACTCAGGTACAAGTTATCTATCCATATTGAGAAACATTGGCATATATACTACATTTCTAAGCACAGGCTTGAATATATATATATACACCAAAATACCAGACGGGACGAGGGTTTAGCCTCTTAAACCAGGAAAGTAAAGAAAATTAAAGAAAGGAAAAGCATAAGAGTAAGGAAGTGGGTCGCAGTCGGACTGCCACTAGTTAGTATAGGCGGTTAGACCAGCCATGTATAAACAGAATGTAAAAACAAGAATTAAATGGATATGAGGCGGCTCAGCCGACCATTTGATTGAATATAAGAATTTAAAAAATAAAAGAAAACTTACAAGGATATGAAGTTTCAAGCTCCTTTGTTTGATCTAAAAACTAAAATATAAAAACTAAGAACTGGTTTGTAGAAAGAGGGAGGAGAGTTTCTTCAAACTAGAGAGAGAAGTAGTCTTGAAGAAATGGTGAAAGAATTGTGTGTGTAATGTGTTGGGTTTGAGGGGTATTTATAGCAAAATTTTTCATAGTGCTATAGTACCCACAACAGTGTTTTTTACTGTTGGTACAGTGCCGCTATAGTGCGCGCTACAGTGCTTTGTTTGTTTTTTGTTGCCGTGTATGCACAATAACTTGCCAGACTGCTATAGTTCTTCTGGTGCTACAGTAAAAACGATTTTTTTTGAATCTTGTTCCGATTGAGCCAGCTTGAATATCTCGCCTCATATTTTAGCAGATTGTTACAGATAACTGTTGTTTTGCCTCTTGAATTATTTTGTCAAAATCAGGTGCTTGTATTTCCCATTGGTTATTAAGCCAACGTTTGTGAAGGGTTAATCTTTGAATTTTTCTTCGCCTTATGAAGCTCAAGTCCTTCAAGCTGCGAACTGTATTGTTTGTTGGTTTTGAAGCAATGTTGTTATGCTGATGTTGAAGATGTGGAGGAATACGTTTTCCAGTTCCAGTGTTGTAAAATACAACATCGAAATATCGGATTCTGTTCTCCCTACATTGCTGTTTGTAAGAATAGTAATCTTTTGCAACATGATTATTAACAAAATTGCTAGGTATCCAATTGTTGATTGTGTTCTCCATTTTCCTACAAAATAGAATTTGTTAGTTTTAAGGGTTTAGAGAAAGGTAGGAGGGCATTAGGGTCAAGAAGTTGAGGTATAATACCTTCATTTGTTGTTAGGTAAGAAATCAGTTTATGAATGAAAGGTATTCCAAGAATAACATTGTTGGATAATTTTTTGGCTAGAAAAAATGTATCCGGAAGGGATAAGGAAGAAAATTGGATTTGAACATTGGTTAGTTTAAAACTGATATCAAGTTTAAATCCATCGGCTCCCCTTAGAACTTCTTTGTTTTGTTCAAAGAATTGGGGTGGGATAAGGTTTTCAAGAATACAACTTTGGTCTGCCCCAGTAACAAATAGGGCCTCAATTTCGATTACATAATTATTGTTAATTAGTAATCGGATCTGAACCAAATGATCCTTGTCTTCCTTAGGTTTTTTGGATAATTGTTTTAGGAATTCAACATCTTCCTGGTTGATAGGTTCCTCAATTGGTGCTGGGTTTTGAAAAACAAGGCTGTTGAGATCCTGTTTGGCTTTAATTGTCCTAATTTCTTCTTTAAGAAGATCAATTTCTGTTTGAAGGTATTGAAGAGTCAAAGGTTTAATAGGTTTAGAAGGAAACCTATCAAGAATTTCTATGAGGTTGTAAGTTTTGAGAATTCTAGGGTCTTTGGCTAGAGGATTTGAAGAATTCGTGGCTTGGTTTAGGGATTCTTTGAATTTATTTAAATAGAGTTGTCTTTTCTCTATTTCAGGGATGTCTTCGATGATATCAAGAAGAAGATTTTGAGCTTTTGTCAAAACGTTGATAGTAGGACCTCTTTCTTCTTTGTCACTGGTGGTTTGGGAGGAAGAAGAGGTTGAAATATCATCTTTCATTTGGTTGATATAATTTTCTTTTCTTTCTGAATCATCAGTTGCTGGTTCGATTAAAAGATTTGATATTTGGGCTTTGATTTGGTCTTCCAACCCCAGGGAACTAATCCTTTGGTTGAGTTTATAGTATCGGGCTATATGTCCGGATTTATGGCAAATAATTGGAGATGGGGTTATGATTTGTGGAGGTTGTATAGGTAAAGGCTATTTGGGCTGGTATTTCTTTTTGTAAAAGGGGGGCTTGTCAAGGTTTTTTGTGGACTTGGGCCGTTTGTGACGTTTTTTGTAACAATTGGGTAGCCCAAACTGTTCGCAAAAGGAACCAAGGTCTTTTCTCCTTTGCAAGTTGTTTGAGCATCTTGTCTTGTCGGCACACTTTGAGCGCCACTTGTTGAATCTGGCTGGATAACTACCCATAGGTTATTGTTTTCCATGGTACAGTTTCATTGTATTAAGTCCTCAATTCTTCTCGAACGAGATCTCGTAGTGATTTTGGAAGGCCATCAAGGAATTTTTCTTTCCAATAAGCCTTGTTGCCTTCTGTTCTGGAATATATTCTGGTTAAGAACATGTCTTTGTACCACCGGAAATCTGATAGACTCTTGCATTTAAGATTGTTTAATAATTTTGAGGATTTTTTTCTGAATATTCCTGGATTACCAACGAATGCCTTTGCAATAGTGAATATTAAGATTGCCACTGCATCTGAGATAGTGTCTCCATCTCGAAGAATTGGTTCACCATTGGTATCCACTTTGATGGCATTGAGAATGTTATCTTTGTCTTCTGTGGTGAGGTGTTCATCCCACCATCCTTTTAGTTGCCCAGTAAATCCTGTTATTAGGATATGAACAGCCAATTGGTCAGTACAGCCATGTGACGTTCGATAACCTGTTGCCACCATTGTCATTTGTTGAAGGATTGTAAGAATATTGTATTCAGAGATTCCATCTATGCTCCATTCATATATGTTGTTAGCATTATATGAATTTTGCAAGATATTGGATTTTTCTTCAAGAAGGATGTCTGGATATGTGGCTCTGGAATAGTATAATTTTTGTGGATTTTTCCAATTAGTAACTTGGGTTTGTGAAGAAGAGTTTTGATGTAATTTGTTTAAGGTCAGGGATTCATGAGGTTCTTCTTTGGTTATTGTGCAAGCTGTTTGACTAATACTTGCAGAACCTTGGTTATTTGACCCTTGTTTTGACACAGGAGTAGAAAAAGATTGTTCCATTTTGGCTATTTGTTTTTCTAATAGGGTTAAAGGTTTGTTTTGGAGTTCTTTTTGAAATTTGGTTGGTATCTCATGAGATTTGAAAATTGGGTTTGATGAAGTGGTTATGGAAGGATTTTTGGGAATTGGTCGGGATAAGAGATATTTTCCAAGTGTTTGGAGGTACTTGTTGGTGTAATTATTTTGCTCATAAATTCCCTGGATATCCTTGCTACTGATTGGTCGTTCATCCTGGGCACTTTTGAGCTTGAATGGTTTAGCATTGATCTCCGTTAATTTGTATGAGAAAGTGATTGATTTTGATGGTGGAAGTTCTGCTTGGATCTCCCCTTCAGTTGTCTGCCACCTTTTTATCACATTTGTTGTTTGACAAAAAGGATAATCGATCCCATTTCTTTGTGAATATACTTCGAACCAATCAAAGAACTGAATATGTTGTTTTGTTCTTCCAAGAAATCCATAAAATTCTTCTTGTATTTTTTGTCGGTGTTGTCCCTTGTATTTGTCAAAAAACCAGGTTCTCTTGGCATGGTTGTATTCTGCATAAAATTCTGATCTGAGATTCTGTTTGCTATTTTGATAATCCATAGAAATTACCCTTAACTCATCAAGTTGAGGACGATTGTCTGTTAAGAAGAATATGTAAGAGATCTAGGAAGTCCTTCCTGATCATCAGAAGATCCATCTTGAACCTCTGAAGGAGTAGGTTTGCTGGCTGCATACCTTGCCTGTGGGATTTTAGAAGAAAGATCTAAATCTTATAGTCTAGTTGAAATAGAAGAAGTCAGTGGCCTGTCTGAAATTGATCTTCTTCTTGTTGAGAATCTAGGCATGTTTAGACCAGTTGTTGATGAAGATGATGCCCTAAAACTCATAGATCTGTCAAATTTGATTTGAACAGCTCCGGAAGCAAATTGTTGGATACTTGAAACTGTTGTATTTTGTATAGGGTCTGCTGGAGCTATTTCAGGAAGAACCCAGCTGTCTGGCAAAGAGATCTGATTCCAGGTGATAGATCTTGGAAGTGTAATCCGAGATGTAGCCAGATCTGTTTGAAATAGGACTGTTTCTCCTTTTTGTAGTGTTCTTAAGGCTCCTGTCCTGAATGCTGAATTCATAACTTTGTATTGAATTCTATAAATAATAGCTACAGGAAGAGGGCTTCAGATCCTCTGTCCCCAAAATAGTCCATGTCCCCTCTGTCCCTTATTTGTATAACTACCAAGTGTCTTTAGCCTTTTGTTAACCCAAATTCAAATAAAACCGATAATAATCGGTTTACAAGTTTTGTTAACCCAAATTCAGACAAACCGATAATAGTTTATTGACAGGTTTACTCAAAATCAATTAAAACATATAATTCAAAACTATTATGTAATTAATTTTAAATCATCGTATTTACATAATTATGAGATGTAAAAAAATTAGAAAGAGTTAAATAAGTTGATATAAACACACATATGGTTGATAAAAATCTTAGATATTGGAATTTGATTCTCAAAAAATCGTCTGCTGGATAAAAATAAGAGAATAGTAATAAAATTTCAACCACTCTTACTAAGTACACCTAAAAACCCTGCTAATACTTGAATAACCATGGTCTATCATGTTGGTTTGTAATATCAAACCCTTGCCTATTCATAATTCAAAACTTCTAAAGATTGTCGGATTTTCCATCAGTTGTGCATCTACAAACAAAACCACCAGGACATGGCATGGGACAGCCACAAATTTCATTACAGCAACTAAACTTGAACTCGGTTGGCTGGAAATGATATTAAGGTCCATAAAGTCATTGACATTTGATCCACTGAACTTGTGTCCTACTTCAACCTATAAATGTAGAAAAAATAATCATAAGTACTAAAATATTGAGATGAAATTCTCATAACATCAAATACTATCAATGGACAATTACTAAGTTACCTGAAGTAAGTCTGTCAATCTCATAGAATCTTGCAACTCTTCAAGAAAATTAAAATGTGCAACTTGGTTCATTTGATTTGGAGCTAAAACTGGAATCTATTTAAAAAAAAGCAATAAAGAGAAAATTATTTATGGTATGAACATAATTAAGTGCTTGAAAAGCCTTATGCAATAAGTTTTGCATCACATGATAATTACTCAATTAGAAGAACATAGCAAACACACCTTATTTAAACCAAATGGCTGCACGAAGGTCACTTGTTCAAGATAAATTGCTTGAGCCATGCTAGCATCACCTGAGCCGATCTTTTTTATTTCTTTTTTGGTTAGAAATTTTGTCTCCACAAATAACAAAAAATTAAATTTTAGATAAAATAACTATTTCTTGCAAACAAGTGAATTATTGGAATAACTAAAATTTAATTATAAACAAGAAAATATTACCTGTGACAATTGCGTTGAGCACAAAATACGTTGGCTATTTGGTTCCCATATGTTTAAACCATCTTCACTACCAGTAGGACCTTCATGCACATGCTTAAAAATAAAAATATAAAAGAATAATTATATCATCAAGACTCAAAAAAAAAAAATTATATCAGCATAATATCTAATTAAAGCTTGCTTTTCATACAAACAAACCCATGGCTGATGGTGCTGGATGGACTTGACGATCTTGTCCAAACCTATATCCTTTATGAATGACTTCTTCTGAAGCCTACCAGTAAAAACATGAAAAGCTGGTGTGGTTTATCAATTGAAAAATAACTATGTACCTGAGCATTGGCTGTATTTTCGGCAGTTAAGACCACACTTGTTGCAGCTGATTTTCTACTATGTGACTTTCTCTTTCTCGATGTCTTTTCTAATCCACTCTTCAATCTCTTACCCGAAATAATTTTCTTTTTGGCTATTATTCCTTTGACTTTTATGCCAGTTTCTTCGTGAATAGCATGATCTTTTTCTTTCAAATAATTCGTCCTTTCACTTGAGCCTTCAAATGTCAAATTTTTGCTCTGTAACTTTTCATTAACCTTCTCAAACAGCTTCACAAGACCGTCTTTAACCATTTCATATGTTTCTTCTGTTTCCGCTGCTCTTGTAACCAATTGATTGTGAAACTTGCACAAGTTTCTATACCTCATATTCACCATTACTTTCGGATTCAGTGTGTTATTGCTCTTAGACAAGCCTGGACTTTGCATAACCCCAACTTTTGCTTTCTTTGTTCGTCTCTTCATTATGTATGGTTGTGGAACTTTGACAACATTTCTTGCGGTAAGAACTTTCAGAGCATGAGAACACAGTATCCCACAAGACTCAAATTTTTTGCAGCTACAGTGTACCGTGCCATCCAAAGAGTCATATTTAACAATATGATGATTTGTTTTTTCATAAGAAGTGACATGATAATGGATTATTGTTCCGACCTCGCTAAAAATAAGTAAGCTGCTATCATGAGCTTTACATAATTCATTCTGAAATAACTTGAACACTTCCGGGGTATAAATATTTGCTGCATGCTTTAATATTTGAGCTGGAAAAGATAATACAAAATTGGCCTTTAACTCTTCATATCAACGACTATCAATCAAATTTTGAAAATGATCAAAAAATTGACGCAAATTATTTTTATAGCTGACATACCTTTTTACGACGCTGTTCATACTTTCACTTCTCTGTGTCGTAGTAATATCAGCACAAAAGGACTGGCGGCCATAGACTAGTGCCCATTTTTCTTTCAATTTGAACATTCTCTTCAGCCAATCATTATCTTGAAGATTATATCTCTGTAGCATTTTATCCCATTCAGTCACAAAAATATCCTCCTCTTCGAAATCGTATATGCATTTACCAAAGTCACCTGCAAAGTCTGTGAATTTTTCAAAAACACCACTTAGATGTATGGCAGCATATTGGTAAAGGTGCCAAATACATATTCTATGTTATGTCTCTGGCCATCTGGAAGCTAATGCTTTAGCCATTGCTGCATCTTGGTCTGTCAGAATGGTTTTTGGCTTTTTTCCTGACATAGTGCTAGCAAATACATCAAATAACCATTCAAAAGTCGGAGCTGTCTCGTCATATAAAAGTGCACCACCAAAAATAATAGTTTGCTTGTGATGGTTCACACCAACAAAGAGTGCAAGAGGACAACCTTCACAGTTTTTTCTGTAAGTTGTATCAAAACAAACCACATCTCCAAAATCGGCATAGTCAACTTTCATCCTAGCATCAGCCCAAAATATATTAGTCATCAAATCATCTTTATCAACTTGAATGGAATAAAAAAAGTTTGGATCTTCTAATTGCATTCCCTGTAAATATTCAAGCACTCCTCCAGTATCCCCTATTTTCATATCTCTTGTCCTCTTTGAACGTAAATAATTCCTATAATCTTCAGGAATAAAGCCCAAATTATCCCGTCCACCAGCTTGTTTTACCATAAATTCATGCGATGCTTTTGGTGCAATTCCTACACTGTTTGCCATATCAATCTCTATTACATGAGCTTCATGTATTCTCCTATGTGCTCTGAACAAATGCGTTTTGTGAGGACTACAAAGATAATGATTATGTTCTGGTATAAACTTAATGACACGATATTTTTCACTTTTGCAGCAACTAATTTTCATTTTTGCCAAACAACCGAATCTTGTTTCAGAACGATGGATTTTTACATTGACATCTCTTTTATCTGCCCCTCGTTTGCCTTCGGCACTACAACAAAATGTCCTATCAATTATTTTACCATTTTTGTCTTTATGCAATTTGCTTTTTCTAGTGCCGAACCCAACCTTCTTAGCATATGCTAAGTAAAATTGACTAGCTGCTTCTTCACTGTCAAATTTCATACCTACCTGAGGGATTTCTTCTTCAGGGATAGAGGGATGAATTGAATTGATATCCGTCTCTTTGTTTGAACTTGATGCACCAATAAGCTCAATGTCTGTATCTTCATTGATTGTTTGAGAGCTGTGATGATGTTAAGTGTCATCTATAAATTTCAATTTACGACAAGGTGGGAACTTGCTCTCAAGGGAATCATCACCTTCCATGATCTACAATTTTAAAAGATTTTAATAGTTAACTTTACCATTTCGTATCAGTGCTTTTTTTTTTTTTTGCAAAATTAATTTTTAACTCATTACAAGAATTTTCCACAAAAAAATAGTAAAAAGACAAAAGTAAACAATTGTTCAATATCTACGACGTAATTAAATACAAATAGACCTGCTTAAATATCGAATGACATTTGTCAAAAATAAAAGCTTTTAACTATAATGTTTATCACTAAAAAAGTTTACTTCAATCACTTTGACTACTAAAGGCTTTATGGCATTACTGAAAGGGGATTGTACTAGTTTATTACTGAAAGGGGCTTTACGGCATTACCAAAGGCTTTACTTCAATTAGATACTAGTTTATGAACTATATTGACTTCACAGTGTATATAGATACTTATATGAACAATGATGTTGAGAGAGGATTGTACAATATTGTTCCCATCGCATCCAAGTTCCAATGAATACAGGTAATTTCAAATATGACAAGACAAATCATGAATCAAATATATTGCAAAATTGGCATACATGATCTATTGATTTGTTTTACCTGGAAAAAGATGAAACTGAATCTTGCTACTTGATCATTTGAGCGTTTTTACGGCAAGATTAAAGATATAATGAGTGAATCAAAATACTTGTTAGCGTTTAAGAAAAAGATGATTTGGGGTAAAAAATAAAGAAGAGTTTTAGTTGATTTCTATGTTTATGATCAACAAGACTCTTTTTTGTTAAAAAGAAAATAAAAAATTGTTTTGAGTTATCTGTTTTAATTGATTTTGAGTAAACCTGTCAATCAACTATTATCGGTTTGTTTGAATTTGGGTTAACAAAACTTGTAAACCGATTATTATTGATTTTATTTGAGTTTGGGTTAACAAAAGGCTAGAGACACTTGTCAGCTATACAAATAAGGGACAGAGGGAACATGGACTATTTTGGGGACAGAGGATCTGAAGCCCAGGAAGAGTCCCTGTTTTGACTCTATAATTAGCAGTTTTTATGTTTAATGTTAAAGCATCCAAAATATTTTTATCTTTTAAAGAAACTGTAAAGTTTGGAAAACAGTAAAAATATACTGGTCCTCCACATAGGCTAGTTTCTGCCATACTTAAGAGGGAATTATTGAATTCTAAGAATTTGCTATCTCTAAGGCAAAGGAGTAGGGATGTGTCTAGTCCTTCCCTTGTCAGAGGTTAAATGAATATAATTATATTTTTCTATTGTTCTTTTGGATAAAAGTTTGATTTCTTCATGGTCCGCATCTAATGCTATGGTTTGTTCTACAATTTTAATTGTATAATTTGAAGCGGAAAACATCCACTTTCGTTTTCTTTCATAAATATCAGTTTGTGTATATTTATAAATTTTTCAATTGTCTATGTCTTGATTAATGTCTTGAATATTGATTTCTTCTTTTAGTTTGGTGTTTAAAGAGAAACTAGAAGAGGAAGAGTTTATTCTGAAAAAGAAAGCCATGAGAAGAACAAGTACACGGAAAAGAATTAAATAACTTATATTCCTCATCCCTTTGGCACAGAATCCTTTAGGTTCCATGGAAGATAATTATTTTTCTAAACAGATTATAAAGGATAGTGTGAAACCTACAAGAAAAGATCTAACCTTTTGAAAAAAATTAACTATACATGACGATCATATTTCCATCATAATAAAGATAGTAATAAACCTACAAGAACAGATTTAAATCATTTGAGAAAGATTAACTATGCATAACGACTATATTTCCAAACGAAATTATAAGAATGATAGTAAAAACCCATTTTCCTTGGATCTGACCCTCCTGACACTTCCCCGTCCTGGAGCACACCCCAAGAACCTTAACATCCCTACAGTGCCAAATCCCATGGTCTTACCTGGACCGAATGCTAGCAATTACAAGTTCCATGCCATTCAGACAGATCCAGAGTCATGAAATTAATACTAACAGAATTATAATAAATTTAAATACATTAGATAGTAATCACGAAGTTAACCAGTCTCATCTGACAGATCTAAATTTGGAGATCTACACTAGCAATAGCATAAATAAAAAAAAAATGGTAATCATGAAGTTAATAAATCTCATCAGGAAGATATAAACTTGTAGATCTATACTAATAACATCATAATAAGTAAAGAAAGATAGCCATCACCCCACTTCTCCCGTCTGGTATCAGAGTCAGAGCCAGAGGGGTAAGTGGGGTGATGGCTATCTTTCTTTACTTATTATGATGTTGTTAGTATAGATCTACAAGTTTATATCTTTCTGATAAGATTTATTAACTTCATGATTACCATCTTTTTTTTATTTATGCTATTGCTAGTGTAGATCTCCAAGTTTAGATCTGTCAGATGAGACTGGTTAACTTCGTGATTACTATCTAATGTATTTAAACTTATTATAATTTTGCTAGTATTAATTTCATGACTCTGGATCTGTCTGAATGGCATGAAACTTTTAATTGCTAGCATCCGGTCCAGGTAAGACCATGGGATTTGGCACTGTAGGGATGTTAAGGTTCTTGGGGTGTGCTCCAGGACGGGGAAGTGTCAGGAGGGTCAGATACAGGGCAAATGGGTTTTTACTATCATTCTTATAATTTTGTTTGAAAATATAGTCGTCATGCATAGTTAATCTTTCTCAAATGATTTAGATCTGTTCTTGTAGGTTTATTACTATCTTTATTATGATGGAAATATGGTCGTCATGTATAGTTAATTTTTTTTCAAAAGATTAGATCTTTTCTTATAGGTTTCACACTATCCTTTATAATATGTTTTAAAAAATGGTTATCCTCCATGGATCCTGAAAGATTCTGTGCCAAAGGGAAGAGGATCATAAGGTCAATTAATTATTTATTTTACTTATTTATTTTCTTGTTTTATTCTCCAATGACTTCTCCAGTTAAAGCATACTTTATTTCTTCTAGTTCTTCTTTAAACAACAAACATTTAAATAGTCTTCAAACTAGAATTAATCGGATTGAACAATCAATTCTTAATCAAAGAAAACTAGAAAACAAACCTTTTAAATTCCAGATTAATGAACAACATATTAGATCTGAATTCTTTGCAAATCACAATCATTTTAAAAGAAAATAATTTTTTGATAAATACCAGGGAGAAGCCCGAGAAAAAATTCAAGAAAACTTTTATGACTTTTTGACAAAAACAAAACAAAATATTCATTTCTTTGACTGGTATGAGTCCCAAACATCTCAGGAGTCATCATCACTAGAACTCATAGGTCTAGTCCAAACAACCATATCAAAACCTGCATCCTCTATGTTAAAAACCATAAAAACACAAGTTTCTACACCAGATCTCATAGATCAGGTCCAAACTAAGCCAAAATCAGAAGATCTATTCATAGATCTGCCTCAAACAACCCATATATCCTCTCATAAATATTCAAAATCCACTGATCCATCAAAATCAATTCACATAAATCCAGTAGATATCGATCTACCTGATTCCCCTGTGGATCTATCAAACCCATAGACTTACCAAATCAAAAGTCCATTAAAACTTCAAAGCTTTTGATTTCTGATCAAACATTACATAATTCTGTTAATACTACTAGTCTTAATATTGGAAAAGACATAGGAAATTCCTTAGACATAGGATATTCCTCGATAAATGTCTTAAATAAAAATCAACCTAGTACCAAACTTGTCACTATTAAAGATCTTCAAACAGAAATTGCTACTCTCAATAGGGAAGTTAAAACAATTGAGAAAACAACCCATTCAACTACTAAAGAAGATCCTTCTCAATCAAATATAATATTTTACAAAAAACATTTTATTCTTATAAGACTAGTTATTAGTGACAATATAGTTGCTGAAACAGAAGCTTTATTTGACACAGGAGCTGACCTCAGCTGTATTCAAGAGGGTCTTATTCCAACAAGGTTTTTCGAAAAAACAAAAGAAAGCCTTAGAGGAGCCAATGGTTCTCAATTAAACATTCAGTTTAAACTTTCAAATATTCAAGTTCAATTTTCCTCTGCCTCTATTAAAGAAACATTCCTCTTATTCAATAGGAGTTTCCCCCCAGGTTTTTTTACTAGTCCATGCCATAGAATTGAGTTCTAAGGGAATCCCTTTCTCCCGCCAGTACTTTTCTTCTCATGGGAGGGCTAGTAAGCCATCTATTCCTTTCCTTCTCCTTTATAGTCTGTCCCAGTGAGAAGGCAGTTGCAGGAAAGTGTGAAAACAGTCTAGTTCGAGTTGCCTTTCAAGCTGCAGTCTTTCAAGCAGAGATAACAGGGTATAGGGAAAGCTCGTATGTAAATCCATCAGGCTTTAAAGTGGCTAATAACATATCTCTAGTTTCAGTAGTTTTTGATAAGCAGTAGTTTCTAGAGCTAAAGACTTAACTAACAATGTGATTCTTGGAACAACTTTTGTTACTAAACTTATTCCTTATTTAACTACTGAGGAAGGTATCATACCCCAAAATTATGGGCAAAATGCTCTCTTACCCTTCTCTAGAAAAATCATTCCAAAAACATTAAATTATCTATCCCTTAAACACAGCCAAATCAATTTCTTAAAAGAAGAAATTGCCTATAAAAGAATAGATGAACTGCTTAAAAACCAGAAATCCAGCAAAAAATTTAGAATTTACAAACAAAAATCCAAGGAATAGTTTGTGCAGAAATTCCAAATGCATTTTGGACAAGAAAACAGCATACTGTCCATCTTCCTTATGAACTTGACTTTGAGGAAAAAGATATTCCAACAAAAGCCAGACCTATACAGATGAATTAGGAGCTACTCCAACATTGCCAGAAGGAGATTAATGACCTCCTATCCAAAGGCATTATTAGTCCAAGTCAATCTCCATGGAGCTGTCCGGCATTCTATGTCAACAAACAATCAGAGATTGAAAGAGAAGTTCCAAGGCTTGTAATCAATTACAAAGCTTTGAATAAAGCGTTTCGGTGGATCAGATATCTTATACCAAACAAGAAGGATTTACTTCAAAGGCTTTATTCTGCCAAGATATTCTCAAAATTCAATATAAAATCAGGATTTTGGCAAATTCAGATTCATATCTCAGACAGATACAAAACAACATTCACAATACCATTTGGACATTATGAGTGGAACGTAATGCCATCTGGACTTAAAAATGCTCCTTATGAATTCCAAAGGATTATGAATGAAATATTCAGTCCTTACTCCTCATTCATCATTGTTTATATTGATGATGTTCTGGTATTCTCAGAAAATATTGAACAACACTTCAAACACCTAAATACCTTTCTTCATATTACCCAGAAAATGGCCTTGTGGTCTCTCAAAAGAAAATCAGCCTTTTCCAGACTAAAATCAGGTTCCTTGGACATCATATCCACCAGGGAACCATTACCCCGATCGACAGGTCACTTCAATTTGCTGATAAGTTTCCTGACCAAATTCTTGGCAAACAACAACTCCAAAAATTCTTGGGTTGCTTGAACTATGTCTCAGATTTTATTCCAAATCTTAGCAATATAGCAAAACCCTTGAATGATAGACTAAAAACTACACCACCGTTATGGACAGATATCCATACGGAAACAGTGAGAAAAATTAAAACCCAAGTCAAAGCTATTCCTTGACTAGCACTTCCAGATCCAACAATTCCAAAAATTGTTGAAACAGGTGCCTCTGATTTAGGATATGGTGGTATTCTTAAACAAACAAAAAATAATAAAGAACAAATTATTGCTTTTGCTTCAAAACATTGGAACAATTCTCAACAAAACAATTCTACTATTAAAAAAGAAATTTTGGCAATAGTCTTATGTATTACAAAATTCCAAGCTGAACTACTAAACCAGAAGTTTTTACTTTGAGTTAATTGTAAGTCAGCTAAAAATGTTTTACAAAAGGATGTTAAAAATCTTGCCTCTAAACAAATCTTTGCAAGATGGCAAACAATTGTATCAATCTTTGATTTTAACATTGAATACATTAAAGGGTCTTCAAATTCTATTCCTGATTATTTAACTCGTGAATTCTTGCAGGAAAGATAAGATGCCTAGAAAAAAGAAACAACAGGGGAAATCCCCAGATGAACCAAATCCCTTTTCTCAAAAAATCAAACAGGACTTTTCGAGTTCTTCCGATTCATCCCAAACAGAAAAAAGGTTATCTTCTTCAAACCTAGACAGGTTTCAAATTCTCTCTTCTCCTCAACCTATATCCACAGCCTCTCCTAAAACATGGGCTGATATAGTCGAAGAAGAAGATGAAAAACAATTATACTTTGAACGCCTCAAACAATGGGCTGAATCACAAGGATACCAGTCTGAATCACTAGGGTATCCTATTTGGGGCACACCAGATCACCTCAAAATAGTCATAGCTCAAAATGTCAAACCCAAATCTCTTGTTATTCAGGAACCAAAACCCAAATCACTCACTATTCAAGAACCCAAAACCTTAGCTAATCTTGAACCAAAGCCAAACAAAACTTCTTGCCCCTATATCAAGATAAGTACCCATCTTCCGGTGGTCCAAATCGAACTTGATTATTGGCATGATGATCCAAACATACTGGTCTAAACTATTCTGCCAGAAACCTACAACTTTATACCCCAAACTCTTACCAAAACACTTGAGTATTACAAACTCATTCTTACAGATTCAAAGTCTCTAATCCTTAAACCCTACGATACAGAAATAAGAGACAAAAATGGGAATCCTACTGGAAAATACATCAATACTCATTCCAGTGCCCAAATTCTAAAGGTTATTAAGCCACCTGAATGGGGAACAAACCTGAGTAAACCCAAACCTTTCAATACTTCCTTTAATCCTCCAGGACATACTTATTGGGATTATAAGGTAGCTTGGTTCTATACCTTCACCTTCCAAAATGAATTAAACCAACATTCTTTTCTTTTCTACTTTTTGAAAACAAACAAATATGATTTTCCAGCATGGTGGAAAGCATTTGGACCTAATCTGGACATCCTTCCTCCAGATATCAAGCAAAGCTACAAAATATTTGAACAAAGATTTGAACCCCCAAACAACTATATACCAATCAGTTTGCACTTTTTTTCCATATTCTCGGTAGCATGGGTCTACCAGTGGAAATATGAATACATTCGGCAAACACAACTTCCACCATTATTAGTTCGGCAAAGATATTCAAAATGGTGGTCAATATTCAATAAAAATTTCATTCAACCAGCAAACATCCAGGCATGGTTTCAGAAGAATCCTCCCTCAATAAAACCTGGGGACAATCAAACAAGCCAGTTTTTGCAACAAAAGTCTATCTCAGCTGCTAAATTGGCATCAATCACTGACAAACAAGAGTATATCAAACAACTCAAGGATATACTTTTACAGCTAGATCAAACAAAAGCAGCTTCAAAAAAGGAAGAAGCCTCTAGTTCTGGAATAAATCTGGGCGAATATGTAGGCCCCGACAATGAGGATGATTGTTATGAAATTTTCTCACAAATTCCATAAAGATACAAACAAGTAAGAAACATCGGAAGTACTGTAGCAGTCCGGCAAGTTACTGTGCATGCACGGCAACAAAAGACAAACAAAGTACTATAGCGCGCACTGTAGCAGTACTGTAGTGGCACTATATCAACAGTAAAAACACTGTAGTTGGTACTATAGCACTACGGAAAATTTTGCTATAAATACTGTCGCGCCCCATTTTTTGATAAATAAATAAATGGTTTAAAAAATGTATTTGTTGTGATTGGAAAATGAATTGTGATTTAAAAGAAAAAATGGGTCTAAATGGGGGGTTGAGAATGCGACGATTTGACCCAAAATTATAGTTTAAAAAGGGTTTTTGAAATAAAAATTGGAGTCGCCACTTGGTAATGAGTTAAGGTGTACCAAGTCACCTAAAAATGAATTTTTAAAGAAAAAATAGGAAAAAGTAGTAAGAAACCCCTTTTAAACGACTCCTAGTCCACGTAAATCAAAGAAAAAGATTCGGGAGTCACATTTGACAAAGGGGAAGGCAAGGATAAAATCCAAGGCACCCCTTTGACCTAGCCAAGGCTAGTTGCATGATTTAATCAAAGATTTTCTTGTTTTAACCAAAGAATTTATTACATTTGGATGCACTACATGAATGCAAACTCTAGACCTAGGGGTATTGGGGAAATTTCTCTTCAAAGGTTGAGTAGTGCCAATCACATTAATTGTGAAGCCCAATAACGATCCTTTGAAGAAGTCACGAATAATGCGAGTGAGATGCAAATGAATGGAATGCATGTATGTAATGTGAGGACATGAGTTTGAAAAAGTAATAAAAAAAATAAATATGTAAATGAAAATGTGCACGTGAGTGGGTAAGGTACGGTATGTGAAATGATAATATGAAGTGCATGTGTGCAAGTGATGATAAAAGTGTTCGTGTGCAAGTGAAGAAACATAAAGGTGCACGTGTGCAAAATGGGAGGAAAAATGAAAGTGTGATGAGGGTATAAAATAGTAGAGTGGATTTAAAAATGCATGAGCCTAGGGAATTCATGCATATTGGGTACGGGGAGACCTAAATCGTGACTCAATTTTGCCATTTTATAGAGGGAATACAAGCGTGCTAAGGCTTAGAAAAAACCACACTCATCTATATCCCATATTTAAGGGACTCTCAAGCAAATGAACCCTATAACTAGCATGAAATGCAAAAATCCTAAAATGGAGGGAAAAGGGGTTCGAGGGGCATGCAAAATGAGAAAACTAAAAAGAATGCATGACATGTAATGAACATGCAAACATGTACTAACGAGGGGAAATCCCTAAGGGTCTAGCGTTGGACTAGCCCATTCTATGAATTCCGACTAGCGTTGGACTAGCGGAAACGTACATTCATCCATCACATTCATTCATGGCTATGGAAAGCGAGTAGACATGCCAAACACTCATAAACACATAGCACATAACATTTAGTATGCTCGACTAGATGCAAGGCCCTAACAAAGCAAATTAACACGTAGCAACTAAGCATGCAAGACACATAAGACAATTAAAGCCCTAACTATTACATTTGCTAGTTAGGCACATGACTTCGATAGGTCGTCATTGAATGCTCCTCCAAGCCCTATCTATTACATTAGGGAGACCCTACTACAATCTAAAAAGGGGAAAAGGAATAAAATAATTAAATCCCTAACTATTACAAGCCAAGAGGTGTACACATACCCCATAAAGAATAACTTAAATAAAAAGGAAAAGTAAATGACATAAATAAAAGAAATTAAAGAAAGGTTAGGAAAGCAAAGTAGACATGTATTTCTCACGTAGCACGTTGGTTCACATAGGAGAGACAAAAAAAGATAAAAGAAGTTATACCTCTCTTGAGTTGAAGCTCTAACGTAGTGAAGTTACTAATGTACCCTCCAAAATAATAAAAGGGTCAAGGTACCACAAATAGTAAAGTATGACAAAGTCACCAAAGAAAAGGGTGGCTTGGGCTAAGACTATCCAAACAAAAAGGTAATAAGACAAATCGGAATCCATCAAACATTGAATGTTTCCTCACTTTGCAACTTAGAAATGATCAAATAATGTATGAATTCCAAACAAAGGTGGAACATTGATCAAATTTCTAAAATAGCAAAACGACTAAAGACCCAATAGTAATCATTGATCAACCAATCAAGGTTACTTGAAAACATTTTTAGGAACTTTACAGGTCCAATGAGCAAGAAATGGTCAAGTAACCAATTTATTTCAGAAAATTCAAGAAAATAGGCAACCACATACTCATTTGGACACAAAGTTCTTAAACTCTTGCATTAAGTATCACTTTAGCAAAACATGGTAACCAATGAAGGCAAACAAGCAATTGAATTGAAATATTAATGCTACCAAAGACTCAAATGTGAACACTAGCCAAGCATTCAAGCTTAATCAAACACTTTTAGGAACTTCAAAGGTCCAAAGGCAAAGAAAAAAAATGGAGGAATGGTTCAAATGCAAATATCTTAGGACCTAATTGCAAGAACATGGAATGTAATTGGGCCATAATGCATTGCTGCAAAAATCACAGGGACCCAATTGATTAGTTTTCTCAATTTTGTAGGTCAAAATAGCATAAGGTGAAACTTGAGGGGGTTAAGAGGCAATTTTGAAGAATTGTTCCATGCATGCACGAAGAAGATTTCTGCAACAAACAAAGATGAAACTTGCTGCATTTCCGTTTCCTTTTGCATCATTGCAACATTCCATTTCCAACCGAAAACAGCAGGCATCAACAAACATCAAGCTATCATAAGATCCAAGCCTCCCAACTCAAATACTAGCTCTTAACCCATGTAGTTAACAAACAACCTAAACAAAAATGACTGGATAGAAATGCAGCAAAAGATAGGATGACACTAGCAGCAATTTTCCAGCCACGGCTTTCCTTTCCTTTTCATCATGCAAACCAGATTTTTGATTCAAACTCACAGCTTTGATTAGATATTCCTCATTTCAACATCACAACTTTACTGAGTAACAAACTACATGATGATCACAATCAAATGACCAGAAACTTGGAAAGATATAATACGAAAATTCTGGAAAAGAATGCAGAAAAAGAAGAACAAAAACTCTCTTATCATTTCATAAACATAGGCTGAATACCAGAATTTTGGCTTGGGCATGCATATGGTGTATAAACTGAGTAACAAACCACATCATTACGAACGTCCAAGCAGACAGAAAACTTAGAAAAATCCCATGCAAAATTCTGGGCAAGTATGCAAACATTTGATGAACAAAACTGCTGCAACTTTTCTTAGTTTCACCTTCCAAGACCAGATTCATACATTTTTAGCAAAGTGTTTGATCAATAGTTCAAGTATTGTGAACCCCAAACGTGCAAATTAGCATGGCACTCAAGTGTAAGGATCGATAAACAGCCACGGCAAAGGGAAGAAAACAGCACAGAAAACACGACAGCTTTTTGTCTTGCTACTAATTTTGCAGATTCCAGTTTGTGCAGATTAAAAGCCGAAACATTGTATTAATCATTTACCCATCCCATTAAACCTCAAACACTTGATTAATACAACACCAAAGGTAGGAAATAGAATCATTGCATATCAAACGGACAACAGGGAACAACAGAGAGATGAAAACAATTTTGAATGAATTCTGGGTTGTGAATGCAACCATTTCCATCTAGGTGTAACTAGTGGCTTCAAACAACCCAACCGTGGATCAAAGTGGCAATGTGACCACTCATCCTCTCCAGCTCTTAGCTACCCAACCCTTGTGTTTAAATGTGACAATAGAGGTACAGGACATGCAAAAATCTGGAAAAATGTTCCGCAGCCTTCATGCTTTGGACTTTGGCAATATTGCAAGGTAGTATGAACACCATCTAACCCCTACTCTGGACATTCTAAGGCTCCAACAAAATAATGGACAAGGTACAAAAAACAAAAAAAATAACAGGGAAAGGTAAACAGCCAGAAACACCATCACACATAAACGACCAGAAAAAAAAATCAAACGAAACTGTCCAAAAGTCGTATGCCGTTTTTCTGGACTTGTTCATTCAAACACGGCAGAATCAACCATGAACGTTAAACAGAAGCATCATGGATTCGTCATATACCCCCCACAGCTAAACACAAATCCTACCCGTTCCAAATCTCAGCCAAACCCACGCAGATTCACAAATAAAACTCGCAGGGAGGACGACAACAAGTGTAAAGGCAGAAACTTTCAACATGTTAACATAGCCCAACAACTCATAAACGTATTTCAAAGTGAAAAGCTGTTACCTTTAGGCTTCTTTTCTTCCGGCTGAGGCTTGATGCGATCAAAAGATGAGGTTTTTAGTCTCCTTCTTTCCCGCAGCCAACTCCCTTCCTTCGCTGTCTTCCTTTCCTCCGCCGTCACAGAACACCTTCTCACGCTCCACTCTTTTCTTTCTCAACTCTCTCTCGGTCACTCTCTGATTTACTTTCCCGTTTTCCTTTAGCCTTCCCTCTCTCTTGTTTTCTTACCCCCCTGTCACCTTTTGCTTTCCTTTCTCTCCCAGAAAATTTTTCGTTCCTAGCCTTCTCCTTTTTCTTTTGCCGTTCACTCTTCTGAAACCTCCCTCTCGGCTGCTGCTTTTCTTTTTCCTTTTATATCATCTCCCCAACCTCCTAAACCCTCACCTCAACGATGAGGATGAGGGGCTTGTTACTCCTGTAAAATCTAGCCCTCCGATGGTCTTTTGTGAGTGTCCTTTGCACGCTGCAAAAAATTGCAGCGTGCATGCCGCGACAATTTTTTTTTTTAAATAACTAATTAATATAGATAACTAATTACCTAATAATAAATAATAAAAAATAAAAATAAATGCAGAAATGCTAACAAAATGCTAATTTTCTTTCTTTTTTTTTTCCTTCTTTTCCCTTTTTCCTTTTTGAAGATAAAATAAATGCTTGTAAACTAATTAAAATAGAATAAGAGACACGAAACAGGAATCAACCAAAATAAATCTAAAATTGAAACAAATAAATCTAAAATTAAACTAATTAAATAAATAAAATTAAAAACCAAAAATTTGGTGTCTACAAATACCCTTCAAACCCAACACCATTCTTACACCATTTCTTCAAGACTACTTCTCTCTCTAGCTTGAAGAAACTCTCCTCCCTCTTTCTACAAACAAGTTCTTAGTTTCTATATTTTAGGTACATTTGGTGAGGAAGAAATACTTTGAAACTTGTTATCTCATGTCAAGTTTGTTAAGAAGTTTGTCGTATTATGGTTCTGTACAAAGTGTAAAAGGAAAAAAGATTTGAATCAAATGCCAAATCTCTTGCATTATACGATAAACCATCCATGTGATGCAGCATATCCTGAAAACAATATATATATGTACAAGTGTTCTAAAATCAAAACCCATGTTGACATTGTGTAGAATCTGACTAATATATAAATAAATTCCATATAACAGTCTACCTCAATATAAGGTTGCATAATATTTATTTTGTGGTTGTTTTTCTTCATGTTTGGAAATATTAGGACATGGTTGATTTGTTGTGATCTTATTCCCTCCTAAATATTTTGGTTGGTTAATTCTATGCAATTTTATGTTCCACAATATGGTATAGGAGCCCTTTTAAAGTTCTAAAAATGACATTTCAATTTAATGTATAACTCTGTATGGCATCTCTTAGGAATATTTTTTCGCTTTTTTTTTTATATTCAATATCTAAAAACAAAGAAAAATAAAGGCTTGCAGCACTGCTATTTATGCTTTGTAAATCTACTGAGTACAATTTTATTTTGGTCATTGCTTATTTTCTTTGCATGTTCTCTACACATGATCTTATTTTTAAAAACCTTTTACAGAATTTAATTATTTAAGATTTAAGGATTTTTCTAGTAAACATTTGAAAATTTAATTCTTTTTATGGTAATCTTACTCTAAAATTACTTTGGGGTAGTATCTTTCAAGTCAATAAAAAAACTATGCAAATAATAAAATGGTGAGATATAATAATCGAATACGACATTTCATTATAGAAAACTAATCTCAGATCTATAGAATGAAAAATAATTTATCAAATATGAAAAACAAATCCAAATCTGGAAATAGAGATCCAAACAAAGTTGTTAGGAGACACTGGTGAGCACTTGAGCTATCGCTTCCAAATTTTTTCATACAACACTAGAACTAAATTAATTAAAATATAACACAATATACCTACTCTAGTAAACCTATAAATAATCTGATCATTAGAATTTATCTTTACTAAAATTTGATGTTGTTACAACCCAAGGTTTTATTCTTTTTTTGTCAAATAATTCACTATATTTCAATAAATGAGAAAGTAATTTGAAGAAATGACCATTATAACTAAAAACAAAGGGTTAGTTCACAAAAATTTTCAACACACTAATCATGAATAACCTAATTCATCTCCCCCCCCCTTAAGTTGTCTTTGGACATTACAATCTCTCACTTACACTCCCTCTCTCCATATCACAACCCATTCTACCCTCATAAAGGGATAATTTCAGAAACCTCCCTTGAGGTTTGTTACTATTTCACTTAGTTCCCTTGATGTTTTAAAAATTACACTTGCCTTCCTTGATTTGACACTTTGGTAACCAAATTTTAAAATAGAGTCAAAATTTTAATGAATACCCTAAAATGCCCTTATCTTACAAAGTACAATTTGTTTTTCTAAACAAAAAGAGTGTCAAGTTTTTCATGCCAATATTTGTTATTTGATAATCAACTATAATAATAAACCTTTGCTGTAATATGGTATTTTTTATAGTACTTTACTGGGAATATAATTCTTTTATAATAGAGAAGAAAGTGCTATTTTGTTTTTTTTTTTTAAGTTTATGGACTTTTTTTAATAAAAATTTATGGACTAGTTTAGCAGTGGAACTATCATAATTTGGTAGTGATTTTGGGCTATTTGATTTTAATCATTGTTGACTTATCCTTGATTGTGATACCAAATAAAAGAGCTACAAAAAATTTGAAGGATATTAAAAGTTATCAAAAAAATATTACTAGTTTAATGTTTCATTTGGATAGATATTAGGGACAACATTGATAGTTCTTCTATACTTCTAATGAAATATAAGAGAAATGAATAAGAAGGAAAAAGGTAAAAAAAATTATAAAATCCATCCTTTGCATAAACATGGCAACAAAAGAATTTTATTAAAAATATTAAGGTTAGTGTTATCATTTTAAATGGGAAAGGGAGGTAAGTGTAATTTTTGAAACCTTAAGGGAGCCAAGTGAAATTATTAAAAACCTCAGGAGAGGTTTCTGAAATTATCCCTTTTATAAAATAACTATCTTAATATAATTAGCTATCCATATTTCAAACTAACCAAATTAGTTTGTTAAACAAGAAAGTGGATGAATACAATAAAGAAATGTTAATCGCACTCCACATTTTCATAATGCCTGTTCCATTATCTTTTTTGTCATATAATCTAATAAATGAAAACTATATGATAAAAATGATAATAGCAATGCTATTATTTTTAAAAAATAGAGTGCGATTAACATTTGCCTATAATGACTCACATAACAAGTTAAAATCAGATACAGTTCTCTTACAATTAAACAAAGTCACCTAAGTTAATAGAATTTACTTAAGCAATGATCTAAATGCAATGCATGTAAGATATCCAAGATTAATGCATATCTTACAAGGAAAAGCTTTTGTATTTTACTTGCTTTCTAGTTTGAAGCTTTATACAGTACTAAAGAAAGCTCTATAGCATTCATATCTAAAGTAAGTTAAGGGTTTTAGGAAACTCATATAAAATATTAGAAACGACTACTCACAAAATCAAGAAAGAGTGCTAAACCTTTTCTCCTGATATTTCACTAGTATTAGTTACTGAGTCTCTAGTTTATTCTAAGAAAAATAATATATTTTATCCAATATAAGATATAGTCACAACAGTTCTTCTAGCAATAGAATATAAACTATGTTATACGTGTAGATTATGCATTAAATAAGCTACTCAAATATGCAAATCCCTGCATGTTCAAAGAAATTTTAAAAGTATTCTTCATAATCATTTTCCTTGTTAAACAACATACATAGTTATGTATCCAATAAAAGTACTAAAGAAAAACATACTAATCTGTGGCAAGAAAGTACGTATGTCATTGTAAATAATGAACATAAAAAAATTAATATAAAATAGCACTCCAATCGATTGCATAGCCTAGAAAAAATTCATTGAAATCCAATAGAGAGGTTTACATATATTCAGCTACCAACTTTTGTCAAAATACTCCATTGTTTTGCCGTATTACTGGCTAATGATTACATCCCAACTCCAAATAAGTTACACATTTAAGAAAGCATTGTTTCTTTATCTATATTAGTTAGGTTTTGGATATTGGTTCAAAATCATAGAGAGGAGAACGGTGAACAATCAAAAGTCCCACCTTGAATGGACCCTGCACATTTGAAATTGAACTAGTACTTTAAGAACTCTGCCCATCTTGAATAGAAAGATTTTCCTCCCTCTTTCTTTTTTTATTTCCTACACTCATTGAGAATTTTAGAATTATAGTTTCAATATTGAAGGATACTTTTAGAATTTTAATTTTAGTATAAAAAATAATTTATGCACCTATATTTTGATATTTCTCATGGTCACTTGGTGCAGATCTAAATTGACTGATAGTTCCACTAGGAAATTCATAATAGGCAACCTCTTTTTTTGTTAGTAATGAGGATCCTTTTATTCTTCTTGAGGAGCCTTATAAATTGGATATTCGTGTAAATTTCTTAATTTTGAAAGTGATTAAAACTTTTAAAATATAAAAAAAATGTATTCAACTTACCTTGTTACTTGTCATTGGCTCTGTATTAGTTCTTTTAATAGAATGATCAGGAGGTTTCTCATGTTCAATGAAATTGTAACTTTAAGTAGGGGTCTATACACATAGTTGGTTTGAAGATGGTTGTAAAATTGTCATAAAACACATGAATAGTTATAATAAATGTATAATGACATAGCAATTTAACATGTAAAAAAGAGTACATTAACAAATTGATTAAGTAAAATGAGAAGAAAGTTAGGTATAAACTAACAATTAATTGTGACTTCTAAAATAAATTTTTATACTGTGTGCTCTTACATTCATATATATGACTTAATATGAAATATTGGATTAGATAGTTCTCAATTAATGTAGTATGTTTATCCTTAATGATGCCGTATAAAGTGGTTATATATTATACATGAATAGTTTAACAAATTACCTTGTCTATGGTGCCATTTTGACGCTGTCTTTAGTATTCGTTTGGGTTAGTTGTTTTTGAGGGTGTTTTTGAAAACGTTTATTGTAACAGAGTTTTTAGAGTATATTTTGGAATATTTTTTGAAAATATTTTGAAATATTTAAGAGTAGTAGAGTTTTTAAAATATAGTTTGGGATATTTTTTAAACATAAAAAAAATTTAGACTACTTTTTAGAATACCTTTTAGAGTACATTTTAAAAATTTTTATACTATTTGAAAAACTGAAGGATCCAAACATCTATTTTTGACAAGCAATGTGCATTAACAGCAATTTCATCAATCTTTGACTTGGTTTCACTTGTTGTGTCATGTTTCTCAAATAAAAACAAGTATCAGTACTCAAAATAAATAATTTAGTCACATAATAATATATATACAAATAAAAAAAGAAAAAGTATTAGATTAGATTTTAGAATTATTATCCAAATTAAGAATTGAATATTACCAAATTAATGTCACAACATTTAATAAAATTAAAAAATCTTGCAATTGATACTATTACTCAATACACTTGTCTAAAAATTTCTTACACTTAATAATAATATAAGATAAATCCTTCCATATATGCATCATAAATACCATGATAGATACTAAGAGTACAATGTTAACAGAGTAATTAATTTAACACTTCTTAGGATTTTAAATGTAACCAACATTTGATACTTAATTACATTTACCTCCAAAGTAGCAAGTGCATTGACTTCACAAACTTCAAATTCTTGGAATGAGATAGATCTAGCATTAGTTATAATGCTTCTACCACTATATAAAATTACCAAATTTATAATAATTTCTAGTACTTTGCAACAAGAAACAAGTGCCAATTCATTAGTTGATTCAAGGTACTAAATATGCATTTCAAAAAGAAAGATAAAAAACCTAAATTAACATATATTATACAATAGTAAGTTTAAATATACGTCGACTTATTTCTATAATATAAGATTTTTCGTGCGGAAAAGTTTGCATTACCTATAAGTACAACATTAATAGCCATTGTAGGGAAAAGTAGTTATCTCAATTGAGTAAAAATTCTTACTGTCGTTAATTATTTTACCATGCACTACTTACAAATAGGTGCAGATTTCTGATATTTTTATATAAGAACAATATTGCTTTAACTAGTTCTAGTTGGTAGTCTTCACCTAGTTGGCAGTCTTCAAGTTCTATTTGAAACATTCATGCTCAAATAGTTTGTATGTGAAAATTTTAGCTAGTGAAACCATCATTAGTTATGTACATGTTGATATAGTATAGACCATAACAATCACTTGTGTTGATAGACACCTATCTATATAAAGATCTACATACCTATATGTGCATGCACATACATTATGAATTTATGTATTTATATTTGTCAAATTTTGACAATGGGTGTTTGATATCTAAAATGTTATCTAATGTAACATGTGTCAAAGTCTAAAGTTTCTTTGTATTGTAAAACAATTTTGGATACTTTTAAGGGAATATTTTTATCACATAACTTTATTAGACAAGAATCACAAAGGATATGACTGGATTAATGGTATAGTGACTAACAAATATATAGAAACTTTGCATGACAAAATGACAACAAAGTTAAACTTTCCTTAATTGGTTTTTAAGAGGTAATCAATGCCTCTAATTATAATGACTCATCATAGAATAAAATGTTCTCAAAATTTTAGACTCTTCATCTTCTAATTCTTTTTATTTTTCACTTATTTTTTGTATTTTCTTTTGTCTTTTGTTTTCCTTTTTTTTCTTTTTCTACCTATCTCACATCTCTACATTATAGTAATGCATCAATCTTTTTCAAAAGCAAAATGCACTAAACTAGTCAACAAGCTCCTCTTTCCTATTTATCATATTCTTTTCTTTGTGGTTTCATTTTTTTGACTTTTCTCTCTCTTAGTATTCTAGGAAGATGATGAAAGGAAAATCAGGGGTTACAAATGATTTCGGAAGTAGGATAAATTTGAAAGATTTGAACGGAAAGAGGAGACAAGAAAGAAGAAAATATGAAAATAAAAGAAAATTCCAAACTACTTAAGGCATTTTTTTCTAAAATATATTTTTACCTTGTGAGAAAATAGTTAGATGCCTATCAGGAAATTCACGTTCACACTTTGACAAAGCTAACGCTCAATTGAGATTACCCTAACTGTGCCTTTTTTAGAAAGAAGAAATCTTTTGAAATTTAATATTAGTCATAGTTCATTAAGTACACAAATTTCAAGTAATCTTTTGTATAGATTTGTTAAATGTACCTCACAATTTTTCAATAACTATTACACTAATTTATAGAAAGTTTACAATATAGTGTTTCAAATTTGAGAAACTCTAAAAATTGACAGACTAAGGAACTATATAGAAGACATATAACCCTTATAAACACTAATGTTACCGTGCAACAAAATGCAATTTTAATTTATTTTACCATTAAAAAAATGTGCATGAAAAAAGTAATAATGATTTAATACAAAGAAAAAATGGTTTCAAACATAAGTAATATACTAGTAATACTTACATTGCTATCACTTCTTCTGACAATACTCGTACAACTAGAGAAAAAATCATACGGAATAAGCAATAGAGCAAGCTACTATACAAATATATATATTGGTACTTCAACCTATAAGATCAAATCAAATTAAGATGTTAATGACAACCAAAACTTAATGTGAATAGAAGTAAAAACATTGAACTATGAACTTTAAACTACAAGATTTAGATTTTGTCTCCTAATAAATGTTAGTAAATTCTAAATATACTAAATAATGATCAAATGCCAATTTTACTTGAACAAGGAAACATATTAGTAGTTTCTTTTTTTTTAGTAGTTTACATTTTGTTTATTTTTAAGCAATATTGCCTCATTAAACAAATATCTTGACAACTATGGAATGCAAGTAATAAAGCATGTTATGTTTTGGAATAATATCACAGTCTTAGAAGTAATAAATTTACCAAAAATAAAATAGAAGTTTCAAATGAATTAGGTTCTAGATATCCAACGTAGTTATTTGGTAAGTAATTAAGGCTCTAGATATTATTTGAGATATGTCTATATAGGTATTTGTACATACACGAATATGTACATTGATACGTACACTTACAAATAATCATAAAGAGTGTAATTATATTATTGTGTTTGTACATACATGAATATGTATATTGATATATACTTATAAACAATCATAAAGAATATAATCAAATTAGTTAAACAGTAACAAAGTCTACTTCCTATGCCTAAATTGGTCTTTTTTTAAAAAAAAATTTCTAGCAGGAAAATGGTGGGATTTAAAAAATGAGAAGAGGGTAGGGGGATTAAAACCTAGGACCTCTAAGTTTTAGAATCTCAACCTTTGCAGTGTGTTTATATTAGCATTCAATAGTTTTTCTATCCCGAAGCAAACTTGTTGCTACTTTTTGATCTTATTCATGTTTATTAATAAAATAGTTGAGTTTTGCCTAAGCTTCCACTACTTTTTTTTGTTAAAAGAAAATCACATCTATGGCCATCAAATTAACATAAAATAAATTATTTTCACAATAACTACCTACCCATAATTAAGTAGGAATTGAAGTTTTGAGTATGAAAGGCACACATATTGTTAGATTGGCCCATCATTTTTTATTATGATGTGGATTATTATAAAACAACCTATACAAATGAGGATAGACCAAATATTTATCTTATACTACTTCCAACTATGCTTATTTCTCAATCTAATATCTACTAATTTTTTTACATGTTTATAGATGATATCACATAACACGTATACATCCATATGTATGTTTGTATATTTCATAAAATTAAGTTGATATTTATATTTTATATCAAATGAATGAAAGGTTATGCAATATAGTCATAAAAAATTCAAAATTACTCTTAATAGCAAGTTTTAAAAATATGATAAAAAATATTATATCAAGAAAAAAATGATCAACATGAATATCTAAACTAATATCAAAGCGTATAGATTTTACAAGAATTCATCACCAAGTAATACTAGATTGCAAAATTCCTAATACTCTAATTTCAATTGTATTAGTTAATTATGACACTAAAGTTGAAAGACTACTTGTATGTGTTATAAAATTAGAATAGATGTTCTAGTTTCCATTACATCAAATATTGCTTGAAAACACGATGGTTTAAATATTAGATATATTGTTCTTCAAAAAATAAAGTACAATGAATGTGGCAATTAGACTAAAGCCAATATTGATTGCATTTGAACCCGAATCCACTCTTTTCTTGATAATTGAACTAAATTACCCTTTGATTATCATGATATTGATTTGTTAGATTTAGATTTATATCATTATCATAGAAGTAGTATATTGTCACAAAATTGTCATGGTTTCAAATCCCAATTATAGTAACACTTATTATAACTATTTGATTCGAATTTGTGCTATTTAAGATTCCTATGTTTTCACATTTTTTTTAAAATTTTGTAATGACGTGTTGTCACTTAAAGACTAACTTTGTTCTATGCTATCACAAAAGACTACAACAAAATTATAACAATGACAAAAAAGAGAGACACTTTTTAGTCTACATGGAGGAAAAGATAAAGAAGGAAGTATAAAATATATCAAAGAAAATATGTACTCTCAAGAATATTCTTGTAGACCTTCGTATAAATCCACATTATTGTTTAGGATCAAAATTAATCCATTTCAAAATTCAATATAAGATCTCAATCCAAATACAATCTAGTCCCTTCCAACCTTGAACTCAATTATCAATGTAAAAGAGAAAATCTATTTGCAAGTTTTAAATATGACACAAGCTAACTTGCAGATTGGGATTAAAAGAAAATAAGTGCTAACAAATTCAACTTTTAAATAATAAATAATTACAACTTTCTTTTATTTCTTCTTGTTCCTTTTGTTTTTACTCATTAATCCCCTCAAGAACACCTCCTTTTCCTTAAAAAAGGAGGAAGGAGAGGGAAGGGAAAAGTTAAAAGTTAAAATTTATAAAAGAAGATATACCTTTTTGAGAAATATTGGGAATGAGTAAGAGAGTATTACACAATAAATTAAAAAGAATTAATTCCAAACCTCTAAAAATGCTTCTTCCTTGATTATTGACTTGGATCCATCCATTCCTCATGCATTCAAATTTTCTCAATTCGATACAACCAATAGAGTTAACCTACTTGTCTTTAAATTAATCATTTAGATTAATCATTTTAGAGCACATGTTTCTTTTGAACAAACTAAATTACCTTCAAATAAATTAGACTTGACTACATTCCTAAGACACTACTTAGTCGAGCAAATCCCATATGTACAACTATTGTATATTCAACCAAATAAATATAAAGCAAAAAAGATTACACCCACAATGGTCCTTTCATCTCTTCCATATGTTACAATTTTTTTTTCTCTAGAAAAATGAAATTATAAAAATGGATTTCTAGATTTGTAGTAGTTCATTCGCTATTTAAAAAAAATTTGGACCTTATTTATAAGTAGAAGGCATGAAAGTACATTGTCTATTTAGACTTTTATTCATTTTTATATTTACTATAGTTGTATACAAAAATATTCTGTATTAGGATAGTATAAGAATGCAATCAAGTTTGACTACTTTTAAGACAACTTAGTCTTTTCAAAGTAGTATTAGCAAGTGAATTTCACACAAAAGCAATTTGGAGAGATATCGACCCTATTGTACTGATAGTAAGTGATCCAGTTAAAACTTGAAGAAATAAAGTGAGAAAAATACATTTTTGTCGTGAGTATTTTGAATTAACTCACTAAAAGATTATTATATGCTGTCTATATTTAATTAAATGTCAATAATTAGTAAGTTTGCTAAAATTACTTAACAACCACAACAAAATTACTTTACAGTTATAAAATGTACAACTAAATGTTAAAGAGTAACAATAAGTGCAAAATAACTTAACAACCATGGCAAAACTACTTTGCAATCATAGAACATACGACTAAATGTTAAAAGAGTAACAAAAAGTGGACAACCGAATAAACGACAAATCCTTCCTGAGTCTCGCAAAATCTTCCTTCTTTGCCTTCAATTACATCTGAAAATGACAACAAAATTGAAAGAGATCATGCTAAAATAGTTCAAATATGCACTCTAAAATTCAAACCTTACTATCCTTGCAAAAAAAAAAAAAACCTCTATCATCCCCGATTATCAAAATCTAATTTTTTTTTAGCTTTTGTTAAATACTATATATCATCTCATTTTATACTCAAATAGGTTTTCAAAATCTTGTTAACAATTTTATAGAGTTGTAAAAAGTGTAGGGCCAAAAAGAAATGGCTTTTCAAAGTTTTTTTTGCTACATTCCTATGATTTATCATATTTGTGCTATCAATTTGTGATTTAAACTTATATTCATATTTTTATTATCAATTTAATATTTAAGCTTATATTCGTGAGCTATTAGTAAGTTAAGCAGAAACAAACTTAGCATATTAAATTATACAATTTCTAAATTTCAAATTTTTAATAGAGGGTTTTGCCACTTTTTCTATATAGTCATAATAAATTCTCTCTATTCATAAAGCTGAAATGAAGAAAGATCTAGCAAATTTTTTGATTTTAAATGTAGCAAATATTTATGGAAATATTTCAAATACATTTGTGTGTTGAGAGGCATTGAAAAAAAAAAGGAGAAGAACAATAAAGGTAAAGTTGGCTCTTTATTAGTTGATTTTAATTTAAACATGAGAGGTGGAGAGGGTTATTTATTGTTTGTAATTTGTTGACTTGGTGGAGACGAAGAATAATAGTTAAAAAATATCTTATTGAAAGATATTAGGGGTAATATTCTTTAACTATAAGTAGGGGCAAAGATACAATTACATGTATAAAATACATACTTTGGTGGGATCAATGAGAGCAACTATCTCGATTGCACCCATTCGATCTTTGTCACTATGAATTATGGATATAGTTTCAGAGTCCTACTGCTACAATGGCCAATGTCAACATCAAATACATCAACATTGCAAATTGGACCAAGATTATTTGTAAGGCCCGAAGACAACCAATGAGACAATTAACAAGAAAGCAAGACTGCTTAGGAGTAGAAGAGATGATCAATTTAAAAAACACAAATGTAACAAAAATAAATAAAAAGGAAAGAATTGCAAACCAATTAACTACACAGCTCCTCTTGAACTTGTAGATTAATTCAACCAACCTACTTCAAGTTGATGAATTATAATCACTCTTATGTACAAAGGAATGTTCACCTCCTCCTTGTCTCGAACTTAACTTGGTCAAACTAGAACGTTTTACTATCCCTCAGGACAACTCTCACAGAGCTATACTCATTAAGTATTCACTCACAAATAAAAAACTTACAATGAACCTCACGCCACTAAAACTACAAATCTTCCTTGAGAAATATTTTCTCACTAAAATCACTCTAGATTTTTTGTATCTTCAATGTGTCAAAGTTATTTGAAATATCTGACCAACCACTATTTATATATGATCAAGAAAGTGCCTCATTAAACCTTCCAACGAATAGAAAGTAGTTGAAGAGTCAACTAGCCGTTGGAGTGACGGACATCCGATAACCCTGTTTTATGCGTCCGACAACAGACAGTGAGTTTAAGAGATTTTTTTCAATTCTTTTGGACGTCTGGTGCAAGCTTTTTGTGCGTCCGACAGCAAACAAAGAGATTTAAGAAATTATCTTGTTTTTATCGGACATCCGGTAGAGACATATTCAGCGTCCGATAGTTTTGTCGACTTCGAAAGATCCTATCAGAAGTCCGAATCATGCGTCCGAAGTTGTGTAATAATTATCAGACGTCAGGTACTGTCTTCTTGAGCGTCCGACAGGCTCAGCATATTCTGTCTTTTTCAAATATGCTTAATCTTTGAACCTGATTTATTTCATTACTGAAAAATCCTTTGAGGAGATGTTAGCAACATCTATTTGTTTTGTAATCATCAAAAGTTAGGGACCAAGGTCAACATTCTCCCCCTTTTTGATGATGACAAAATAATAGATGAAAGAAAGAAAAAAATTGAGCATATAAGCATAAGCTCCCCCTCACACAATGTATCTAAACTTATGAATTCAGAACAACTCCCCCTTACACATAGCATCCATATCTCCCCCTTTTTGTCATCATAAGGTGAGAGTAAAAATCTCATACCGCAATCCAGCAATAATAACAGGGAATCCAACATTCCAAACAAAAACAGAGAAATGATACCAGAAATCAGCAATCACCAACATACCAACATATCACAGAGAGTTTAACAAAACAAATCATCATTAGATCAGAATTATTCTTTTTTCTCCCTTTTTGACATCATATAAATTCAGTAATATTCAAAAACATCAAGAAAAAACTTAGTTCTAAGCATCAGAAACTTCAAAAAAGAATTACAGAAAAGCATTATGAACAAGAATCTCATCAATCTTACCAATATCTCCTACTTGTTAAAGTTAGCATCATGTCTAACTATTCACATGCATTTCATGTCTTTTTTTTTATATTTTTTCACACATAGCAATCACTTTTCATGTGACCTTTTTGACAACAGAAATTACACATAATCAAGGAGTTATTTACATGAATAGGTTTAATAAATCTTACTTGTCTTCTCTTATAAATAGCAAATTCGTTGAAATTAGAATTCAACCTATTCTTTTGAAAACAGACTTGTTTCTTGTGTTTAAACAACTCATTTAGACCATCCATTCTTCTTTTCAAATCACCTTGTTCCTTTTTGAACAATTCACAAAGCTTTATTTTTTTATCAAAATGTGTAAAGCAGTCTCACTCTTTTTGAAGTAATCATTTTCAACTTTCAACTTTTTTTTTGTTGAAAAAGATTTGTATTATCTTGAAACAAAAAACTAATTTTCTGTTTTAATTCTTTGTTTCTAGCATAGGATTCTTTCAAACTATCATGCAATTTTATAATGAAAGATTCAAGATCATTATCACTTTCATCATCACTTTCAAATTGAGAGTTGCAAGATGTTACCTTATCATCTCCAATGGCCATAAAAGTCAATTGAGCAAATTCTTCATCCTCTTCAATTTCACCATCGGAGTTGCACTCATTCCATGTGAATTGAAATTTGTTGAATCTTGATTTTCTTCCTTCTTTCTTCTTCATCACTGGACACTCACTTGCATAGTGTCTAGGTTGGCCGCATTCAAAACACTTATCAGTTTACTTTTTGTTGAACTCTAGCTTCCTTTTGTTTCTCAAGTTGTTGGACTAATTCGGGAAGGAGTTGTTAGGTCCACCATTTTTGAATCTCCTCTTGTTGAGTATTCTTTTGAAACCTCATGTGATGAAAGCAATATCACTATTATCACCTTCCATGTCATCTTCACTCACGGTGGCTGTATCATCTTCATCTTGTGAAGCTTTCAGAGCAATATTCTTTCTCACTTTTATATCTTTTTCTTCCTGCACCTTGGACTTGAGTTTTAGCTCATAAGAAGTCAGTGAATTAATGAGAGATTCAATAGGCAAGGTATTTAGATCTTTGGCTTCCTCAATGACAGTCACTTTACTCTCCCAATCCTTCGATAAAACATTCAGAAATTTTCTGTTTTTCTCACCTAAAGAGTATTTCTTTTCCAACACCTCCAAATCTTTAATAAGGTCATTGAATCTACAATACATCTCATCAATGTTTTCATGAGGTTGCATCTTGAAGGATTCATACTTTGTAACTAGAATGGATTTCTTTTGTTCTCTAACATTCTCACTACTTTCATGAATTTCTCTCAATTTATCCCAAATTTCCTTGTCTGACTTGCAGCCTTTGACTCTAACGGATTCATTTGAGTCTAAAGCACAATATAACACATTCATGGCTTTTACATTTAATGTGAGATGACCTCTATCCGTAGCAGTCAGTTCACTTCTTATTTTTGGTCTAGATCTCTGAGTATTTTCATCTATAAGAGAGGCATCATATGGACCTTTACTAATAATAAACCACAATTCAATATCAATAGATTGCAAAAAAATAATTATTCTTTCTTTTCAATTCACATAATTTGACCCATTAAACATAGGTGGTTTAATGACAGAATGTCCTTCAAAAAATATAGCATTGTTGGTTGACATCTTTACTCCAAAGCGATTGAACTTAATCTCTAGAAGACCAAGTTCTGATACCAATTGTAAGGCCCGAAAACAACCAATGAGACAATTAACAAGAAAGCAAGACTGCTTAGAAGTAGAAGAGATAATCAATTTAAAGAACACAAATGTAACAAAAAGTAAATAAAAAGAAAAGAATTGCAAATCAATTAACTACACAGCTCCTCTTGAACTTGTAGATTAATTCAATCAAACTACTTCAAGTTGATGAATTACAATCACTCTTGTGTACAAAGGAAGGTTCACCTCCTCCTTACCCCGAACTCCATTCGATCAAACTATGACGTTTTACTATCTCTTAGGACAACCCTCACAGAGCTACACTCATGAAGTATTTACTCACAAATGAAAACCTTACAATGAACCTCACACCACTAAGACTACAAATCTTCCTTGAGGAGTATTTTCTCACTAAAATCACTCTAGATCTTTTGTATCTTCAGTGTGTCAAATTTATTTGAAATATCTGACCAACCGCTATTTATATAGGATCAAGAAAGTGTCTCATTGAAGCTTCCAACGAATAAAAAGTAGCTAAAGAGTCAACTAGCCGTTGGAATGTCGGACGTCCGATAGCCCTATTTTATGCGTCCGACAGCAGACAGTGAGTTTAAGAGATTTTTTTCAATTCTTTCGGACGTCCGGTGCAAGTTTTTTGTGCATCCGACAGCAAACAAAGAGATTTGAGAAATTATCTTGTTTCTATCGGACGTCCGGTAGAGACATATTCAGCGTCTGATAGTTTTGTCGACTTCGAAGGATCCTATCGGAAGTCCGAAGCATGTGTCCGAAGTTGTGTAATGATTATCAGACGTCAGGTACTGTCTTCTTGAGCGTCCGACAGGTTCAGCATACTCTGTCTTTTTCAAATATGTTTAATCTTTGAACCTGATTTATTTCATTACTGAAAAAGCCTTTGAGGATATGTTAACAACATCCATTTGTTTTGTAATCATCAAAAGTTAGGACCAAGGTCAACATTATTAATAGAAGACAAAAAGAAATATTACAAAGAGAAAAAGAAAAACAAGTCATTTTTGAATGAAGACAACTGATAAAAAGAATGAATTAATCTTTTCTACATCGACAGTGTACACACTGTCAACGTTAGATAAATAACAACTATGTAAAATTTGAATTTGAAATTTAACTTTGGCACATGTGTCATGAATCCAATGATGATAGTGTATATAAAATTTACTAAAAAGGAAATAGATTTAAATAAAATATGCTGCTACTTGTTTCTTACTCCATCTGTTTTCAGCCTTCCCAATTTCTATTTCCAAACTCTTCAAGTAAAGTTTCATATGATTGTATCCTTTTTTTTTCATCTTCGATATTAGTATTTTTCTCTATTTTTTTCTTTAAGAGGAGTTAAGGATCATGTCATTATTCATTAGCCCACTATCAACTAAAATATACGTACTTTCATTTTTTTTATATAGTGCACTTTATATTGTTTTTTGTTATGTTAATAATATTACAAGAAATCTATAGATCACTCGATATTACTAAATAAATCAACAAATAGTAGGAGAAGAAATAGAAGAAATAAATAGTTAGAGTTGAATCTAAGACCTCTAATTCAAATAGTTAGAATTGAATCTAAAATCTTGTTTGATAATCCAAATTAGTATTTTAATTTAATGAGTTCATATCTTAATATATTCAAATGCGTATGATAACCAAACACAAAACATCTTAATTAATTAAGTGACGCTTAATTTTTTAAACAAAACTTACTTCAAAAAAATAAGTGATAATCTATTCATTTATTACTTAATGCAAAATGTGCACACATGTTAAGATTTTAATACTTAATAATTCAATAATTAATAGATTCAGACTTTAGATTTCAAATTTCAAATTTTAGTTTTCAAATTTCAATTTTATCAAATGCACCTTAAGACCTATAGAGTCACTTTGACTACTAGACCATTGTCTTTTGGTGCTACACTTTATACACTATTGAAGTGATTTTCTTATTGAAACCACTGAGCAGCCACTAACAAATCCTTTAAGGCTTGGTGGGGTGGGAGATCAATGGTTCAAACCTTGCCTCCCACCATTTGCTACTAAAATGTGGTAAGCCACTTTAAGTGGTTTCCAGACGGGTGCGTAGTGCACTCGTCTAGGCCGGCGACTAATTAGAACATTTATCCATGCACTCGTCTAGGCCGGCGACTAATTAGAACATTTGGATAAAACAATAATAGTTTTCAATAGGCCATGAACTATGCGTAGTGCACTCGTCTAGGCCGGCGACTAATTAGAACATTTGGATAAAACAATAATAATTTTCAATAGGCCACGAACTATAATTTTTTTCCATCCCTATGTTTCTCAAAAATTACATTTGTAAATATCAAATGTTCCTTATCTTTTGATAATTTTTTCTACTTGTATCATTTTGATCCCTTACCTCTCAAGACTTGGTAAATGTGGTCCCTTATCAATCATCATATACAAATTTAATCCCATATTTTCATAAAAGTGACTAATGTTAGATCTTTGATAAAGAAAACTAATAGAGAAAATGAGTGAGTTAACATGTTCCATTGAAACAACATATAGATCATATGTGACCAATTTTGGGTCATCATCTTTGAGGTTATCATCAATATAGTCCCATGATATGATGACAACAATTTTTATTTCTAAATGTTAAAATTTAGCCAAAGTGATCCTTTTAATAGAAAATATAAAGTTGCTAATGCATTTGAAAGACGCTTTAAGGGTTATTGTGCCATCGGCTTGGAAAGAATCTTAAACCTTCAAAAATTGTAAATAAATTTTAAAATTCATAAAACTCACCTAAAATTTTTTACAATGATGCAAATAGATTTCTGTACTCTGTTAAACACAAATTTCAAGTATGAATTTAAACATTTTCATTCAAAAATTGGTACTTTTGATATGTTAACTAGAAAATTAAAAAAATTATATTCTTCATTCTAAAATGTTTTGGGCAATTTTTCATTCATTATTTGCAATTAAATAAAATTTAAGAATCACTTTAGTTTCCAGACAAATGGCATGATAACGATTAAGGGGTCTCACATTTTCGTCAACAATTTCTAAATTTTTCGTTAAAAGAGTCACTTTCTCTAAGTTAACAAAATTAAGAAGGCAAAATAGTTCATCATAAGATTAAAGATCACATTGGTTAAAATGTTAAAAATAAAAAATATTTCATTTGTTGTTTCAAAGGTGAACGCGCAACTTATTTGACTTCTCTATTAGTTTCTCTCTGTCTGTTTTTTTTCATTAGTTTCTTTCTTCTTTTTCTTTTTTTCAAAAGATGTCCTATATTGATCTTCTTTTTTTTTTTTAAAATAATGGATCAAGTTATTATGTTGAGTATAGACAAATGAAGACTACCTAAGTAATTGATATTAAATCCAGTCCGCCTGATGGTTCAACCGGTCAATCCGGTGAACTGGCCATGAAATAGGATTGGGTTGCTAATTGGATGGATCGTTTGAGCAATAAATCCGTTGACTTGTCAATGGACTGACGGTTTAACCGGTCAACTCGATTGAATCAGGCGATTTTGTAAGGAACTCGAGTTATTGTGTGAAAATTTTTTAGAAGATGTTGAAGTGATGATTTGGACCTGAACCTCGTATATACAAGTAAAGTGCCATTATCATTGGACCAACGACCCATTTGGTGCTTGTTTGGTCATTCTTATATTATATATTAGATTTTTATTCTTCTTTTATTTCTCCAAAACAAAATTTGTTTGCAATCTTTTAATAAAATTTTATTATTCTCCAAATTCTATAAGTTATGAAATTGATTTAAAAAATAATATATTGCACAATTTATTTTAAAGGTAAATATCATTCTTAATAACCTTTTGCACTTAAAATTTGTGAATAAACTAGATAATTACACATAGATAAAATTTTATACTTGAAATTTGGTAGATTACTAATTAAATTTAGATTTTATTAATTTTTATAAGAATTAATGATTCTATAATAAATTGAACCAACTGAGCATTTACTATGGCATAGTTTATTATAGTTTCAACCGGATCAAAAACTATGAGACATAATCTTTTAAGTACATTTGGTGACCCGCCAATTGGACCACTCACCCACTGGTTGACCTGTAACCTGTTAACCCATTTTTTTCATCGGGTTTCTCTCGGACCAGGTTTAATAACTATGACCTTAGTCAAGACCTTAACAATATTCCATTTTCCCCACACATTAAAAGAAGGAATAATTTCAGAAACCTCCCTCGAGGTTTCTAAAAATTTCACTAGCCTCCCCTAAAGTTTGTAAAAGTACACAAATCTCCCCTGAGGTTAAGATTTTAATAACAAAATTAGTCCAATTAGAAAAAGTAACATTAAAAGGTACTTTAAGGAGAGAGACGAAACTTTGATTCCATAAATATCCCTTATGCATGTACATAAGTTGTATTAGTAAAAGAATAAAAATAATTAAAAGTTAAAAATAATTAATACACACAATTTACCATTCAAAGAGTTCACATTTAATAAATTAGACAACATCAACAAGCAATAAAAATACACTAATGATCACAAGATTCAGCAAAATAGACTAGTCATTTCTTTTAGCATGATGTTTGCTATAATTCTTGTGATTTTGAATAGAAAAATTTTCAGATTTTGCCTTTCTTTTCATTAAGTAAAAATAATGTTTAATAAAAAAGATAAAATAAAACTCTAAAAAAAATACTTTGTCACGAGTTCATCTAGTTGCTGAGGTTGGACCACCTGCCCTACAGCTTCCTCAGCATGCATAACTTCCTCTCCTCCAACTTCTTCCATATGTTCTTCCTCATTCTCCTCATGTTCCTATCCTTAGAGAATTGAATAATTTTTTAAATTATTCTATAAGTTAAAATGGTTTGCATAAAAGGATAAAATAAAAATTTTAGAATATTTAGTCACTGGTTTGTCTAGTATTTGACCTTGAGGTATGTCCAACGCAGCATCAAGTTCCTCTTCTCCAGCTTCTTCCACATTATTTTTTTAAGCACAAAGAATTGAATAAATTTTTTGATTATTCTAAAAATTAAAAAGGTATTGCATGAAAAAGGATAAAATAAATCTCTAAAAAAATTTAGTCACCTATTCGTCCAGTACATGAGCCTGACCTAAGACTAGCTCAATGTTCTCATGATGCACTACTTCCTCTTCACTAGTTTCGTCAACGTTCTCTTCCACTAGTTCCTAGGTCACGGAATTTAAAAAAAAAATTGAAATGAAAATAATTTGAATTAATTGAAATAAAACCTCTAAACAAAAATCATCAATTCTTTCCTGTACCTGGTTTTGAACAACCGGCCCTATCGCAGCGTCTTCAATATGCAATTTTGGATCCCCTGCAACACCTCAACTTATGTATTTAGGGAAAATGGAAGGAAAAGAAAGGCAAAATTTAAAAATTTTTTCTATTCAAAATCACAAAAATCATAACAAATATTATATCAAAAGAGATGACTAGCCTATTTTGTTGAATCTTGTGATCATTAGTGTAGTTTCGTTACTTATTTTTGTTATTTAATTTATTAAATGTGAACTTTTTTGAGTGATGAAATATGTGTATTAATTATTTTTATTCTTTTTGCTAGTACAACTTATATACATGTATAAGAGGTATATATGAAATAAAAGTTTCGTCTATTGTTTTTTCTAATTGGACTAATTTTGTTATCAAAACCTTAATCTTTGGAGAGATTTGTGCAATTTTGTAAACTTCAGGAGAAACTAGTAAAATTGTTAAAAATCTCAAGGAGGTTTCTGAAATTATCCCTTAAAAGAAAGAAATAAAAAAAAAAAAAGCCCCTTTACCTCCAAGTATTCGACTTCTGGCCGAACGGTGCCGTTGGATAGTTAATTGAGGCGACGTGGACAAAGTTTGTCCTTCGATATCAGGCATTTAAATTGAATCGTGGCCGTTATGCTCGTCTCTTTTCCTCTGAGAAAGAATTAAGAACCCTTGTAAACTTCACCATTGCAGAAAAAAGAAAATTCTGCCCGTTTCTCTTCCCACTGTGTGTGTCTGTGTGTTTTTTCTTTTCTTTTTTTTTTCCCTTTCAATCAGATAATTTGACAAAAAAAATGGAAGATATAGAGGATTTATTAGCTGGAGGTGGTGGCGCTGGAGTGCCACCTGGGTTCCGGTTGCCGGTGGCGGGGGCCGTCGGAGTCAATCCCAAACAGAAGAAGGAAAAGATTACTCACACCATTCCAAAAGCGTCCCTCAGTATCCCAGGAACCCAGGTGACACTTCTTCTCTTTCGACTGTACTTTAGAAGTTTTCTTTCCCTTTTTATCGGTAGCTGATTGGTTTATTTATTTATTGTATAATGCCTTGCAGACAATCTATATGAAGACTTTTGGGTGTTCACATAATCAGGTTAGCTTTGGAATTACGGTTTTTCATAGTGTTTTGTTTTTTCTGTTCTTTAAGTGTTTAAGTTGAGAAGGATTTTTTTTTTTTAAGGGTCAGCAGAAAGATTGCATTTTCCTTTTTTTTCTGGAACATTTTTAGCTGGTTATAGAGAATGTAGTGGAAAGGAACTTTTTTTTTTTTTGTTTTTTTGTTGAATTGATGATGCGGGTATTTGAATTTGGGTTAGTTTTATGCCCTGCTGTGAACATTGAACTTGGTATGGAAGAATGGAAACAAAATATTCGTGAATCATTTTTTTGTGTTTTCTCTTTTCATAAGATAGATGGAGGAGAATTTGTCATGATGCATGCAAATTATGGGAGGTGCATGAATCTAGATATCATTCTCATCGGGGTTTTGGATAACAATAGAGGAAGTTTTCAGTTTGAATTCTTTGTCGCTGGAGAGAAAATTTTCAGAAATCTTTGGTTCAGATTTTTTTTCGTTTTTCATTTTTATTTTCTCATAGATTCTGGGATCACTGAGCCACGAGGACTGGCTGATGGAAATATTGTTGGACTTCTTGGACAAAAGTGGTAGACAAAGGAGGAAGGATTAGTTGGTTTGGAAATGTAGGTTGTGAAGTGACAATATAGATGAAAGGAATAATAATATTTCTTTGAAGGGAAGTTGTAAGTATACAAAGTCACATATACCAGATGTTGGACAAAATCAATGTGATTTTGCTAGCTATTTCACAGTACATGACTACTCGTCATCTAGATATCAAAGCAATATAAATCATGTTTAAGCTTCAAAGTTACTAATTGCAACGAAAAGATATGAGCCTTAAGTTTTGTGGTTGTTTGGTTTTAACTTCAGAAAGATGTCAGGTCATGAACCAAGTAAGTTCTCAGTACTGTTTGCAAATTGTCAGACTTTGAATGTTGGATGTGTTAATCCTTTAAGGAATATTTATTGATTCGTCTCTCATACTCTAGCAATCATCTATGATGTCAAGCTTTATTAGGAAATCTTTACTGTCTCTGCACAATTTATATTACAGTCTCTCTTAGTTCTATGGAAGAAGTACTTGTTAGAGTGTTTCTCAGGTTTTCCAGCTGAGCACATGTCAAGAAGGTGAAACTTGATTTTTTTTACATTGATTACATTTTAGAGGCTCTAGAACAGATTGTTGGATGTTGGGAAAATTGAATTGGGTCACTGTGTTTTGTTAAAACAAGTATTAGCAATTCTGGGTCATTAGTTCATTGAGATTTGCATTCTGGTGAGTGGAAATTGTTACCAGCTTCAGGTTGTTATTCATCTTCTATATTCCCTTTATATAAGTTATGAAACTGTGTTGCCACAATTTGCTTTTTCCTCTTAATTTTAGTCACTAACTTGTTAATTCTTTGATTGGTTTTTATTAGAGTGACAGCGAATATATGGGAGGTCAACTTTCAGCTTTTGGTTATGTTTTATCTGATGATCCTGATGAGGCTGATCTCTGGCTCATTAATACGTGAGTTATCATTAATCTTTCATTTTTCTATATTTGATGGTTATGAAAACAAACAATGTTTACTGATCTTTAGTCTTTGTCATGCTCTACATGAGTGGGTGCAAAGCATGTGGAAGAATATTGTGTGTCTTGGTATGCTCTTTATGGCCTCCAATCTGGATATGCTGATTCTTAACAAAGCTGTAGATTAATTACAAAATATTGAGTTGAACATGTATTTGTTTGGAAACTTGATCTTCAGTTTGATCAAATTTCCAAAGATTAAATGGGATTTTGTTTTTAAGAATCTTATTTGTAGCTTCCAATTTATTTGAATATATTTGTTGGTACAAGGGATGTGCTTTTTCATATGCAATCTTTTTTTTTTTTTTTTGTCGAAATGTGTGCAATCATTTAGTAATCATCCAAAGGGCTTTATCAATGAAATTCATGTTTGAAAGAAGAAAGCTACTTCTGTTCTGAAGCATATGTTGATTTCTTTAATGATGTACTTAGGACAAAGCTGCTTTTGTTCTGAAGCATGGGTTGATTTCTTCTGATGATGTACTTGTTCGAAAATGCAGCTGCACAGTTAAGTCCCCTAGTCAGTCTGCCATGAACACCCTCATTACAAAGTGTAGAAGTGCCAAGAAGCCTTTAGTAGTCGCAGGATGTGTACCTCAAGGAAGTCGGGATCTGAAAGAGCTGGAAGGTGTTAGTATAGTTGGAGTCCAGCAAATTGATCGAGTGGTAGAAGTTGTGGAAGAAACATTAAAAGGTCATGAGGTGCGGCTGCTGACCCGCAGGACATTACCGGCACTTGACCTCCCGAAGGTGTAAATGTTAAATCTCAATTACACGTCTTCTTGAGATCTGGTCTATGAAAATTAATAGGTTCAGTAATTGTGCTATTTTCTGTTTTTTCTGATCATTTTTATTTTCCAATAGGTTAGGAAGAACAAGTTCGTGGAGATTCTTCCTATTAATGTTGGCTGTTTAGGTGCTTGCACCTATTGCAAGACGAAGCATGCTCGCGGTCACTTAGGAAGCTATACAGTTGAAAGCCTTGTATGCACCTCCTATGAGTTTCTAGTGATTTTTTTTTCTTTTTTTGTTCTAATTAAATGTCCTCATGTTAGATGGGTCGTGTCAGAGCTGTAATAGCTGATGGAGTGAAGGAGATCTGGTTGAGTAGTGAGGACACTGGAGCATATGGTAATTGCTAATACTCTTTAATCACATACTATCTAATCTGGTTGTTTAGCAACTCTGTCCATTTTTCATAATCTTCATTTATCAACAGAAAAGGGGTTAGTATCCAATTGATACATATCCTTTGTTCCACCAATAGATTATTTTACTGACATGACTAAACATTCATTTTATGACTCTTAAGGCTATAAAAATTATGCAGGTCGTGATATTGGAGTTAATCTTCCAATTCTTTTAAATGCTATAGTCGCAGTTCTTCCTTCAGATGGAAGCACAATGCTTCGAATTGGGATGACAAATCCTCCATATATCCTTGAGCACTTGAAGGAAATAGCTCATGTATTGTGTCATCCATGTGTATATTCCTTTCTACATGTACCAGTTCAATCTGGAAGTGATTCAATTTTGACAGTACGTCTGACCACTCTCCCTTGTCATTAGAACTTTTTTTTTTGTTGGAGAAATTGTTCTGGTGGAAACTTGACTCACCTCCTGTAAATAAACTTTAATTAAATGGTTAATGCAGATTGCGATGTAATTAACTTCAACTTAATATTTTTCTTCCTTTTTTTGTCTTAATATCTGGTTTCAGGCAATGAAGCGGGAATATACTGTCAGTGAGTTCAGAACGGTGGTAGACACATTGATTGAATTGGTCCCTGGAATGCAGATTGCCACCGATATTATTTGTGGATTTCCTGGTCTGTTTTCAAGTTCATTGCAATTTTAGCAAGATTGTTCTTTTCTTGCTTTGTTTATGAACTCAATTTTCCATGACACATACAAATATTTCAAAGAAGGTCTAATAGATCCTCTAAGTTAATATTGAGTAAAATACTAACTTGAAGACGAGTATTGAATTCCATCATGCATTCGGTGCACTGTGATAGTGGGCCAGTAACTCGTTGATTTCATAATGGGATACTTGGGGTGTGCTTGCAGCTTGGTAGTAAGTGAATCACTAGTTTATTCCCTTGGAGTGGGAAATCTTTTTTCTTTTTTTAACATTCATTTCATGTTTGAGTTGGAATCGGATAAATGCCCTTTGCAATTTGTCTGTTCAGTTGTCAACGTGATTTTAACTTTTTAATGGTTTTTCCTCCCAAATATTATGATGAAGTTGCTTTCTCAGTTATTCCTGTCTTGAATTATTGAGCTGTCACTTGAAAGTTTCTGTGGTAGTCATACTTGCTTTTCATTCTCAGGTGAAACTGATGAAGACTTTGCTCGAACTGTTGACCTCATCAGAGAGTATAAATTTGCTCAAGTGCATATATCGCAATTTTATCCTCGCCCTGGTATGTTATTTTCTAGTTTTGCTTCAAAAACTTTTAGCTTTTTTTTTATCTGTTCGGCCTTAGAACTGAAGTTCTTATCATCATAATCCTTCATATTCCTAATATGATCTCCTCATGGAGCAGATCAGTCAAATATCCTAATTTTACAGCTACAACTGGTTGGCCACTGTCACTCTTGCCATTCTAATTATACCACCCTTGGTCTTTCCTTTTAATCAGGGACGCTGGCAGCAAGGATGAAAAAAGTTCCGAGTACAGTGGTGAAGAAACGAAGTCGTGAATTGACTACTGTGTTTGAGTCGTTTGTGCCATACGTTGGAATGGAGGGCAAAGTAGAAAGGATTTGGATTACTGAATTTGCAACAGATGGCGTTCACTTGGTAAGATGTGATATATGCGTGAAGAGCTTCTTTAACATGCATTTGTTGGATATGTTTGTCGTCTTGAATGCAGTGTTCAAGTTAGTGGATTTAGGGCTTTAATTATTCATTCACCTAGAAAGCACTTGAATTTGATATTTTTTTTTCCCATTATTAGGTGTTAATTCAAGAGCGCTGGGGACAATAGATATCATTCCTTCAGCACTAAAATTAGCAGGCTATTGACTGTAGTACTTGTGTATATAGCTTTGCACGGTTCTTTGACTGTTATTTTTTTGTTGGCATCTGTTTCCGATGCATTTGTGCTTCATTCTTAACTGCATTTATTTCTGTAGGTGGGACACACTAAGGGATACATTCAAGTTCTTGTGATCGGTCCAGAGACCATGTTGGGGTTGTCACCAATGGCCAAGATAACATCTGTTGGTAGGTGGTCAGTTTTTGGGGAAGTGATTGAGGTTCTTAACCAAGCAAATGCAGTAGAGAGAGGTGTTGACCAATTCTCGCATTGCTCCAGTCTGGATTCTTCTTGTTCAAAGGAACAGCGTGCTTGTGAAATGACTAGTTGCTGTGGACAAGTTCAGGAGGTCGAAAAGAAAGTTTCAACCCCAAAGTATGAAGCAAAGTTAAACCTTGTTGGTTGGGTATTGAGGAAGCGGAAAAGTAACTCTCGTATCATGGAGAAGGGCAGTGCAATGGAATTTGAAGGAAACCAGAACAAGGCCCAAAATTGCCTGCTTGAGTGGAGCACTGTTGATAAAGGTCTTTTAGGTGGCGTGCTTGTGAGCTTATTGACAATTTTGGCGCTCTCCTTGTACCTGGGGACTAGAAGTTTTTAACATCTTCTGAAAAATTGTTATACTTCTGCAAAAAAAAAAAAAAGGGGTAGCCGGATATCTCATTTTTGTGTGTCTAAACCAGTGACAAACTTTTCAGTTATTTGCTGCTGGCAGAGAGCATAACTGGTGATAGAGATATTCTGAGGGTTAAATTAATTGTAGCATTTCCCTTTGTGTAATCATACCAACAATTACATAGCAAGAAACAATAATTACACTAGTGAGTTTCCATCAATGCATGCATTCGATAGAATATGTTGAATATATGCTAGAGAGCAAAATACAAAAATGAAACAAAAAGTAGTTGGTCTACTCTAGTACAATGACTAAACAAATCAGAGATATTTGCATGCTGCTGAAGGTGTGATTCTTCCTCTATTGACACTTCTGCAGCGCGCAAGGGATATACGCTGCTGTCTCTCCTGCAGCTGCACTTATTGGAATTATTTGCCATGGGCGCCTTCGTGTTTTACAGTTGGACCGAGTATATTGGTAAACAATAATCTACATCTCAAAGCAGCATGTCTGATTTGGCAGGTAGTCTCTTGAAGAAGTTGACAGGTACTGAGGGTAATTTGCTCCTGAACCGAGGATGGCGCAGCCAGTAGAGCCCAATGAGCACTGCTACAACTTGGAATGGAGTAACATAAAGGAACACAGCAGAGAACAAGGCAAGTATGATGACTATGGCCGTAGCCCTCGGGTCCCTCCAGCTTAATATGGAAAGAGCCCGTTCGCCTTGCGTTGCCAAATCTCCAATGACACTTTGCACCCTGCCTGCAACGCTCCGCAAGCGGTCATACCTCATCCTCACAACGTCAGTTGGCCTTGAAGTAGGGAAAGTATCAAACTCCTCATCCAGTTCATCTGGATGAGTATATTCTGCTCGGGAAAGCCGAGCATCCATGTGAGGTGGATGTTTTGGCCTGAATCGATAATTCCACAAGCCTATGACAAACAGATAGAGGAAAATTGTGGGCAAGATCAACTCTGGGTAGCATACTAATATCAAGAACAACACATGAACAAGAATGGTTGTCAATGGGTTTCTCCAGTGACAGATACCATCAAACCATCGACAAACTGCTGAGATCCCTGAGAGAAGTGACATTATGCGATGAAAGTTGGCTTTGCTTCTTCTCATGCTGAACATGTGAAGGTCTACATCCAACATATATTCCACTATCTCCCGCCTGAGGGGTGGCTCTGCTCTGGATAGCCTTAGAGCCACAATCTGCATTGCTTGGTGGCGCAGCCAGTCAATGTGCCTAACCGATATAGGATGAACATAATGCATCTTGGGAAGCAAGGGCTTCGCGTATTGAGTTACCATGTTCCCCCGAGCAGTACATGTGAACCGCACAGCCAAATGGAGTTCCCCGTGCTTCTTCAAACCGGAGGGCAGAAGAACCAACAATGGATAATAATGCGTATAAATGCGATCGGTTTCTAAGGTTGAAAGCCGAATCCTCACCTTACCAATTTTCTGATCTCTTGCATCCTCTCTGCTCCCATTGATATGGTTATTGTCAAAGACACCAATGGTGATAACAGTGCACGGATCATGTACTTCCCAGGTGTACTGCTCATTCCAACGAGGAGCTAGAGTATCAAGAAGCGTCCTTGTTCGAACCCACTTGTTCCCATATTTGGCCACACAATAAGCATCAGTTGTTCCACCGTCCTTGCTCTTCATTGGCAGCAGATTTTTAGCGCTCAAAATGCCCAGTTCAAGAATCCCAATGCTGGGCTTTCTCAAATGCTTAGACGATGGCTGAAGATCACTGCTAAAATGTGTGGATTCATCGAGGACATGGTAACCTGCATCTAAACAGATCTGAAGATGAATTTTGCTGGAGAATTTGATCTCTCTCTTCTTCTCACCTTCTTCTCGTTCAGCCAATGAAGGCTTGAGGAGGTTGTACCATCGAGCATCAGGCGGCTTAGGGACTTCCCTTCTTTGGGGAAGTCCTCTAACAGGAATCAAAAGCCTGCCAATCAATTCTCCCTTGTCATCCACACTGACAATTATGCTCTCATCAAAAGGCTCAGCAACTACAAACATTAGTTCCTCATTCCACACCGGGTTATAAGTCCCCTGTTGTGCAGGCCTAGTAGACCTGCCCTGGTGCCAAACCTGTATCCTCACCGATGAAACCGGTGCCCTGCCTTTCTCAGCTGGAACAAGATCCTGAGCCTCAATAACATGAATACGTAGATAATACAATGTTGGCGAGAAATAGACCTTTGAACGCGTATTAGCCAGCATCTGTTGGCTAACACTGTGAGCATCAGAATGCCAAGCCTCAGGAAACGCCTCATCAGCTTGAGTCCCAATCCAAACAGCAAGCATAATCTCCCCTGGCAGGGTAGTTTTATTCCCCTTCTTGTCCGCCAATTTATACCACTGAGGAGCCAGAGGACTATCCGGGGGAACACGAACGGGCACATCTATGATATCAAACTCAACTTTCCCAACAAAATCATCCTTCGCAATATCCTTATCTTTCACAATTACTTCAAGCGTACTTGACTGCAATCTTTCCTTAGAGAAAGCGAAAATCCTGTTCCAAACCGGATATTGGTTCTTCTCCAAATGCCTAGTAACTCCTCTATAATTCCCAACCTTCACTTCAACATATGGATCGAGACTCCCTGTTATATCCATCACAGGAAGATCCTTAGCCTTGACAACATTAACATACAAAAACTGCATTTGTTCCACCATATCATAAGTACTCGCTGTCTTATCCCTACCCCAATAGCCCATTCTTGCAGCCACAGGTGGCCTAGTCTCCACCAGCCCAAAATCAGGCGTCTGCCCGGGAACCTGCATATGCATTACAGCAGGTCCACCAGCCTTAGCAAAGTCACCCCGGGGTTCTACCACAGCCGGCTTTACTGGAGGAGGAGGAGGACCACCGCCGCCCCCGCCGCCAGTACCAACCGAGTAGAAAGTCCTGACTTCCTTCTCCTTCTTTTTCTTCTTCTTGACATCACTAAACTCCTTAAATTCTTCACCAGGCTTATTCGGATTGATTTCTTGAAGAGGGGTTTCTTTGCTTTCTTGAAAATTAACATTCACCGGCTGCGGCGGCGGCTGCTGCTGCTGCTGCTGAAATAGTACTTCCGGTTCAGGCTCAAAAACCTGACCATTGCTATTACTATTACCACTATAAGCACCAAGAACTGCATAGATTCTCAATGCAATATCACCTTTTATATTAGAAAAAAGTCCTCTTTTATCAAGAGGGTAGCGCTGGACAACAGCCTCAGACTCAGAAAAAGGGACAGAAACGCCAGAAATTCTGACTTTTCCAAGGAAGTTCTTGTGATGGCCTTGTTTATTATCATTATACACAAACACTTCAATCGTTTTGTCAGTAAGATCCCCGGGATTTTGGATGTTGAAAACAAGGTTCTCGTTCCAAACCGGATTGAGATCTTTAACTTTTGGTTGTGTCTTCTGTTTATGGCCTTCAAAGTCCACCTCTACAAAAGGGTTTGCTGAGCCTTGCCCATCTTTAGGCATGAGATCGCTGGCGTCAAGAACTTCTACTACAAGTTTTGCCATTCTTTCTAAAAATTTTCTGCCTTCCCAAAGAGAAACGAAAAATGAAAAAGGATAAAGTTGTTAGAATGGAAATTTTTTTAGATGGGTTGGGGAAGGATTGAGAAAAAAGAAGAGGAGAAAGGAGTAGTAGTAGGAGGTAGGGAGGAAATGGGAAAGAGAGATGGCGGAAAAGAGGAAGCGGTGAGGTGGAAGCTGGTTTGTATTTTGGAGTAAGAAGACCGAAACCATTATGGGGTGGATGAAGTCACATTTGTGTACGTGTAGGACTATTTGTCTATGACTCTGGGGTGGAATGAGGTGGCCCTTAAAGGCTTCTTGGTATATGTCTTTTGATTCTTTTGGTCCTTGGAGAAAAGTTAAATTTGGTGGGGGCACCCTTTTTGGATTGAAGTATTGGTGGGGCAGGGGGCAAGGGGTGGTGAAATTTAAGGATTGGTTAGTAGAGGTATAACGGGAATTTGGCCTTAGGGTTAATTTGGAATTTAAGGGATGATTGATTCACTTCTCAACTCTTATACGAACTTCTTTAGATCCTATGAGGTGGAGATATTTTCACCAGGAAGGATTGAATCAATCAAGGATTACTATGTGCGGAGAAAAGGGTTTCTCGATCTTCACACAAGGCAATGTAGATGATACACGAGTATTGATGGACTGTGAATTAGTGTATATACTTGGACAATAACTGTAGCATCATGAGAGAATGATACCTTCGTCTATGCTTTGTTAATTCCGATCTCTGTAATTGTTGCAGCCCCAAAATGAATTATCGGTGATGGGTTCGGCGATCAGGTCACATTCCTGTTTTTCTGCGAATTCAGAGCAACTGAGGAAGAGTTTCCAGAAGGCTTGTATTTCTTTTGGTTGCTTGGATAGGTCGTTTTCAAGGGGGTTATGGGGAGCGGGCGGATTGATTTTTAATACAATAATATTTTCCAAATGTTGATGGCAGATTGGCGCTGTGAAGATGGCTACTGATATAAAGGTTTTCAACAGGAAAATGAGGTGTGTGGTGGCCCTTGGGGTAGCATAAGCTCTTGTGTTTTCGGAGTAAAAAAATAGCAAGTAAACAAGAAGAGACATGGGACTTCATGACTACTTGAATATTCAAATACGGAAGTTTGTTGGTCTTCCAATTCAAAGATACTTAGCAGTGCCAAATGTAAAAAACTGGTGTGGTGGACTGAAGAGGTACTCTTTCATTCTTCTTATTTTTTTTTCTATTTCTTTTTTCCTTTTGGGGGTGGTTAGGCTACTCCCTCTGGTGGTATACATATATATACTATTAAAAGAGAGAGAGAGATTCCATTTAGTGTTATTATACTTTTGGTTTACTAATTACTTCCTTAGTTGTGAGGAAAAGAAGATGATACAATTTCAACAAACTAAAAATTTGGATACCCTATATGAAAATGTCAAACTCCTTTTCTTCTAAGCTAGTCTTTCACTATCATCAGCACAAATTCACCACAGTATTCAACTTTTCCCCAAGATGTGCGCAACAAATTGAAAAGGAAAATTTAAATAATTCAGGGATTACCATTTAAACCAATTATATATTTGTAGAAGGACTGACGGAACATGGAAAACGTACTTTAATTTGAAAACACACGTCTACAATAAATGTTAAACTCAGAAAACTGAAAGCGGAAAGTTTAAACATGGCACCTTTTTCATTCAAGTATTATTCCAAATAATTATTTGAATAGAGTATTATTCCAAATAATTATTTGAATAGAGTATTTTTTGTGATGTAATATATGTGAGATAAAAAGGTAGTTGGGAAATGTGTTTATAATGCAAGCGAATTTTTTTTTTTTTTTGAAAAAATTTGCTATCCAAACATCAGATAAAATGACACTGAAAAAACTCATTGTCTAACATTACACGCACATAATATATGTGTATTTGTATGTGCATACTCACATACACACACCCTTGTATATTTGTGTGGGGATAATTTCAGAAACCTCCTTGAGGTTAACGTTTTAGTAACAAAATTAGTCCAAATCAGAAAAAGTAACATTAAAAAAGTATTTTAAGGAGAGAGATGAATCTTTTATCCCCATAACTACCCCGAATACATGTATATAAGTTGTATTAGTAAAAAAATGAAAATAATTAAAAGTTAGAAACAATTAATACATACATTTCACTACTCAAAAAGTTTACATTTAGTACATTAGGCAACAAAAATAAGTAATAAAACTACACTAATAATCACAAGATTCAGTAAAACAGACTGGTCATCACTCTTAATATTAGGTTTGTTATGATTCTTATGATTTTAAATAGAAAGAATTTTTGAATTTTTCCTTTTCTTTTCCTTTCTTTCTCATTTACTTCCATGAAATTACTTTACAACTATTACAATTTTAAAAGTTTCAACGAAAATTTTCTCATGAACAATCTTCTTTTGCCCTATATTTTTTCTTTTACCAAAGCCCTTCTTTTCACTCTGTATATAAAATGGTTTCTGATCATTATCAAGTTCTATCAATCATAAAATAGCATCATATGGTATATCAACTGGCCTATTTTATAATTGCGATGCACTGTTCATCATTAAAGAAATTCTCAATAGTTATTTTTGTTAATTAGTTATTAATAGCTAATTAGTGCTCTAATTACCCAATCTTTAGATATTAGTTTATATAAGACATAATGTCTTAGGATATATGAGTAATTTCTCCCCATGTGATATAAGTAACTGGGCCCACAATTCTATCAAAGGAGGTAAGTGTAATTTTATAAACCTCAGGGGAGGTCAGTGAATTTGTCAAAAACCTCATGGGAGGTTTCTAAAATTATCCTTATTTGTGCGTGTGTGTGTGTAAAACCCACTCACTGACAATATCCTTTGAAGATATTCTTGTGTCAATAATCCACGGAAAAAGATGAAAAAAGAAAAAGAGAGAAAATAGAATATTCATTATAATGCAAATCAGAAGTCCTGTGTCTTCTGTTTCCTGCTGGGACCAAAAGTGAACTTGGATCCACCAAAAGGGGTGCATGACGTGAAAGCAGACGCTTATTCGGCAAACCCTCGCACCCCGCTTCTTCAATACTTATCTTTTCCCACAAAAACTTATTATTGTCCTTCAGAAAAACTTCTGTTCAGCAGCCAACAATGGTAGATATCTTAGTTGTGAAGCTTTCTGCATTGTGGATGACATGATGTCATGTTGAGTAGGATAAACCATAGCATTATTTCCTTCTTTGTTTCCTTTCACTGATCAGCGTAAAAAAGCTCTTTTAGTGATTTTGAAGTTATTCTTTTCAAAGGAATGTGTCAAGATTTAAGTGTCATCATTGCTATTGCGATATCTTCTAACCTTTCTCCATTTCACAAGAGTTGCTCCATTTGGATTACTTATTTTTTGAGATATTTTTGAAATATTTTATTATAATAGTATATATAAAAAAATTTTCACTATAAATGTTTTTTATGAAGTTTTTGAAGGTGTTTTTGGAATATATTTTGGGATATTTTTAAAGTTTAAAAATTTTTATATTATTTTTTAACCCATCATCGCGGCCATCTCCTCCCACCTCTCCCTCCCCCTTTCTCCTCCTCCATCTCTTTTCTCCTCCCATCTTCCTCTTCCCTTTCTTTCCTCCCCTCCTGCCTTCCCCTCCCTTTCTCCGCCACGCCTCACCTCTCCCCGATTTGGCCGAGGCCAGATCAAGGTCTTTGGTCATGACATCATGGCCAAATCATAGGAAGGGGAAGAGAGGGGTAGGGTGTGGCAGGAAAGGGGAGGGGAAGGGGAAGGGGAAGGGAGAGGAAAGAGAAGGAAAGAAGAGAAGGGGGAGGAAAGAAGAAAAAGAAAGGAATGATGGTGGTGGTGGGTAAGGGTGGTGGATGGGAGAAAAAAATGGTGTAGATTTTATCTTTTATTTTATTGTATATTTGGAGTTGTTTTTGTTATATTATATGAATGTGGTGTTTTTGAAATTATTTTTATTTATGTGTTACTGTAATATTTGTATATGAAAAACTTGTTTTTCAAAAAATGAATAAACGAAACGGAGCACATAGATGATCACCCAAATGTGTATGTGCTAAACAGCAGGCTCAAACGCTTCAATAATTATATAATAGATGGAGACAATGTAAACATCAACTCAATATATCTATATTTATATTTATATGAATTGCAAAAGTTTAGAATAATCAAATCATAATGCTTCCCACTACTTTTTTTTAATACAATTTTGATTTTTTATTTATTAAATATTCCTTCATGCCTTTTGAATTTAAAATGTAAGAAGTGGCTCCATAATGTAGGAATTTGGTTTGAAGTTTATTCATGTGAGGGTAAATAAAGATGAAACATCATAAGTCCTACTAAAAGTAAATAATAATATTTTACCCCTTAATTCAATAATTCTAACTAAAAGGACAAATTATATATATACAAAAAGAAATAATAATCAGTGGTCATGAATTTAAAAACTTAATAACCATATTATTCATGATACCTAAATTATGAAATCACTAAGTTAAAACAAAGTCTTGCTGGCCTTTCAAAGTGGAAAATTTTATTTTAAATTTTTATTTTGATAAAAAATAATTATAAAAATAACATCAGTCATATCAAAAATAAAAAAAGCAACAATATAGTTTAAAAAAGATATAGAGCATTTGATCATAAACTATATTTACTTAATTTGTATATATCTGATCTAAATTCGATCCTAATTAGTTTTGAATAAAAGTGTAAAATCCAACCACTAAGAATAACATTTGGTATTATTGGTTATTTTGTGTATTTTTATTGTTTTCTTCATATGTAAATGTGAATACTATTATGTCATTTTTATATTCTAAATATTTTTTAATTATTTTTGTTGTGATTGTTGGATATATTATAAGATATTATCCGTTTTTTATTTTCATTTTCAGATGTCAATACTTGCAACCATTATAGTCAATTCTTGGTTTTACATAATTTTCATATATGGAAGATAAAGTTAAATAAATTCTAAAATTATTAAACCAAATTGCAGGTTAAAAAAAATTGCAGGTTATAAGTTTTTTTTTTCTTTTACTTCAAATTTTACCTTTTAATTTGGAGTATGGACACAAAATCAACTATAAACTTTTTTAAAAGAAAAGTTGACACCATTCAATCCAAATTTATGTTACAAATAATTCAACATGGTGTTTTTATTTTAAAGATAAAAAAGTAAATATATTTTAAAAGTAAAAAACTAAATTACAAGTTATAAAAAAAATTTTCTTTTACTTCAAATTTTCACTCATCAATTTGAAGGTTGAAATGTAAACTCGTGCACTTTACGTGTCAGAATGCTAATTGATACAATAATGTCATTCCTTCATATGCAAACGTGTACATGTTAGTAAGGATAAAAAATCCCGTGAATAGATTGCATATAGAGGTTTGAACTTACCATCTACTCTTTTTTCAAGTCTCTCTATCTCTTTTGGATAAGAACTGAAACAGCTTTTATTGAAGTTTCATTCTTCCGTTCATGCATTGCATTATTGATTTTGTCTTCTAGTTTTTTTTTTTCACTTTTTTGGGTTCTGGGATTTTTGTTTTTTGGGAGGAGGGGGGGGGGCATAAAAGTTTGATTGCATTATCATAGATGCATTTGGAAAGGTATGTCCATTCGACTTTTATAAAGTACCATATATATGTAATCAGGAAATGGAACAGTCTACTGGCTGTCAATATATAAACTAAGGTGGATTCCACCGTTCGGAGAGTACTATAGTACAATTTAGTGCAGCAAAGTACTATTGCAAATCAGTATCTGCCAAAACCCTTTTCTCTAAGCTTTACATGTTTTGTAGCACGAAGTAAAGCACTATTACTACTTATATATTTGCTAAATTTCCCTAAGTTTACTATTTTTCAGTACGAAGGCTTTTGTTTTTGTTTTTTGGTAGGAAGGTTTGTTCTTACATGAAACTGAATCATATTAACACTGGTGGTCCCAAGTATCATTAGAGAAATTTCTTGCATATACCAATCCACCTTGATCACAGCTTAGATGATGCCCTAAACTTGTACTTAACAAAGGTTATTATTATGAGAAAATTTTATAGACATTGACAGTGTATACACTATCACGATTGAATACATGATAAATGAGTAAAATTTATATTTTAAATTTAAATTTAGATGAGTTGTCATGCATCCAATAGTAACGGTGTATATATTATCGGTGTATAAAATATTAATACTATTATTATTAGTTTAGAACATTTCATTTGGAAACGGATCTCTTTAATCCCTCATATTCTCACAAAAACCAAATTAATTAGTCATTTTTTTATTTTTTATTTTTGCTTCAATTTCCTTTAAATGATAGCATTTTGCATATCTTTACAAATGTAGATCAAATTTTGGATGATGTCCTTAGCTGTTTTGGTTGAAATTGAAAATTAAAAATTGAACTAATTTCTTTTTTTTTTTTTTGGTAAAAAATCTGAAGAAGAGGGACAAATTAGTTGATCAGACTAGAAACTCGTGAGGAGACTAAACTTTTATTTATTTTTCTTTTCCCCAACCTGCATGAGCAAATTCATCTACCTTAATGATGAAGGGCTAACCGGTAATTATACATTTTCTAAAAAGGGCAAAAATATTTAATAATGCTATATATTTCACCACGTAAGAATGTACCTGCCTTAAAGTTCCAGCAAAGATATAAGGCTTTGAGCTAGACTACATATTTAGCATCCCCATTAGTGCTGCAGACTCAAATCGTTATCTAATTAATTACCCAGCAAAAAGAACTTCAAATAGCTCTGGTCATTACTTAATTGTGTTGATATTACATTACTACACCAATAGCCTGAATCCAAACCATTTAGTATTTTTCCAAAATGGGATGGTAAAAAGCTTAACATACATTACAAAGTAGTCAGATATCTAATTGCAACAAGAAATCGGCTTAAGAAATTAAGATCAATTCTTGTTAATAGGATCTATAAAATAGAAATCCTCAACGTACATTATGTTTTAGGACGAAAGTTTATCGTTTAAAACATAGAATTATTTTTATATACGCTGCTGTCAGTATATATACTATTACAATTAGATATATGACACATGTGCGAAATTTAAATTTGAAATCCAAAATTTACTTACGTGTCATCCGTCCAACTGTGACAGTATATATAAGATTCACTCTAAAACAAAATATATTGGTCAAGAATTTTCTAAGAACTATGTAAATTATTCTAATAGAAGTATACTATTTTAGGCTCTCATTATAGTTAACAAATGTGCCGACAACTAATTTAAGAATATGTTATTTACACTTGATATTTTGTTAGTTGCACTACTACCATTTATTTTATCGTATAGTCTCATAAATGAAAACCATATAATAAAAGGATAGTAGAATTGTGATTAACAAAAATTAAGAGTGTAAATAACATATCCCTTAATTTAAGTCAGAAACATAGGTCAAACACACTACTATCTTTTCCTTTCCTTTTCTTTATTGCTTTCTTGTTTCTTTGGTTTTCCCCGTATTAACTAAGTTTTTGGTTTTGCTGATGTTCTTTCTTTTTAAGATTGGATAATGAAATCCTAACGGATTAAGTTATAATTAAGCAGAAGATAATTGTCCGCCGAGGATGTTTTGACAAATTGTCCACTAGTTTTGTTTTTACTTTGACAGAAGATAATTGTTTTTAATATATTTATATATATCCCTGAAATTCCAGAAAGAAGTGGCGGTTCCGTTACGTGGTGAATTTGAGCGAGGGAAAGTGGGTGTCATTGTCAAAAAAGAGGAGCCAGTGGAGAAGGGTTGCTTTCAGGACTTTGGCGTGTGATGAAGCAATGCTGTTGACCCCTTTGATTGGCTTTCAATTAAAAAAAAGAAAGAAAAATATTGTGTTAGTGCAGCTAGTCAATTACGGGCATGATTTATCATTCTCTCAAGTGGCAAATTGAGAGTTGAAACATATTATCCTCTGAATTATAAATTTAACGAGTACAAAATGTTACACTAATCTAAAATGATCTATTGAATTCCCTTTAGAAGTAGGTTAAGAGTAGGACGGTAAAAAAAAATAAATAAATAAAAATAAAAAAGGGCTATCAAAATTTAGAAAAAGAAAGGGATACTTTTTCACTCAATTAAAGGTGCGTTTGATAAAATTGAAATTTGAAAATTGAAGCCTGCGATCTGAATCTAAAGTTTGAATTCGTTAAATTATTGAATCGTTAAATATTAAATCTAATACATTTGAGTACATATCATATTTAGTGATAAGTGAATAACTTATCACTTAATTTTGGAAGTAAGTTTTACCTATGAAATTCAGCGTTACTTAATTAATTCAAATGTTCAATTTTTTTTATTATCAAACGATCTGAATATATTAAGATCTGAATCCATTAAATTTAAGTGCTAAACTGAGTTATCAAACAAGGCTTAAGTGGGTATTTTGCATCTCCTACACTTTGATAAGAGACTATTTTATTTTGATTTAATTAAATATAATGGTGTTTGAATCATTTTGTAAACAATGATATTAAAGTTCGGAGGAAGGATTTCTACGTATATACTTCTATGTATATCAAGGGGACCGACAATTCGGAGTGGTCCATATTACAATGAAACGTCTAGCCTGGATTTTGTCAAAGAACCGATAATGACTTTTATGTGATTTATGAACATCACGCAATATACCTAATATGATAATAATAGGCATTCAAAGCGGAAAGGGATAATTTCACAAACCTATTCTGAGGTTTATAATAATTGCAAAGAGCTCCAATTAGGTTTTAAAAATTGCACATACCTCCCCTATTTTTACTATTTATGTAACAATGTAGGTTTAACAAACTAGATTTTCTCTCAAAAATCCTAAATTGCTCTTTTGTACAAAACTAAAAAAGAAAAATACAATATATTGAATCACTTTTTTCCATACTTTGCACAAATCCACTACCCTGATTCCTAACAACTACCCAAGCATAAACTCTAATTTCAAATCTCACTAGCTATCCCAATGATCCTAAATTGCATATATAGCATTAATGCTTGTCAGGCAAAAGAAAAAAAATAGACGCACACACACCCATCGACAACCAATTTTATACCTCAAGCGTAAAACTCAATGCCCCAACACCTTTTGAATACAAGCTAATCTAGTCTAGAACCATCGTTATAACACTCTCATATCCTTAAAAATATATACATCTAAGAAGTATAGAATAAATTCTACATCTATAACAAAATGATAACCAACAATTACTAATCCAATGAAAGAAGTCCTTGTGCAAAACATTGGTATTTTACAAAAAAAAAAATTTTTATAACAGACAAAATACAACAAATTTCATATTTTTTTTCCTTCATATTTCAATCATCAATTTCATTGTTGATTTATCTATCACCGTGATTCTTTTCATTTCGTTTTAGTTTGACACATAATCTGCTCCTCTATTGATTTTACAATTTCAATCTACTAATATCCGTAAAACTGAAGATAATAAAAAGAGGACATAGTAGTATAATATCTAGAAAAGGAAGGAGCAAAAGAGATATAAGATAGAGAAACATTGGTTTTGCAAATCTATTGTCTTAAATTGTGAATTATCTATCAAGTGGAGGGTATTATAGGTACTTTACTATACCAAGGGAGGTAATTATAATTACTTAAACCTAAGGGAAGCTGAGTGAAATTTTCAGAAACCTCATTTTCAGAAACCTCAAGGGAGGTTTCTGAAATTATCCCGAAAAAAAATCCTACCTTGGATTGTGCTGTATCTTAGCATCCCACGATGAGAGGATATGATTTTTAACTCTTTTGCTGTTTTTCCGTTTTTCTTTGTGGTCTTCTTTTGTTGTTCCCAGGCAAGGGAGCATGAAAAAGTGGAAAGAGGAATTAGGAAGATAACGGGAATTAGAAGCCAGAATCATGTAATCATGAAGCATAGTCATAGTTATCCTCGCTAATGCCTGAATATACGTGGATTGCAGGTAGTCCGAATTATTGCTCCTAGAAGTTATAGTTTAATTCTGTGATAGATCAATGGCAGAAGCAAAATTGTTAGAAAATTTTTCCAAAATGTATACATAATGGATATAAATACTGTCCTTAATTTAGTCGTGTAGACATACGAATGAATTAATGTGTATATACATTATTCCAATTACATACTTATTAATTGAAAACGATATATACGAATATCAGTGGTGTAAATTAACTTGATAAATTGATCAACTCACCCCAAAAAGCCTCGTACACCTAACTAACTTTCGGGTTGGGTATTTAAACTTCGATCCCATTAGCACTGAATGACTGGTAGGTCATTGCTTTTTGGCCTTTGTGATGTCTTCATCATTTGGGTGTTTGTGTTTCAATTTTAGTGCTGTCATTTACCTTTAAAGGATGGCCCCTCTGGGCAGCTCATTTGGTCACGACAGCCCTTTGAAAGTCGTTGTTCAGCTCCGCCACCAGGGATCGAGTCCCAGCGGTTATCGTGTTCGGAGAAAAGGGGTCTCTCCTCATGGGCCGGAGTGGGATTAATCGGGGCTCATAAGGATTGATTCGGACACCCACTCCGTCAGTAAAAAAAAAAAAAAAAACCTTCAAAGGGTGGTCCATGTGCCAAGCAACTTCAGCTGGAACAATACGAAGACAGCAGTGGCTAAAGCATGATCCATTTACTAACAAATGAAAATTTGGCGTTTTGTTTGTGTGTGTGACCAAATGAAAAATGGAAATTAAGTGTAATTAATTGAAGTGATGACTTAAACACCACTTGGCTGGAAAGACTGGAACTATCCAGATTTGCATTTTTTGGATGTCTAAGGTTCAGAGCAAACAGGGTATGTCTGGAAATCCTAGAATTCAGCGCCCCATCCATCTTGAAAGTGATAAGTATGAAACTTTAGATGATATGATTGCAATGCAGGCTAACATAGGCGCATTTACATGTCATATGTTTTTCATAATAAAATATTCTTTTTTCTTTTTCTTTTTCTTTTTTTGAAGGAATATACCTTTTAAGGAAAAAAAAAAGTGGGAGGCGTTGAACCGAAAACGTTCTACTTACAACCCTCTTACCTTACTATCTATCCGACTCTCCTTGAAGGAAAATACTCTATTTTTGTTGTTTCAATAATAATATTTCTATTTTGATTTTATTGAGAAATCATAAAAAAGATACAACAAGACAACACAAAAAGTATGTGAATGCTTTCAAGTTCACCCCAAAACAAGTTTTACATAAAACAAGCATCTCTAAATCTGGGGATTGTCAAGGTAGTTGATCTTACTATTGCATAAATTTGGTGTTGAATCCCATTACTTGTGATTTACTATGAGTCAGATGAAGTATTATTGCACTTGAAAATGTTCTTTCATTTCGTCTAATTTGTAAAGACCCTTCAACCAATTTATCCAAAAAAATAAGTAAAAAAAAAAACTAACAACTTATCCAAGCAATAGTGTCCAACAGACGTGTTATGCTTCCTAGAAAAATTTGAAGGTTTTGTAACACGAGTCAACTGGAAAGGAATTTACAGCATAAGGGACCATATAATCAGAGTACAATTTGGAAAAAGCTCAAGAATTTGCGAGGTCCAAAATAGAATTTGCCTAGAAACTGCTCTTGCTCACAAAATGCAGGCGAAAGGTAGTCACTGATCAATTAATTACCCAATCAGAAAGGTATAGTAGGAGAGAAATGAACGTCTTGGCTGAAATCATGGTGAGCCCACAACATGATAAAGCTAATAAAGTTGATGATTACATTTTTTTTTTTTGCACAAGCAACAAACAAAAGTTTCATCAATTTTGTCTAACGATAATCAACAAAGTTTTGATTTGGGCAGCACAGCACCATGCTAAAGCAGTAAAGAAATCTACATATGCTAGATTAATAATGCAGCAAAGATTACAGTTATTGCTCCTTCATTAGCTTCTTTTTCCAGTTCTTGGGATGAATGATTGAGGTAGGTGAAAATCACAAATCTAACTGCTAAATGCATAGCTAGCCCACATGTGAGCAAGCTCTTTCATGAACAACATAATTGCAATGAAGACATTGTTGGCAATTATTAACAGTTAAATGAATTGAAGACTCTTCAACCCCACCAAAATTGTATATAGAGTTGACAAGTACATGTTCCCATAATGATAAATGGAAGGAATCTATAAAGGGTATATCATGCATGTGTTAGCTTCTTTGCTCTTTGTTTTGTTTGGTGGCTTTCATGCTCACATGCAGCACATGCAATCCTTTGGCTCCTTTCATTTGTGGTCTTCTCAGAGTGTGGTGCCTTAGCTGTATTGAATACAAAGAAGGAACTAATATATATAAAGGTTTGTGTTGTCTATGCTAATTTTTTGTGTTTGCATATAATGACCACCCCAGATGAGATTTTCTTATGGAGTTAAGTATCTCTAATCAGACATGAAGTATAGTTACAAAGTCAGAAGAATCTGGAGCTGGAAAGTGAAAAATATTTGGAGGATAAAACAAACAAAAATGCCCTTTAGGCCCACCAATTGAAGAACAATTTTTAAGGCTTTAAACACTTGTTCATATCTGTAATGAAGCTATATTAAAGAAAGCCAATCCTAGAAGATGAAGTTTCACTTGATTATTAGGGTTTCTAGTTGATAGAGGTAATTTGTACCTGAAAATGTTTTGCTGCAGTAAACACCAAAGAGAAAGAACGTGATGAACCCACAATTAGGGTTTTTTTTAATATTTTTGAAAGCAACCCGTAATTAAGGCTATATAGGATTAATTAGTGCACCATATTATTTGCCACATGATTGTTAATTAGTTGTAACTTTTTACCAAAAAAAAAAAAAAAAAGAGGGAGGATATTAAGCTTGTGATACAAATTACAATAATGTATTCTCAATTTCCACTTGTTGCAATTTAAGCTAAACCTCTATATTCGACCCTTTGGTAGTAGAATAGTAGTTAAAAAAACAACAAATAAAGTGCAGCAACACTATTATTCTACTCATTGCTTGGGATTAACATGCTACGATCAATTGCATAATTTGCTTTAAAAGTAAAAATCCAACTATCACATAATGTAAAAGTGCTGAAAAATAAGTGATCTAATAAAAAAAAATTAATTCTAAGCCTTTTTAGTTATAAATTTTATATGGTACAAAGTGATATTATTCATATTATCCACTTTCATCAAACATTTGGATACCTCACAGGCTATAAAGGCCAATGGGAAAATCGAGTCAACCATTTTTTTTTCTTCATGGAATGTTGCAAAACAACCTAGGATTATCTTTTCACGGTTTATTTATTGATTTATTTTTCTCTTGGAAGATGGGAGGTAGAGGCTAAAACAGACAAGGGCTTCTTAAATTGGCACATCAAATCACTGTACCAAAAAAGGGGACAGAGTTTTATTAAGCTTTTATGTGCCGTTCTTGTCATGCTGTACCAAATGGATCTTTGAATTGAAGGCTTTCATACTGCGATGTTCAATTTTACACCATAGCCGACACTTCCAATGACTCTATGCGTCTTCTTGGTTGGTGGCATTAAAGTAATCAGTGTAACGGACGAGTTCACCTACAAAAAGCGAGTTGAAAATTCTCGCTACGTGTTGAAGTGATAAGCAAAAACATAAAAATCTTTGAAATCAATGAGATGATCATCTTTATCTTTATTTTTATCGTATTAACTCGTCTGTCACATAGAGTAGCATTTTCCATAATGGAAATGGATACTAGTCAATTGTTTGGCATGCTAGCAATTGTTTTTAGTAACAAGACGAGTGCTAGGGGTAATCTCATGTTCTTTTTCTGTACAGTGAATTGTTGAAGAATTTTTTTTTTTTCTACTTTTAGAATTACTACCAAAAGTTCTTCTAGGATTGATGAGATTTTTTGTGGTTCAAGTAAGAATCTAAAAGGGAGTATTTGAAAAGTTTACCAGAGTCTTATAAATAAATTACCAAACTAATGTCTTTATCAACCAATGATTTAGACTTGAGAGCTCAGTTTGAGGAATACTTCCAATCCATATATAGATTGACATTTGATATTTTGGAAAAGAAGGAAATATTCAATACTCAAAAATATTTTACAAACTTACTTCCCGTATAGTATTTTCTATTTTTTTTTTTTGGCTTTGCGACTTGTACAAATATGTGTCCTTTCTAGGGGCTTTGATAAACAATCTTCACATTTTGTTGCAAGGGGGATGATAAATACTTCTGCGGTGAACGTAAAAATGGTTGTGTTTAGAAACTAAACAAAAATTTTCCTATCTTTTTATGAATTAGTAAACTTGCACCACTCCTATTGGAAATTTTTCCTAAAATTTAACTGTTGTCATTGCATTAAAAAGAAATTCAGTTAGGTTTTTCCAACGAGAACTTTCCACAAAATATAAAAAGAGAAAAAAAATAACTCCATCTGAATGTCATCTGAATTACCAAATTTCTATATAAAAATAGAGGAAAAAAGTTCAAGATAGTGAAAGGGTTTGTTAAAGATTGACACGACAAGACATAGAGATTATGGGTTTAAATTCTCTTCTTCTCCTCGTTTCTTAAATCACATCTCTCGCTGCTCGAAAAAAATGGAATGGTACCAAGAATCTAATAAAAGGGGAATAAGATTTAGAGGAGAACAATGGTATAAAGTGAAAGCGTGATTCTTTCTTTTGGATCTTTATCCAAAAAAGTGATCATCCTTCTGGAAATCAATATAACACCAGCATCCAAAAGAATGTCCATCCCTAGTTCAGCTCAAAGAATCTCCTAAAAAGGCCTTCATCGATTCTTTTCAGCTAAAGGTGTTTTGGACTGTTCAATTTTTTGCCCAAATAGTTCAAACTTTAATTCTAGTTCTCAATGTTCAAAAAGTGCCATTTCCATCAGAAAAAGAACCGACCATTTCTCTCTCTTCGCAAAAAAGGGAACAGAAAAGGAAAAAGAACATTGGATGGAAAATTGTGCCTGACTGGACGGTTACTAAAATAGGTGGGCCTTTTAATTTGATCCAATTCACCCTAGTTAAGAGATGGGTCAACCTGATAACTTGGGTAGACTAATTTGGGCCCAGCCCGTTAGTCCCTTCCAATTTTTTAAATTTTAGAGAAACAGCAAAATATTTCTTTTGTGCATATTGAGGAAAAATATTTGAAGATAAACCACCGTTTAGCATTGAAACAAGTTGAATCCCTTGTAACAATCACATGTCCGACCACTATTGTATACAAAATATCACAAAAATGTCAAATGCCATTCTAATACTAAATAGTAAGTTTAAGCACTAATAATGTAATAAAAAAACCTATGGACTAAATAACATCACATGAGTCATTTAAAAAATAAAAGAAGAAGGAAACGATGTAAAACTCTACCAAACTCATTTCTATCTGTGTTCCAACTCTCTCTCTCCAAAAGAAAACCTAAGAACCAAACTTCAACAAACATTCAAGTTGGGCATGGTGTGATCCAACATATGTCGAAGACATCAATTTCTAATTCCCGGTTCGTCAAGAAGCATGCATGCAATAGATTCTACTTTCAAAAGGCTAGAATCAAGACAATGAAGACTGATCTTGATAATTGTGTTCTTCTAGTTGCTTTGGTTCTTGGTGGCAATCAATTGACTCATGTGAGTCCTTAAACTTAATACTTAGTATTAGAATGGCATTTGACATTTTTTATACAATAGTGGGCGGACATGTGACTGTCACATGACTTTTTCCGGTAGCAATTTGGGAAAAAATCATCAAGGGTACTAAATGTGTTCAAAATTTGAAAGTTTGGGCACCGGATTTGTTATCATCCAAATTTTGGGACTAAAACCGCTCATATGTCAAAGTTTTGATACCAAAACTACATTTTTCTTGATGGAAAATTGTGCTTTACTGGATAGTTACTAAAATAGTTGGGCATTTTAGTTTGATCCAATTCACCCTAGTTCAGAAATGGGTCAACCTGATAACTTGGGTGGACTAATTTGGGCCTAGTTAGAGGAACAACAAAATATTTCTTTTGTGCATATTGAGGAAAAATATTTGAAGATAAACCATCGTTTAGCATTGAAACAAGTTGAAGCCCTTCATTAGAAATAACAGATTGACTATATTACATGTCCAATGTCTTTGATCCAGTGTCTAAAAATTGAGAGTTCAAAATTTAGAGATTTTGAATTCAAATTCTCCTTTTCCTCCGTCCTCCTAAAATCTCAATTATATATATATATATATATTAGATATCATCATCCATAATTTTCACTAAATATTTACTCTAATTGCCTTCAGTGATATAATTTTTTTATTAGACCATTTTATGTACTCCTTAAATATAAAGTTCTAGTTTATACAAACGATTCAAGAGTTTTGACACATAAAAAGTATCTTAAAATTTACAAGTTCTCGTTGAACACGTGACAAGGATTTATAATACACTTGCTCCTGCAGAGATTCTGTTACACTAATCCTACTTATAAGATTAAATCTGAAGGTACCAAACACCAATATGGTTTAGCGACAAACACAATCCCCTATAGGAAGTAAAATCATCTTACGTTGAATTTTATGCTGGGGTGTGATGGCATTGTTCCCTTATGCAGCAAACACAGATACGCGTCTTTGGCGTCTCATCAACCACAGAGAGAGTGCAGCACTCGTTGATCTAGCATATCTCAAGGGGGCAAATTGAAATGGCAATCCAGAAACCTGACCATTAAAATCAATCACATTAATTTACTTTAATTCAAACTTGGATTAACTTTTAACCAACTGCAAAAGGTTAACAGTTTAGACACCAAGGAGTTTTGATCCAATTTGTATGTTTTATTTTAACCATAGGCAACTGGTAATTGTAAATCTAGATAGATGACAGAAATCACATTGCAAGTACATCAGAATTTGATCATACAAGATCAGAAGCCATCCCAAGTAGAGCGAACAAATTTACTTCGCTACTAATCGGTTCAAGTCTCTTGTTGTTCTTGTCTCTTAGCAATCCAATTCCCCTACAGAATCCCATCCATCCCACTGTTTTCATTCCTTTTTGCTACAAAGTGACTGCTACTAACCTTCTCAAATACATGGTCAAAGATAGAAAATTGCAGAGATATACTCCTAAATCTTCTTTCAAAACCTGCATCATATGAAAGGCAGCTTTCTTCAGCTCTGAAAGAAGGGGTGATTTCATTTAGTTGGACTACAGACCAACTAACCATTCCACCATGTACCAACATTCCATCAACAAAAATTAACAAATTGTGCACCAGAGTTAGATAGGCAAACAAATCAGTACAAGACAAAAACATAACTGAGATTTGTCTGTGAGATTAATCACCTATGATTTTCAATGTTCTGTACTACCTTACAGATGACCAGCAGGAAGAATATCATATAGCTTGACAAAAATATGTCCTCAAGGCACAATACAATTAACATTACAGGAAAAGGCTTGATGGCAAAAGGTGTAAATAAGTTCATAGAGTTAAAAAATTTAGGACAAAATAAAAGGCATCCGTGCAAGTATACTAGTCAGTCAGGCAATCAAATTGTACGAGATGAAGGTGAAGGCAATGAGTACACTTGTTTCTGGATCAATAAGAAAATAATCAAATTTCAAGTAGTAAACTGCTTGATCTGGCAATTGGCTTTTGTCTATCCTCGTTGTTACTAAGATAAAGCCATCTTTCTCACTCTGGAAACAGCCGAAATTCCCAGGTGATGCAACCTGAAGTATACCAGCTCTTAGGTAATTGCACCTAGAGGAATTCAAGGCCAAGCAACTCAATCACATCTTTTCTAATTGTGGTATGTTGAAGTAATTAAGCCAGGAGAAGAATTGGGGGAGCCAACAACTTCACTGGACAGGTTCACATGCAATGGAAACAGAAGAAACAGAAATCTGAGTCACCTAAAGTCTTAACAGTCATTGTTCAAATTTCCTTCTCATTTACTTGTCCATATCTCCTCCACGAGTGGATAGCTTTGAGAACCACATGGAAAGAACATCCTAAGTGACTTCTATAGGTAGTTTATAAAGCTTGGACTTTTTTCATTTTCTTACTTTTTATTTTCTGATAAGACAGTAAATCATGTGTATACTATACAAAGAAATGAGAACAATTGAGACGTTAATTACCAAACTTCAATATCGTTTCAAGAGGTATCATGTAGATCTCCCTATAAAGATTGATAATCCCACCTACTTCTGAGAAACATATAAAGTATCTTCAAAATGTAGCAATATTAAGATGACTATCTCCTTTAAGAGGATTACTGCTGGTCATTCAGACAACTATAAAAAGAGTACTAAAGTACTTTCAGCTCCTATTTTCTACAGATGTAACACCCCATGCCCACGGGATGGCCCAATAACTTTTTGAGCTGAAACCACGAATTCAAAATGGTTAACAAAAAGTTATTAGTAACCCAACGGGCCGGACGTTATAATCCCTTTCATTTTCCTTCTCCATCCTAATGTCGGACAGACGTACAGGCTTTGCGAGGATGCAAAGTCCTTAGGTGGGGGTGAGTGTGATACCCCATACATCCATCCCGCGTCGGGATGGAGAAGGAAAAGGAAAGGAAATAATGTCCGCCCCGTTGGGTTACTAATAACTTTGGGTTAACCACTCTGAGCTCGTGGTTTCAGCTCAAAAAGTTATTGGGCCAGCCCGTGGGCGCAGGGTGTTACAACAGATCTACTTGATTCATATAAACAAATAATTAACAGCATTAGCTTGAGGAAGCAAAAGAGAGGCACTGCTATAGAAGAACAGAAGATAACCAACTTTTCAAAACGTTCACAATGCACCAACTTTTTATCTTTCCTAAGCTAAATAAAAGGTGACCCTATGAAGTGAAACAACAGAAAAGCAGTATTTCCAAGTAAAACAAGATGTCATTATTATAAACGCATGCTTAAAGTATGCCATTGTACACCTACTGGATGCTGATGCATCCTCTATCAACAGTGTCAAGTTAAATGAAATTTCTGTAATCTTACTGAGGATGTGTGCAAGATGCAGTCTGCCATTGTACACCTACTGGATGCTGATGCATCCTCTATCAACAGTGTCAAGTTAAATGAAATTTCTGTAATCTTACTGAGGATGTGTGCAAGATGCAGTCTTGTGGCCCTTTTTCATATTTTTACGAGCATCTTCCTGGGATGTCTATTTGGAGGTAGCCTTGTCCTACTTTTAGAAACTTCCCTGAAAAAGCAAAGCTAGTTAACACACAAAGTTTATTTTGAAGAATCTAGTTGTAATGCTGCTAAAAGTAAATCAAGACTTTGTTTAATGAAGATCAAATGTATGACACAGACTGAACAGTAGCAGTTACTCAAAACCTAAGTTCTCTTAAATTTGAAGGTACTATCTACGACCACAACTTTAAGTTCTGAAAACCATAAGGAAGGTTGTGTAACAAAATTATTGCTTTAAATAGCAGAAAGAAGTATTTGATGAAACAAGATGGCCTAAAGTTGCAAGCAATTCCAAAGTTATAGCTAGAGAGCCAGATAATTATTTGTGACAGACATTCCTAGATTCCACTTGATGAGAATAATCTAATGTCCTAAGCTCCACTTCCTTTTTTTTTTTTTTTTTTTTTTAAATTATCAGACAGCTTTATTTGGAATGAAAGTAAACATCTAATGAAGTAAGAGCCCAGAAGCAAACGCACAGATGCTATGCTCCATTGACACTGCCTATCTATACTTACAATATAGATTGAAAGATCATGCTGTTTAAATGCAGCGTTGCATGCCTCCACCATACAAAATCATATGGACAACAATACTGAAGACTAGTATCAGATTTCCGGACTAGATGCCATACTGATACCTTCAGAAAATTAATTTCACATATGGATAACATACTGATACTTTCAGAAGCCATCTAATGACGAAGTAAGAGCCCAGAAGCAAATGCACGGATGCTATGCTCCATTGACACTGCCTACCTATACTTACAATATAGATTGAAAGATCATGCTGTTTAAATGCAGCGTTGCATGCCTCCACCATACAAAATCATATGGATAACAATAATGAAGACAAGTTTCAGATTTCCAGGACTAGATGCCATACTGATACTTTCAGAAAATTAATTTCCCGCAATTGTCAATTGGGATTTACAGCCTATGTGTTGAATCTCCATTATAATGACACAAAAATTATGGTATAAACTAATAAAGGTAGATGCTGTTGAAGGAAATGTACCAGTGAGAAACAATGTCTCATTCCTCTTCTTAAACTGCAGAGTCAAAACGAACAAGGAGATCATCATTTCCCACACTTTCTTGTTCTTGTTTAATTTGCATAACTGACCTAACAGCATCATAGGAACCGTATACATCAATTATCTGGAGATAAGGAATTTCAGCAAAATCAAGAGGAACTTCTCTAAGGCAGCGGCAGCGAAAAAGGCGAAGGTGCTTAAGACTAGGAAATTGAGTACTGGTTGCTCTCCAATGGACAAGATCTGTCTTATCAATAAGCAAATACTTTAGCTGGGAAAACCCCTCTTCATATTGTTCCCAGTCTGATCCTACAAATGCATTATTTTTCAGTTTGAGCACTTCAAGATTAGGCAACATAGAAAGAACATTCATATCTTTCCATGGTAGGTAGCTGGAACTTAGAGTCAACTTCTTCAGGTTTGGTGGAAATTCATCCACACAGGGAACCCATCGTCTTTCTTCAGCAAATAAGTTTATAAAGTTCAGTTTTAATATTTCAAGTTGATGTAGTTGAGCAACATTACTGATATAGGACCAGCAGTTGCTCTGAATGGGGTAAACTGAACTAATCAAGTTACCAGATGGGAAGACACGATCAAGCCAAAGTTTTTCAGTTACGTGTGCTTCTGCAGTTTCATATAATCCCAACTTCTTTAGATTTGGAAGGCTAGCAATTACTTGCATGGTACAACTTGAGAAGCTCAATTTGGAGAGTGTTTGTAGGTTCCGCAGGACTAAATCGCCTTGTCCATTAATTTCTGCCCCTGCAGGATTGGGCAGAAAACTGCAGAAATTGAAATGGAGATGCCTTAGCTGCTGCATTGTCCACAGTTTCCATGGTAATGTCGTGCATCCAGAATAAATGTTAAGAACCAGAGTTTGCAAATTCCAAAGGTGGGATATAGTTGATGGAAGCTCAGTGACTGATAACGCAAGGAATCTCAAGTTACCAAGTTGTAGAATCTCAACAGGGAAACAATTTAATGCAGAGCGGATGATGTCCAACACTTTGAGCAGCTTGAATGCAGAGTGCCTGAAACAGGAGTACATTGAAAAACGACTAAAGCACAGAACAGAATCTATGTGAGTGGTAGAAAGAATGGGGAAGCTACAATCCATATGGAAACTGAGACGTTGCGCATTGGTTTTGCCTTCATGAAAAACATGGCTGTTGTGATTAACCACGTGCATGAAATTTTCTTTCTCAGCTTCCCTCAAGCACAAGTCCCGCAATATATCATGGATGATACATGTTTTTATTCTGCCATAGGACACTCTCCTGACCAGAATTAAGTTTCTATCGATGAGATCCATCAAACATTCTTCAGCTATCTCTTCCAAGCTTTTCCCTGTCACTTGCTTTAGAAACCCCTCAGCAACCCATAAGTAAATCAGTCTTGACACTGGGATTTCACGATCTTCAGGGAAGGCTCCAAAATAAAGGAAGCATGCTTTCAAAGGAGGAGGTAATTGGTTGTAACTCAATGCAATTATGTCTAAACACTGTTGTGGGTCTCCAGTTACATACGAAGCCACACTATCCGCAAAATTATCCCAGCAATCTCGTGTCCTGTCAATTTTTAGGAGATACCCTGCAACCACAACAATTGCCAGAGGTAGTCCTTGACATTTTGCTGCAATTTCTTTTCCAACTTCCTCCAGCTCTTGGGGGCATCTTTCATCAACAAACAACTTCTGATGCAGTAATTTCCAACTGTCAACTGGGTCTAAAAGCTTGATGTGATGAGGTTTTTCATGGTTAGCATGAACAGCCACCTCCTTGAGCCGGCTAGTTAATATGATTCTACTTCCATTGTTATCATCTGGAAAAATGCTTTTTACAGCATCCCATGCCTCAGTACACCAAATATCATCCAAAACAATTAGATACCTCCTGCCCTTTAAACTTTTGTATAGATGCTCAGCTAAGTCTGCATTATTCATCTCATTATCATTACCAAGCTGGCAAAGATCTTGCAAAAGTATTCTGATTTGAAAGTCTTGAGAAACAGTTACCCACAAACGAACATGAAAGTGAAGTACAATAGAAGGATCCTCATAAAGTCTTCTAGCTAGAGTTGTCTTTCCTACGCCTCCCATCCCTACTATGGGGATCGTTTCCAGTCTCAAAGGTGACTGAGTGAGTCGATCTTTAACTATTTGCAAGTCATTATTAAGACCCACAACATGGTTTTCCATGTATACACGGCGAGATAAACCGCCAAGCACAGGTTCTCCAGCTTGTAAATCTGCGCTGGCAGCATTCTTTCTTTTTTGACTAATTTTATTGAGTTTTTTCAGTATAAAATCAACTTTCTCTGTTAATTTTCGCAAACTCCGGCGAAGGATCCTCCGAGCCTTTTTCCAACTTTTTGCACTTTTGGCTGCATAAACATTTAACAGTTTTGAATCAATGACTTTTCTTGCTTTATAGAACACATCTCTGATCTCCAGTTCCAAATGTTTCATGCTTCCACGATCATATCTCTTCTCAGATTCCTCCAGAAAGCCTCGCAGAAGATTGACTTTGTCGTGGAGAAACTCAACTTGTTCCTTGTAATGAAGGATGGGATGTGGATCGGATTGCAGTAGAAACTCAAGGTTTTCAAGAAGAGCAGTTATATCTGCATAAGCCATTTCTACTTCTTTCTCTCTGTCTCTTTCGTTTTTTTATAGTGGTAGAATGTATTTAAGCAAACGTAATAGTTGAATATAGACCTGCGCCCAGTTTTTGGTACCAAATTCTGTCATTTAAACCAATAATTACCTCTGAATCTACAACAATGGAAAAATTCAAGGTAACATGGTTAAAAGAGAAGGAAAGACAACCAGAAAATACTTTTGCTTCTTTGCAGAAACATGAATTGAATTTCAGCCTCAGTTTTTGGTATATGAATCAAACATATGATTACCTCTTGAATCTTTAGCAACAGCAAGAATACAAGAAAAGGAAATATGGTTAAACAGAGAAAGAAAAACAACCAGAAAATACTTTTGCTTCTTTGCAGAAACATGAACTGAATTTCAGCCAAATTCGAAATGCAAGTATATGGTAAAACAAGAAATAAAACCAATCAAGACTAATAAATCGAGGCAGTAGCATTTCAATTTCTGACAGATTTCTAATGTAACATTAGATCACTAGCAGACGAAAAGCAGAAAAGAGGAAACATAACTCATCCTTTAAAAACAAGAATACCTTTTTTTTTAGCTAAAAACAACATTACATGTTTGTGCCTATGGATATGCAAGCTACTGAATGTGTCAGGGTCACAATGTTGATGTGGATACTAATTTGGGAACTGTCGTTATTTCACCCCAAAAAGGAGAAGAAAAAAAAAGTCCACTTTGAATCTTATTCTTTTCTTCAATGGTACAACCCTTTCCTTGCCAAAGCCAAATCTCTCTTCCAGTTAATCAAGATGCTTAATATTTATTCTTAGTAATCTTAATATATTTCTTTTCCCAAATCACTTAAAAAGTACTGTCAAGGACAGCTGAAATTAAAATTCTTAACCTAGTTAATTGACAACTAGGTTCCTGAAACTTAACAGTTCCTTTATGAGATGAGACTTTCCTTACATCAAATCTGACACATCTAGCATATAACTGCATGTATATTCTACTTAGCTGGTATCCTGAGAAAGTCTCTCTCTTCCTTTCTAAAGAAAGTTACAAAAAAAAAATTAAGTTCCCTGAGGCTGCTAGTTAGTTCTCATTGACTGACTTCAAACCATATATTTCCTTTTTCCAATGCTGAAATATTCTACAGCGTAGCAAGTTAAGGTCTTTCATTTCCCCTTTAGAAAACAAAATATGATGAATCAGGCTCGAGTATAACACTCCTTTTCTTTCCACTTGCATGTAAAATTGATAGAGTTCAATCTCAGATGGCAGCTCTTTTATTTGTTATTGTAACACAGAAATATAATATACAGCCCACAGAAGTTGCAAATCTACAAAAACCATTCTTGCCTTCATCAATTTTGACCTTTATGCCCAAAGAATTCTTCGCCTTAGATGTGGGGCTCAAAACCTTAACCAATTTTGAGTTTTGAAAGCAATTAAGAAAATCCTGGCAAATTGGGTGAATTCAAGTGGCAGACTTTCTTGAACAATTCAGATTTCCTGAGTTGCATATCAAAATTCTTATTGACCCGGTAAGGGTTCGAGATGGGAGGCAACAACTCACCCTCATTCAAGGTCTGGCTATGCCCTGTTCCGGCCTATGAACATAAAATACAGATCTGTTTTGTGTAGTTCTTGAAGAACACAAGTAACTACTGGAAATTAAAAGGAAAATGTGCCATCCTCATCTCTCTCTCCTCATCCATGAATGACATTTAATTGTATTAACTGTAGTTGATTTGCAATGATTTAAGTTTGAATTATGACAACCCTTTTTCTGGATTTATCTTACTAAGTCCGAGTAGTCACACAAAATCAACAGAGTAGCTTGACCCTATAATTTTTTTTTTAAGAAAAAAAAAAGAAAGATAATAATAACAAAAACAAGATTAAATTGAAAGCTAGTATAGTACAAAAATACTTACAAGAGGGATTATCTTTTGCTAGATCAGGAAATCTGGATTGCAGTTTTGTAGCAGCAGAAGTTCAGCTACAGATGATCGTATGCCTTATTGTAGGATGCTTGTTCCCTTCCACGTTATTTTATCATTAACAGAGTATCAAACTTCTTCCACTAGTGAAACTGTCATTGCTTTTCTTTAACAATAAAATAAAAACCCCACAAAAAAAAAAAAAAAAAAAACCGCAGGCCCGTAGCCGTTGGCATTGGATATGTGAAAGATGCGCACTTATTTCCACGTTCACTGTATTAAGGCCGGTGCTAAATGTTTGACTCATTGATATACCTGTCATTACTCGTTACCATCTCTTAGTTTATTACACCTGGGGAAAACGAACAACATGGCTGGTTGGTAAAGACAGAAAAAGTTAATCAAATCACGTTGCAGAAGACATTTTACCTAGGAAAGGGATGTTATGAACGAGTACAAGGGATGGAAAGTGTAAACACTTTGAAATCTAAGCAACAAAATGTTGTTTGTATGCGTTAGTAGACTTGTTCGTTTTTTGAGATAAAACTTATTACTTCATCTATAAAAAGAGAACTTATCCATTTACCAACCTTTTTACATTGTTATATCGGTCAATGGTATCTTTGAGTTTTGGTTTATAAACAGGCAGGGAAAGTGATTTGCTATATCTGTCATTCGTTTGGTGCGACTATACTTGCGTCGAAGAAACCGTTTAAAAAGTCACTCACATCTTATAAAATAATTGTTTTCATTCTTTATTTTTAAAAATATAACTTCACGTCCGTTATAAATTCATATTAGTCAAATTTAGTTCCTAATTAGATTTTCAATTGATTTTTAGATGGAATTCACCATGTATCTTGTATGTGATCATTTTTTAGGGTAAAATGTCAAATCGCATTTCACATAATCTGATTTATAATCCCTAACATTTTACAAAATAATTTTTTTCATCCCTCATTAATCACATGTACAAATAGTTTTTCTTATTTTTGAAAACTTATGCATATATTTATTTGATTTCACCTGAATAGTACAAATAGTATGTAATATATCTCTATTTAATTTTACCTGAACAAGCTAATTATAATTGTAGGTGAAATCAAATATAGATATAGATATATTACATGCTATTCATATTGTTTAAGTAAAATTAAATAGATATATATATGGGTTTAAAAAAAACTATTTGTATAAATTATTAATGAAGGATGAAAAAATTCATTTTATGAAATGTAAATGATTATGGATTGGATTATGTGAAATTTGATTTGATAATTTTTTCCCTCAAAAATAATCACGTGCAAGTTACGTAGTAGATCCCGACAAAAAACTAATTGAAAACTTAGGTAAGAACCAAACTTGACCAATATAAATTTGTAAGGGACATCAAATTACATTTTTAAATGCAAGGAATAAAAAAAATCATTTTATAAAATATAAGAAACGTTTTTTACGATTTTCCCTCCATTTAATTCTAAAGAAGTCTCAATATGGAATATTCTTCAAATTGGTTCGGACAACTTGTCACCAATTATATTTATTATCTTGTAAGAGCTATGATGTGGACCAAGTACAAATTTGTTCGAATAACCTGTATTGACCCTGATTTCTTTATGATCTAATTCGCAATCCAAATAGCTTGATGTAAGAATTAAGATGTGGATTTTGAAGCTTATACGTCGTTGACATTATATGATTGGTTAAAACCTACTTGATCTGTCTTTGTAGTGTTGCGGTTATGTTTATCTGAACTACTTTTTTCCTGCAGATTTCTTACTTTTTTTTTTTTTTTTAATTCACGCACCCTTTTAATTCCTTTCAATAATGACACTATCGTGTGTAGTAAGGGTGTTAGACTAGTGTTCATTGTATTGAGGCCAGTACTAAATTTTGACTCAACACAAAAGGTTCAAGAGTTGTTTCGAAAAGGCTCAACCAATAGCTATTTTGCAAAAGTTTCATGGATTTTAGGCAGGTACTCGTTAAGTTTCATTGAAAGTGTCACAAAAATCATTAAAAGTATCATGTTTTGTCATTAAAAATATCATACTTTTCATTTTAGAATATTTCAAAATATTTGTCATTCTATCAAAAGTCAAATATTCCCACTTTTATCTATATTTAATACTAAATTTAAATTTAAAATTTGAATTTTAAAGTACAACATTGAAAATAAATTTACTAATATCACTATGAAGTCACTATTTTTAAGAGGTTGAAATTTCAAAATGTGATAAACTACTTGTGATGGATGGTGTATTTTATTTGCGAGTGGAGTACCCACACTACCAACCGTACATGAAACGGAAACCGCACAAGCTCCCAGCCCATTTTACTTTACAAGTTCTTAATTCATCTTTCAAAACACAAAACAACTCTTTCAGAACATCCTAGCTTAGCAGTGTCTTAAAAATCGGATTGGACCAGTCGGTTCGACTGATTGAATCTTGAACTAGCCATGCCGTTGATCCGATTCAATTGAATTGAATTGCCTAAAAATCAATTGAATTGATTAATAATCGGTTGAACCGGTAAAAATGAAAAAGTTCTATCAATTTTTATTAAATTTTTGTTTTATAAAATAAATATTTTAGTTTTATTCAAAATTTTAATGCTAAAATAAATAAAAAATTATTAAATCTTTAAACCGGAGTTGAACCAATTGAATTGATCAACCTCGAATTGGAAAGTTTTTCGATTCAGTCTCTACTTCGAGTTTAGAAACATTGTAGCTCAGTTCAGTTCATGACCATATATTTAAATCTTTAGACCATTAGCGACAACGATGATCACTTTCCTGGAACACGACACAAAGGCTTATTTTGTTACCGGTTCGTTGTACATGGCAACCTACGTCTCCACCTTGTGAATTTTGTAATGCAAATTGCTTAATCAGGTTTTGACTTGGAATTTGAAAAATTTTTCTTTCCGCTACAATGTGGGCAAAGATATAAAATTATGTAAACCATCTCGGGAAAATGATGGAAATAGTCCCTCACATATCTTGTATATAGCTTTTTGGTCCCTCATTTTAAAATGTTGTAAATTCATCCTTCACATAGACAAAATGTATCATGTTAGTCCTTATATCCATTTTAGGTCACTTTTCCCAATAAATGCCCATGCCACCATGAAATAATAGTTTTAGGAGTACAAAAGATATTAGGCGCCATTCTCCCTCAAATACACACGCCTAGTAAAACTAATAATTACAAAAATTTCAAATTTTTTTTAAAAAAAAATCTAGAGGACTTGTAAAATGAGATAATTCTAAATTCCGATAAAGAAATTTAACCAAAAAAGGAAATAATACTTTTAAAAGGGTAAAAAAAAAGTGAGCAAATACAAGTTTTAGTAAAAAGAAAAAGGCAAGAACTACAGAAAAAATATGACAAATATATTTAAAAAATATGACAAATGACACATAGAGAACTCAAAAAAGGAGGAGGAGGAGAAGATATAGCCAATGTGATTAAAAAAATAAAAAGAAATTAAGAAACAAATGAAATATTCCTTAGGTCATGATTCGAAGTTCAGAGTTCAAATGCATTATAATAGATTGAGATTCTAAAATTTTTTAATATTTTGGACAAAAATGGATGCAATACCCTTTGACCCGTGAAATTACTGTTTCATGCAAGCATCTGACATTTTTTTGGTCAAAAGGACCTAGAAATGGGTGTAAGGACCAAAATGGTGCACTTTCTTTCTGCACGCAAAGAAGAATGTTGTTTCATTTTAAAAACGAGAGATAAAAAAAGGTACACGTACAATGTGTGAGGACTATTTATGCAATTTTTCCAACTATATTTCATACTTCTTACTATTTTTTTTTTTTGGGTTGACCTAGAGGTTTAAGCCTTTCCCTGGCAGCCTAACTCGCAGCTGGGCTGAGCTGAATTGGTTTCATACTGCTGATCAATCTATGAACCAGAAAAACAGCTTCACTTGTAAAGCCCCTGGCAGTTTCTCTAATTAGAAAAGGGATAGAAGCAGACATAATTTAGGCCATTAAACAATTCGTCCTCTTCATCCTGTACAAAAGCCGGTCCAGAAGTAAACTTCACAATGCTGCAGTACTATCTAAGGAATATGCAGGTTCCTGTGCAAAGACCTGATTATTTGTTGGTCGAGACTGTGCCACCAGTGGCAGAGGGTGGTACTTATGATGTGGTGGAGACAATGCAGTTTTTGTATGTCAATGTTGTGAAGGCAAAGGATCTTCCGGGGACGGAGATATCAGGAAGTCTTGATCCATATGTGGAAGTGGAGGTTGGGAGTGATAAAGGGATCGTTACAAAGAACGTAAAGAAGAACCAAAATCCCGTATGGGAAAGCGTTATTGCTTTCTCCAAGGAAAGACTGCAGTCCAATTTGATTGAAGTAACTGTCAGAGACAAATATACTGACCTAGAGGGAAATTTTGTAGGAAGGGTATCATTCGACGTAACGAAAGTTCCTCTTAGATGTCAGCCAGAAAGTCCAATAGCTCCTCAGTGGTATAAATTGGAGGATGAAGACAGTCAAAGGATCAAAACGGGGGAGATTATGCTTGCGGTTTGGATGGGAACGCAAGCGGATGAGGCCTTTACTGAGGCATGGCACTCCGATGCTCAGAGCTTTAGCAGATGGAGTCAAGTTGATACACGGTCAAAAGTTTATTTTTCGCCAAATTTATATTACCTGCGTATTCATGTTATCGAGGCTAAAGATCTTATATCCTCTGAAATAGGTAGGCAACCGGCTGCATATGTGAAGGTAGATGTTGAGAGTGAAAGCGGTAAAACAGAGCCATCAAAAGAGAGAACCAATAGTCCAGTATGGAATTCTGAAATGATGTTTGTAGTGTCTGACCTTTCTGATGGATGCATATTTATAGCGGTTGAGGACAAGGTTGGACCAGGCAAGGAAGAGGTAATTGGAAGGCTAGTGATACCTGTTAGAGAAGTTCCACGTAGAGGGGAAAACAATAAGCTTCCTGATGCTCGATGGTTCAACCTCCAAAATCGTTCGGTGACTGAAGGAGAAGGAAAGACGAAGAAGGAAAAGGTAAAGTTTTGCAGCAGAATATGCCTTTCCATCTGTATAGATGCTGGTTACCATGTTGCGGATGAGCCGGTTGAATTTAGCAGCGATTTTCAGCCTTCTGCAGAACATTTGAGAAGGTCTAGCATCGGCTTTCTGGAATTGGGGATTTTGAGTGCTCAAAATCTGCTACCAGTGAAGATGAATAATGATGGTATAAGTACACGAACTGATGCTTATTGTGTGGCCAAGTATGGTAACAAGTGGGTAAAGACAAGGACAATTCTTGATACTCCGACACCTCATTGGAATGAAAAGTATACTTGGGAAGTATACGACCCTTGTACTGTGATTACAATTGGTGTTTTTGACAATTGCCAGATCAGTGGATGCAAAGAGAATGTGAAAGATCAAGGGATTGGTAGGGTGAGAATTCGGCTTTCAACCTTGGTAATGGGTAAGATTTATGCATATCGTTATCCTTTACTCGTTGTTGGACCCCGTGGTTTCAGGAAGCAAGGGGAACTACATTTGGCAATTCGATTCACTTGCACAGCTTGGAGGAACATGGTGACACAATACTGTCGGCCTCTGTTGCCCAAGATGCATTTTCTTGAACCCATAACTGCAAGGCAACTTGACAGGATGCAGTATCAAGCAGTAAAGATTGTGGCTGAGGTGCTAGATGGAGAAGAGCCGCCTCTCTGCAAGGAGATAGTGCAATATATGTTGGAGTATTGGAGCGACCGATATATGTCGGACAATTGGATCCTGCCCATGTCTCTTAGGAAAATCAAAGCTAACTTTCATCGCATATCATCACTTCTTTCTGGGATATCAGCTATTTCTCAATGCTTCCATGATATCTGTCACTGGAAAAATCCATTGACAACCATCCTTGTGCATGTATTGTTCTTCATGCAGGTCCGCTATCCACTATCAATCATGCCCAACATTTTCCTCTGCTTTGCTGTCATTGGCTTAAGAAACTATCGATTCAGGCCTAGACATCCACTTCACCTGGATGCTCAGCTTTCTTTGGCTGAAGCTGTTGATGAAGATGAATTGGATGAGGAGGTCGATACTTTCCCAACTTCTCAGCGAGGTGATGGAGCGAGGATGAGATACGACCGCCTGCGGAGTGTTGCAGGTTTGATTTTTCAAACTACAGTGGAAGATGTGGCAATGCAAGGGGAAAAGGCTCTTTCCATAGTAAGTTGGAGGGATCCAAGGGCCACAGTCATATTTATCATATTTGCCTTTTTCTGTTCTCTGGTCTTTTATGTTGCTCCTATGCTAGTAGTTCAGCTCACTGGGCTGTACTTGCTTCGACATCCTTTGTTTCGGAGCAAAGTTCCATCTCCAGCAGTCAATTTCTTCAGTAGATTACCTACCAAATCGGAAATGCTGCTATGAGATGGCAACTTTTTTGCCTGCCAACATATCTGAGTAGAAAAAACCAGAAAGGGAAGCAACTGTTTTCCTACTTTCATATCGATGTCTTCCTTTTTCTTTTTCCCTTCTTCCTTGACCTGTTCCCCGATGGAAAAGGATATTCAATCGGAGTGAGGTGTCATAAGCAGGATAAAGACAATTTTTTTTAAAACACATATATTTGGTGAATCTTAAGCAACTTTCTTCACGGGTCCTCTCTTCAATTTCCTTTTTGCTGCATTTACTAGGGTATGAATTTGAAAACTATAAATTAACAGCTAACTGGATTGACAAAAGTGTACAGAGAAACAATGGAATGAGATGTGTACAGCTTGGTATCTTGAAATTGAATCATTCTGATAAAGGGGAGAGCTTATATGAGTCAAAGAATATGACCATTGTCTTGATTGAGGCCATGAAATTCACAGCATCTACATGTTGTGGCTCCAGATGAACTAGAGTGGTAAGTTGAAGACCCAAAGGGTCCTGCATTCAGAATCAAAGTAAAACGAAAACTGGCAAGAAGTAGCCCTGCAAAACATTGACATCACTTTCAAGCTAAAGTACTATAACTCCAAGGGCCTCACTCTCTCTCTCTCTTGAAATTCTGTTGTACCACTTCAACTACAATGCACCTTTCTTTCATTCAAGGGAAAAAAACGTTACTTCTTTCTTTAATAGTTCGCTCATCATTAATCCTTGTCCCCATCAACCACCCCCTCTGCACCCTGACTTGCCCTTTTTTTAATGGCATTTGCGAGGCAGTCTGCATCCCCTCTTCCTACCTGTCTTATAATCAACACCCAGTCGCCCCCTCCAAAGAGGTGAGAAATTTTTAGGTGATACTGGTCATCTGAGTCTAATCATGCTACAGGGTGTCATTGGAGTCAATGATGATTTGAGGTGAATTAATGATCAAAATCAAACCACCATTAAACTGTGCAGTTTCCAACCACGGGAATAAGATGTAATGGTTAGATGAGTGATTTTTGTCACTGACCCTTCTATATTCAGGCATGTGTAATTAACTGTCCTGGGAAAAGAAAGATGAGTGACAGGTAAAGGCACAGCTGTTTGATATGGCTGAGCTATCAATCCTCTATAACAATTCGCCAGAAAGCATGATCCCAAAAGGAAAAAAAAAAAATCACAGAGGATCCCTATGCCACGATACTTGAAATTCCCAATGGAAACCAAACTTGAAATCAGCAGTTGTAATGGATATTTGCAACCATTTCAGTCCACCTATCATGAAAACCAAGTTCTCAGTGTATCAAACGGTGAATTCCAGATCAAAATGATCACCTAATCTCCCAAATATCCCCAATCCCATTACTCAAGCACATTTTACCCCAGAGCTATCAAATATTAACACAGTACCATACCATCAACCCTGCATTAACCACTTTGTTCTAAATAAAAAACAATCCGAAGAAAATCATTTCAAACAAAACTAACCGTATACCTTCAATGCGGAATAAGAATCTGTGGTTCTATGTATTCAAGTCTCCATCAAGGTTCATATATATTGACACCAGTAGCTTTCATGATTCATACAGATACTTAAGCCAATTGAGACAAATAAAAAGTTACCCTTCAAGTCAACTAATTTCCATTTTTCAGTCCAAAATCTGCCATGAAAAGCCCTTGAACCATAATCATTTCCATAAATAAGGCTATTACTTGGATGCACGTCATTTTTCCAAGCAAATATGTTTAAATTAGGATAGTTACCCAAAACAAATTGACATGGAAATCTAACTGCTACCTGAAAAATTGGGAATGCTGCACTGGGCCATGAAACTGCCTAAGGTAAACAAGCATAGCTAGTGATTTGGTACAAAATTTAGTCATCACAATCAGAAAAGACTCTGTCACAATGCGTTGCGTACCTCATTTTAAACAAGAATCAAATATTTATTACTTAAACCTCCAAACGTCGAAGGCATTTAACAGCTTTCAGTGCAAACCAAGTGGAACAAAGTGATGTCTATAAACATGTTGAACATTGGAAATCATAAAATTAGAAACTTCATTCCAACTATCTATGAGAAGCCACAAATTGGAAAAGAAACACTTCTACCAAGGACATATAACATCAGTAACATTTTTTAAAGAGATTGTGTCTTATAATTGCATTTTTATCATTAATTTCCTTTCATTCCTTTATTTTTTTTATGTTTGTCTTCTCTTTATTAGTAATGCAGATTCCTACTTCTATCTATTTGAAAGAGAAGTGAAAAGAAATAAAAGGTCTTGACTTCGTAGTTTTTTTTTTTAATAAATAATTTTTAAGAACATGATTGAAGAGCTAGAATAAATGCACCAAAGGTAACATGCAGCCCCATTGCCTTTCGCCAATCCATTAAGATTATTTGCTGCATCCATGTACAAGAACTGACAGCTAAAAAAGATCATTCCTGTGCATAGATTTCAAATCCTTTTGACCAGCTACATAAACAACTATTCCTCATCAAAAGACACTTAGCACCAATTTCCTACAAATTGATGAAAAGAAAATGCATAAAGCAATAACTTAAGGACCAAACATTCATGCACTTTCTAGCCACCTAACACAACCCAGGTAAGAACAATGTAGAAATCAGGACCTTAGAATTGTTTGGAAATGCATCAGAGCTGAACCTCAAAAGTATATCCCTCGTTCTTTCAACATCAACAACCAGTGAATGAACCACAGCAGTCACTCTTGGATAAGTGGCTTATATATTTTTGTTAGAGTTTGCAAGCAAAATACAAAATTCCAACAACCCTCAAACAAGAAAGTAATTGGGTTGCTAAGTAGTGTGTACATGAAACCACATGTTCAAGTTTAAGATCTCACCACAAGTACAATAAATAACCATCATGTCTTTTTTGTTTCTTTGGGGGAGAACGGTGCCTTAATTTGTTGCTCAGTAAGATGTACCAGGAAAGTGAGATAGAAGAACAAACACAGCGGGAAGAGAACCAGACTAAACTCATCCTTTAAACTGCCACTCCCTTCGGCACATTGGACAATGGGCTTGAGGAGTCTGTGAGTTGACCCACTTTAAAATGCAATGAAGATGAAATGCATGGTTGCAAGCACCCCAGACTGCAAAAGGAATGTAGCGGTTAGCAAAGCATAACTATCTGTGGTGGCATATTAAAGCAGATACAGGAAAGCCCAAGTCATAGAATCACATATGGAGGTTAAAGAGAAAGAGACAACAGTATTTGTTTATAAGATAGAAACTACAACTCATATCTCATTTATATATCATAACAGCTATTCTGGGAAGAAAACCAATAGGAAAAAATGGCAGAAAACCGTGTTACTTGAATTAGCAGAGTGCTAAATATGAGAAGAATTTACTTAGCCACATTAAAACGACAAAAATTAGAGCAAAAGGAAAGTTCTATCAAGCAAATAGTTGCAGAAACCTGTTATTATACGACACAGAAAGGTATCTTCTTGTAACAAAAAATAAAAGACCAACACCCTGAAAGGTCTAGGATCCACATGTGTAAAATAAGGATCTGCAGAAGCAGTTGATTATTCAGAATCGTTAAAACAGATGTATGTCCAGCTAACGACAAACTTGTTCATCCCAAATTCAAAGCCACAAACTGTCGTTGCAGACTATTCCTAGGTTCTATAAAAAATCTTCGTTTTACTACTTTCTTCCATTTAAGGCAACAGGATTTCAAACTTAAAGGTTATCATGCAAGGACGAGAATCAAAAAACACATGACAAAACATTGGACAATAAAAAGCATTGTATCCGTTTCAAAGTGCAAGATTAATACGAGTTGCACAGATAAGAAGCAATGTTTTCTTAAGAAAAGGAACTGCTAGAAAAACCCATTAAGCAGACAGAGCATTCACCTACAATGAAACAGTAGATAAATGGAAAAGCAACATTATAATGGGAAAAGGTTAGTCAAAGTATCTGTCCAAGACTCACTCAGAGGGCAATCATCCCCGGGAAGTTTACAATCGGGACAACAACCATCAAACGCCATCCGACAAATCCCACACGTCTCATCCTGCGCATCCCATGTCCATGATGCTACAGCATGCCATCTATAGTACACGTTGTTAAAAGCTTATAAATTCCCTACACAGTTTGAATTACAAAAAACTAATAAAAATGTACGAGCGAAAAAAGACCATACTCTGTTCATCGATCCCAGCAGTATATTCGCAAGCAAAGAGGTCAAGGGAAATCTAATGTTCAAACAACACTCCGAGAAAAATTCAACAAAAACATATACTTAAAATCAGCATCTAACCTAAGAAGCGAACAATACATTATGTCCAAAAGATAGGATTCTCCAAAGACCAAGTTGATAACAAGTAATTGAAACACGAAATTGAGGAAATTTAACATCTAGTGATACAAGCAAATCAAGCTAAGTACACTATCAAAATTTACCCATGAATGCAATGCAGATAATTAAACGAGGAATCAGACAGAATTGGAGTGGATTCATAAGCTCTATCCAAAAAACGCAGGTAATAAACCAAGAATTAGACAAAATTAGAGTAGATTCCAAAGCATGTGATTAATTATCAATAATCTCAGTTGAGGCTACCAATCAAATCATTCAAGAAGGAATAAGTAGATGAAATGGAAACATTTTGCAAATCAAATAACACAATTAAATCAAAAAAGGATACGCAGAATCTTGACCTTCATTCTTTTTCTTTGTTTTGCAAAAATCAAAGACGAGAAGAAAAGTTGGGAGATTGGGAGGGCGAAAAGAGGAGGGAAAGTGGATGAAAATGCAAAACCTCCTCCTTCAAAATTCGAGGTTTAAGCTTTTTCTTTTCTTTTTTTTTTCTTTTTCTCTATTTGTGAAATTTGTGCTTTGGTGTGACGGCGTCGTTTAATTTTACAAGCAAAGCAAGAATGGATTCAAGGAAAAATGGTTGAAAACGTCCCTCAAAATTTGCAAAATAACTTTTTCTGTCCCTCATTTTTAAAAGTGTAATTTTACGTTTCTTTTAAATTCACATAAGTTAAATTTGATACCTACCTCGATTTTCGATTAATTTTTTGTCAGAATCCATCATGTGCCTTGCACGTGATAATTTTAAAAGGGCAAAATTATCAAATTAAATTTTATATAATATGATCTATAGTCCCTTATATTTTACAAAATAAATTTTTTCGTCCATCACATTTAACAAAATAAGTTTTTCGTCCTTGCATTTCACAAATTGAATTTTTTTGTTCCTTACATTTAACAAAATGAATTTTTTCATCCCTAATTGATCATATGTATAAATAGTTTTTTTAACCAATGTATATATCTATTTAATTTCACGTTAACGATACAAATATCATGTAATATATCTCTATTTGATTTTGTCTGGCATTTATATCGAATTAATTTTGGACAGAAAAAATAAACAAAGAAAAAGTATGACAAAAGAAGTAAGTGATTGGCATATTCAAATTTTAAAATAATCACAAGGCAAATAATTCAACTATTGGTCTTAAAAGTGATGAATAGAAACTTTAGATTTAAACTGCAATTTGTTAATATGATTACAAATTTAGAGTTAGGAGTTAGAACCCATTAATTAGATGGCTTTATTATACAACTCAATAAATGCATTATTATCAAAAGAGAAAATGCCGCAAATATTGAATAGATTCATATGATGAAATCAAATAGTTATATAAATGAGTAATTGTTGATTTTAAATCCCTTATATATATTGTTAAATAGCATATGTATAATTACAATTAGCTTGTTTAGATGAAATCAAATAACGATATATTACATGATATTTGTACTGTTCAAGTGAAATCAAACACATATATATATGAGTTTAAAAAAATATTAGTACATATTGTCAATGAGAGATAAAAAAAATTTTAATTTGTGAAATATAAGGGATGAAACAATTTATTTTGTGAAATGTGTGAAACTATGAATCGGAATATGTAAAATTTGATTCGACAATTTTACTCCTAAAAAATGATCACATGCTAGGCACGTGGTAAATTCTAACGAAAAACTAGTCAAAAACCTAGATAGGGACTAAAGTTGAACAATGTGAATTTGTAAGGAACGTAAAATTATACTTTTAAAAGTGAGGGATGAAAAAGTTATTTTATAAAATGTGAGGAGAACGATTTTCCCACTCAATAAAAAAAACGACGTCGCACGACGTTTTCTTTCTCTCTAACTCTCTTCTTCAGATTTGCAGATGAGGATTCGCAACACAGATTCGTAGACGCAAAATTTTGATTTTCCATTTCTTGAAATTTTTGCTTGAAGAAATTAAGCTGTAATCATTTTCCCCGGAGCTGTTTTATGCTATTGAAGGTAATTGCATTTAATGAATTTTTCTTAGTAGCTTTAGTTTCATATTAGTGGCTAGCTTCTTATGGCCTCCAAGTTGCTATCATTTGATATAAATTTCCCTTATTTTTCTGGATTTTTTTAAAATTTAGATGGTTACTTTTCTGCTATTTGGTTGTCCTGTTTTCTGTTAGTTGTTGTGAATATTGCAGGTATGACCAACTAAATATCTGATCACAAGTCAGTCAAGTCTTTGCTCTATTTGAATCTTTGAGGGAAAAAAGGTCAAGAAATGAGCTAGGCAATGTTAGATTTTTGAGCCATTGCTGCTTATCATCCCTGTAGTAATCTAAGATAATGGTGTGTAAGAGGCTAATCTTTAAGGGTCTAGTACCACTTTTATGGAGATGATTAGAAGTTTAGATGTTTTAGAGTTTCCTTTCATCCCCTGGGAATCATTCTGCAATAAAGGTATCTTATGTAAGGAGAGTCATTGGTGTGTTTAACAAGCATTGAGTGTTGCTTATGTTATTGATGATTGTAGAACTAAGTCCTGAGATATAGAAAAGGGGCACTAAAAGAATGAACTCTTCAATTCTTTTGAAGTTTGTTTGCTGAACTTGATGGTTTCTCTGTGCTTACAAGGACTACGTCCATCGAGCTTTTCTACAAATCGCTTTTTTCTTAATTTGGATTCTGTTTCTTTTTGCCAATTTTCCCACTTTCCCTGTTGTTACTCTCCTTACTTCAAGAATGAAGCTTGTCAAGGATGCCATTGTAGCAGAGACTGGCAATAGACAGTTATTTCCTCCTTCAAGAGAATGATCGCATATCTGGATTTTGCTCTGTAACGCTGACTATTGACCATAAAAGTGAGTCTTGCTACAGTAGTTTTGGCAACTAAAGATTTTGTTAAGTCATATATCCTGGCTTTTCTATCTTTTACTTCATGATCTTATGATGTTTATGAGTTGACCCTTCTGGTTTTGCTCAGAAAGAGAAAAATAAACAGCCTTTTCTTGTCATGTCTTCCTGCAGATTTGGGTCTTCCTGCAGATTTGGGTTGCCCATCATTATGGAGCCAACAGCGGTTCTGATCTCAAATGTTATTAGCTTTGTACTCCAATAGTACATACTTTCAGATGAAAAAATTCAAAGCCATGTTCATCCTAACCTTAGTCCTTATGTCCTCATTTGACTTCCTTATTTTGGTCTTCTCACTCCGACTTAATCCAAACAGCTCTGATTTATGTGAGAATAAAGTGGACCCTCGGACTCTCCGGCCAGACCAAATGACGGTGGTGATAAGTGGCTACTCAGAGCACAGAATCCCACTCCTCCAATCCATTGCTGCCAGGTATTCAGCAGCTGCATCAGTCTCATCCATCCTAATATTGTGGTGCAATCCTGCTACTCCAACCCAAACCATCTCCCAACTCTCCAAGAACCTATCCCATTACTCTACCGTAAATGCCCCCATTTCTGTCATCCATGAAACCACTGCAAGCTTAAATTCACGATTCTATCCAAGGGAATCAATTGACACCCATGCTGTCCTCATCTGTGACGATGATGTGGAACTTGATTCCAGTTCCATTGACTTTGCATTCAACATTTGGAAATCAAATCCTAATCATTTGATTGGTTTCTTTGCTAGATCACATGCATATGATTTAAATACCAAGTCTTGGATCTACACTATCAGCAGCGACAAGTATTCCATTATACTCACCAAGGCCATGATCATGAAATGGGAATACTTATGGGAATACAGTTGTGGAGGTGGAAAAGTGAATGAAGAGCTGCGGAAAATCGTGGATGCTGAAAGGAATTGTGAGGATATTCTAATGAATTTTGTTGTGGCAGACAAGATAAATGCAGGGCCCATATTAGCAGGAGCTGAGAGAGTGAGGGACTGGGGGGATGCAAGGAATGAAGGCAGGGTGGGGAAGGAGGAGAGGGAGGCTGGGTTGAGCAGCAGGAGAGGGGAGCATAGGAAAAGGAGAGGGGACTGCATCAGAGAGTTCCATAGGGTTCTAGGCAGAATGCCTCTGAGATATAGTTACGGGAAGGTAGTAAAATCAGTCGGTGAGCAAGGGCTTTGTGAGAAGAGTGGCAAGCTGGTGTTTTGTGACCAGCAGGTTTTCAAGTAAATTTGTTTTTTTTTTTTTTGGTGTTTTTCTCTCATATGCAACTGCCATGTGGGTTTCTGTTCTAGTTCGATAGTGCATTAATGTAATTTTGCCTGTAGGTACTTTTCTTACTAATACAGTTGAAAAAGACACACCATACAGAAAAGGGAACATCCTTTTTTATTTTTCTGGAAAACTAGTATCCAGACTTGCATGTTGTTACAAATGGACATTATACCTGAACAAACTAAAATGAAAAGCCGATGTTGATGAAGCTATGCCTTACAGTTACTTGAACAACAACTGTTTCACACAAAACTATGCCAAAGCTGATCATGATTTGGTTTCCTAGTTTCATGTGGATGGCATTTATTTTCTTTCAATGTGAAGTCTAAAGAAGGAAATTGGTGTCTACTTCGGAGTTTCTGTTGATTTGTCTTGCCACTGTAGTTGTTTGACACTACAGCTGCATGGTTAAGTACCCAAGTCAGCCTGAATGTGTAAGTACGGAAAGGCCTCTGGTGGTAATAGGATCTATGACTCAAGGAAGTTCTGATTTTAAGATCCCGGAAGAAGTAGTTGAAATGGAGCAATCTGGCTGGTGGCAGAAGTTAGCGAGTGAAGCACAATTACTCTGTAACTTGAATCACAGGGTTGGAATGCAGTCTCGAGGTGATAAAGTTGGGGCTGGCTGAGTAAGAGGATTAGGACATCGATATTGTATTTACCTGGCCTACCTCTACTGGAAAATAGAAAATGTTTGATGTAAGCAAACAAATTGTCAACTTTATTTCGGTTTATATTGGATGGGCAAAGAGTGCTGGAGGAGTAGTGTTGTTTATGTCTAGCTTTCCACATAGCTGTAATGTTCAAAATTGCTTTGGAAAATTGCATCTACTAGTTTCTGGTACAATTAAGGTTAACTATTTGTTAAGAGAAATGATATTGGCACTTTTCAAAAAACTTCAACCACTCCTTAAACTGTCAAAGAAAAATGAAGTGTTTGAGGATTTTTGAGAAGTGCTAAATATCATTTCTCCCGTTATATATCTCAGAAGCATTTTGGCTTCTGTCTTAACACTTGTTGAGAGAACATTTGCTGGTAGGTGGTCAGTTTTGCAAGAATTAATAGATAATCTTGGATAAGAAAATGGGAATTACATCTGAGAGAAGTAGTGACAAATGCTCACACTACCCCAATTCAGATTATGGTGCTGTTGAAAAGACTCAGGCCCCATGTGCTTGTGACACAAATTCTTGGTATAAACAGACGAAGAGATTGAAATCAGTATGATCTAAAGTTAACTGAGCAAAGTAACCTTATACACTTTCTTTATCTCATTAAAAGTGTTATACTTTTCTTTTCGTATCTGTTTCAAAATTAGTGTCTCTTACTAATTTAGTCAAAAAAATATGTCACCGGAGTTTCAAATTTAACCCTTGTACCTTCTTTGTTAAAATGAAGATTTTATGTCATTTAGGTGGATCCCATGATTTGCTTGTACATATTTATCTAGCTAAGGTAAGGAGCGTGCATCATTTTACAATGAGCAATGAATTGTGTGAACACTAATTCAATTTTTCTACAAGACTCCTATTACAATTCAAATTTTTACCACTACAAACTAGGGATAATATTGGAAAAAGAGCAAAAGTCCAACCTTTTAGATTACGATTAAAAAAAAAGTGCTATTCCTCGAAAGTGTCTAAAATTTTTGGGACTATTGTATTGGGATACTGAGCAATGAGTAGAGTGTCTCTTACCGGATCTGGAATTCTGAAAGAAAGCCAGGATAAACCCCGAACTTGCATGCCTAAGTGGAGTCCTCTTGAAAAAGGTCTCTTCTTGGGTGGTATGGTTGTGAGCTTGTTGACAATGCGGCTCCCCGTCTGGGAACATTTGGGCTTGTTTGAGACCACTTTTGTCACACAAAAGCGTGGATCCACACAATCTGCAGACCCCCGGCTTTGCTGACACTATTTTGGCAAACCTAATGGGGCTTCTCATTGAGTTCTGGGATCAAATTTCCCAGTATGCACCTGGGATATAATTTTCAAACATACTCTATATCATTTTTTTGTTTCATAGTCATTTGAGAGGCAGCAGGATAATATTGGAGTTGCTTCATTTTTGTTTGACTACACTGGTTTCAAAACTTTTTGACTTGTTCAGGCTGCACAAGACAAAGCATAATGTCATATCGATAGTAATAGATTCTCAAGAACTTGATTCATTGTGAGATTCCCTTGTCTAATCATGGTTGGACTTAGCAGAAATGTGACCGTCTATGGTAGAAACTACAGAAAAAATTGTCAGCCTGAAATTTGGATCCATATTACGAGGAAGAAAAAATGATTAGACAGAGTTTTATCCCAAAGATATTCAAGAAAAAATATGTGGATGTTAATTATAATTAAAGGAAGAAAAATAAACAACAACATTAGTTGGTCTAGTACAATGCTTGAAGAATCATTGACATTTCACGTTGCCATCGGTTTCATATCTGTTAAGGGGGCTGGCAGGTCAAATGACACATGTTGCTTTCGCTTTTGTTTACTCCTGCAGCTGTCTTTAATGGAACTATTTGCCAAAGTGCCTTCTGCGTTTTATGACCAATGTTTTAAAACTTGGATCGTTAATTGAATTGATGAGGTGTTCGAATCAAGGTTTAATCGGTCAGATCGATTCAATCCTGGTTCAATGAATTTTTTAAAAAATAATTTTCATAAATATATATGTACAAAAGAGAAGACAGAGAGAGTTGAAAACTAGAAAAAAAGAGTCATGAGAGGATGAGATTTTATAGGAAAAACGGATGAAAGAAAGATGGAGATTTGTTTTATATAAATGTGTTATCAAAAGAGATTAATTGGATGTGAGTGCAATGATTACCATGTTGGATTTTAATAGCAAAGGCCCCAAGTTCAATCCTTGGTAGTTCCATTTTGCAAAACTTTAAAAAATATTGAGAAAAAAATTGAAAAATCGAAAATCACCGGTTCGACCAAGTTTATCGATTTTGAGGAGTTTAATTGGCTATTTGACACTTTCAACTTTGGTATAGAACCAGACCGGTGTCATGATCGGTTGAACAGCTAGCCCGATTAGATTTTCGAAACATTGTTTAAGACTGTAAAATGGGAAGATATGTGAAGAACATCTATCTGTCTACCTAAAATCTCTTTGAAAGTATGATAGATCTTGGTAAGTAGAGTGTAAGTATTTTCTAGAAAAACATAAACTATATGGTCTTAAAATACTCTAAAATTATACTCCCTCCGTCCTATTTGATAGTTTTGTTTTCCTTTTCATCAGTTCCAAATTATAGTCCAACTTCTAATTGAAAAATGTAATTAACTTTTAATTTCTCTAAAATACTCTTATTTAATATATTTTATTATCAGCAAAAATAGTTTATCTTATTTAATATAGTCAATTTTTCCACCCATAATTGCTTTGATATATATCTTGAATGTTGCAATATACTATCATTGTTATTGTCGTAATTAATGCAAAGGTATAGTGTTTAGTGATACTTCTAATATTAATGTAAAGGCATTTTAGAAAAATAATAAACTAGATTTACTTTTCTAACAAAATTAACTAATTTTTCATAAACTGTGTGAGAAAAAAAGCAAGACTATCAAAGTAAAACGAAAGAAGTATATGTAGCATTTTTAGTTTTCTTACCAAACAGATATTGTGTTAATGGTAGGTGGACTAGGGGAATGAAAGGTTGTCATGCATGGTGTAACATTTTTAATTTTTTTGACGGGGTGTAACTCTAAATGATCTACTTGTAAAATTTCATAATAGAGACACAATTATTATGCATGAAACCTACATGAACAATAAAAGAATATCAAACCATGTACAACAGTTCATTAAGAATTACAAAATGTTCAAAAAGTGAATGGTGTCCCTGTCCCACGCCCATAGTAGTAGCTCTTTGTATTGCTAAGCATAAAAAAGAATGGGATAATTTCACATACCTCCCCTACAATTTTTGACAATTGCAGAAAGCTCCCCTCAAGTTCTAAAAATTACACCTATCTCTCCTATTTTCATTGTTTAAGTAACATTCTAGACCACAAAGGCTAGAATTTTCTAAAAAATTGTATAATGCCTTTGGGTTATAATTCACAATAAAATTAAAAAGTAAAAAAAAAATAGTTTACTATCTCTGTTTCATTCATTCTTACTTGCTATCACCATTGCCTACCCATCAACATCCAAATCACCACCAAGTAAATACTTAACTTTGTTCTAATATCCCCTTTTTATCTAAAAATTTTCAGCGCAGAGCATTATATCAACTACAAACACTACATCAAATACCCAAAAGTTTATCTACAATCTTATATCAATATCAAGTTTTGCTTAATACACAGCAATAGTCATCAATATTTCTAAATTTCAATCCATGGTTGCCACCTTTTGAATACAACATAGTTTAAAACAATCACTATTAATATCAATATCCAGTATACTCTATCCGCACAGAGTTCAAAATCAATGAAATTCTCTCTATAGGAATAACATCACTAATAATTGCAAATAAAAAATAGAAACAAAATGTAGTTATAAATATATCAAAAACACTTTTTTTCATAACAACCACAATAGTATAATATTTATTTAGTTCCTATTAAATTAAGTTACAATTATTAATGTAATATTCATAAAAAATGTAATGATCTAATATACTATATGAATATTATGAAGGAAAGAAGTGTAATAGTTGAAGAAAAGATACCATGTGTAGTTTGATGTAAAATCATAGCAAGAACTGATGAACATTGGATAGCAGTGGAGTTGTCATTAGTAGCCATAGTTTGTAAAGTGACCCATATATAAATGCATTTGTTAACATGTATTAATTAAAATGTAAATGAAAAAATTACTTCTATTGTTAACATAAATTATGTTATGTGCAAAGATTAGAAAAACTGAAGAGAAGTATTTTTAGATTGGAAATTTTTTTAATTAATGAATGATAATATGTGTATTTAATAGTAAGATTTGAGGAAATTTAACCTTAATTTGGTAATGTTTATGATAGTAGTTGGTAATGTTTTATGTTTGAGAAATTATTTAGTGGGTGAAATTGATGTACAACGTGAAGCATGTATGGAAAAGTTAAGAGTTATGAGTCACTATATTTTTTATGGTATGTAATTAAACATTTAGAATAGTGAAAAAGATTTTTGATTATGTTATATATTGATCCGAACAAATAGGCAATTTTGGTAGTAGAAGCGACAATATATTTATGTTAACCAATGCTATTAGATAAGATTGTAGTGATTCGAAGAAAGGTTATCTTTTATAGCATCAAGATAAGATTGTAGTGATTTGAAGAAATATTGTAGTTTATAACCTCACAATTGCAGCTTAGTGTTGAGTTTGGAATGAATCATATTATATTGTATTAATCCAATCATTTTATGTTATATTCATCCTTACATATAAGAAATTTTGGTAGTAGGAACGGATAGTAATTCCACAATAGAGTTTTATCTTTTATAACTTCATCACTATAGCTTTAGTGCTATCTGATTAAAATTAAATCAACTAAAAAGTAAGAACTAATGCAAGATAAAGAGTAAGAACTAATATGAAACTAAGAAGTAAGAACATATGAGTTATGACGTAGTAACTTATTAGGTTGGTCAATGACCCAAATAATAAAAAACAAACATAACAAGCATGAAAGATAAAATAGCATAGAAATGGTATGGTATTTGAACAGCAGTAATAATTCACCTATGGAAATTAAGAGTCAATATTGTTATTGATATCTCAATTTTGAATAACTTAGATTAAATAACAAACCCCTTTCCCCAGAAGCCAAATTTTGCGAAGAATACACCATTGCAACTAAACAAATCTTGAGTGTGAAACAAAGGGTCCAGATATCTTATTTTTTTGCCTTTCAGTCTTTCACACCCCCTCACCCATACTAGTCATCCGGTACAATAGCACATTCCTATGTAATGAATGGCTTTCGATACTATTCATTATGGTTGACCGTTGCACATGCAATAATGGTTTTTGGTACTATTTGTTAACATGTAACACATTAACAAAGCAAGTGGATAGCTTTCAGCGGCATTCATTAAAGTGCTTATTGGTACTCTTTCCACATTCTTATAAACAATGGAAACAGCAATAATATTGTAATATTGGGAATATTATTAATACTTGAAATTACAATGAAAATGGCAATATTTAATAGTATCGAAACTTCTAATTTGATGGGTGCGACATTTGAATCGGTGTAGTCTAGATTTTATCCATCATAGTTGATGTGAGATTTCTCTTTTGTCAATGCAAAGTTGTTAAAACTTTTCCAATTCTTGTGTGGGATCGTTGTGGCATACATTTCGTTTTGTAAGCAAATGTTTTCTCCTTTGCAATCTTGCAAGTTTGAAATTTAGGCGTTGTTGAAATGCTTGTAAACGGCCATGTTCCACTGTAAAATTAATTTGAGGGCTAATAACAATACTAGCATGGAAAGAGTTCTTGCGAGTTTGCAATCTTATTATGGCATTGGAAGAGTAGAAATGACAATATATGGCATTGGTGAGTTTGTAAATTTTTTATTGGAAGAGTTTTAATTGTAGTAGGAAGGTGTGTGAGGAGTGGAAATTAATTTGAGGGCTAATAAGTATGCCAACATCAAGTGGAAATAGATCTTGCGAGTTTGGAATCTTATTATAGCATTGGAAGAGTTTTAATTGAAGTGAAATTCTTGATTAGAAGAATTTTAATTGTAGTGGGAAGGTGTGTGAGGAGTGTTAGTTGGAGTTAACTTCTTGTTTGAGGGAAACCTGATGGTGTAACATGCCCATGATGTATTTTATGAAATAAATTAAATATAAAATGCTAGGAAAATAGAATTGAGAGAAGAAAGGTGTGTGGAGGCTTAGTGTTAAAAATACCTTCCGAAATTTGTATAGATTTAGATTTACAATTGGATTGTACATGCACTTTCTGCAATTCACTGAGAGAAATAATACTGTTTTGTACTCAACTTTACCTCTAACCACTGGCATGGCCACTCCTGGCTTTGCAGAATTTTAAAAATTAGACAAATAGGTAAGGCCAGTTAACCCTTCAACTTCTGATATGAGGCAAAAAAACCTAAATTGTAGCTCCAGGTGAGCAAAGCAATCATTAGTGGTATCTGATACTTATGAACTTTATCATCTTCCTTGGTAATAGGCATCACATTTAGTGCAACTTCGATAACTTCTGAGATAGAAATTATAACACTAATGTTGCTAGCAATCCTTTCCACGTTAGCATTTTGATCTTTTGAATTCCATGTTGAGAGATAGCCTTCTGGTAGAAAAACCTATGGACTATCATACAAGAATTTAAAATAGTCAATTTGATCTTCCCATGCCTTGGTTGCCTCAAAAGAGAGAGTGTGCGAATCAAAGAGAACACCCAAGGCTTGAATCCATGTGTAATCTTTGGTTCGACTGACCAATAGGACTAAGGCCAATAAATCTAGCATTGATTTGAAGGTTAGTATCAGAAACTAAGCTGAAATGTTTATTGCTCTTGCCATGGAGTAGAAAACAATGTCATCTCCGCTAATGAAGCGAGGATCAAAGCATGCAGTTCCAAAGCCATCGCAATCTTGTATGCAATCATTGTTTAATCTCCACCAATGAATCGAGGAACAAAGCACACAGACATGTGCTAATTCGATTAACCAATGAGGCAGATTATTATTAGATTTGGTCCAGAAATATCTGGTAATTAATGGTTTTCCTATGTGGGTTTTTAAGTGGTCCATTGATTTTCATGTTGACAGAGAGTCTTCACTTGTGCCTGTTTGGTTTGCTTTACGAAAGTTGCCAGTTCATTTGTTCCATAAAGTGTGTCTTCTCCTTATAGTTGCATGCTTGGGTTGGCCGTTGTGTGTGGACGCTACAACAGCACTAGGTTTGCGGCCAATTGTTGCATGAATGTGCATTGAGGTGGATCTATTGAATGAGCTCCTAGTAGGGTTAGGATCACTGTTAGTGATAGGGTTCGTTTCTGGCAAGCGTTAGTCCCAGAAAACCTGCCTAAATATTGTTGCCACTGTCTTCATTAGGGTCACTTGGAGGAGGAATGTCGGATTAAGAATCCCGAGTTATATTTGGAGAACCCTGATACTTTAAGAGCCGAAAAGAAGAAGGATACATTGATGTATAGGCCGAAAGTTTCTACTACATACCCTGGCATTCGAACAAACGCAAGCTCGGCTGAGATGGGTAGGGTTTTGGATTTGGTGGAGGCATTGCCCGCCCTAACTGAGACGATTAGAAGAAGATTAGAATTGATCAAATTGAAATGAATTCAATCTCGACTCAATCTGGGGTGGCCGATCTTGTAGTTTTCCCTAAACAAACTGAAAAACTAGTTGCTGGGATAGCTGGGACAGCTTCGGCGAAGCAAAATTTGATGACCAATACCCAGACGTACGCTTCAACTATTGATTCAAATTCGGTTGTGGTTAGTTGATAGGAAGGTATGAATGGGGTTGCGGTTGGCATGAAGGGAGTTGCATCAATTTTGGATTTCCCATATTTTAATTCTTTTACTCATGTTGCTATGCACGAAGCTAGTGGAGGGAGTGGTAAGGAGGCAGCTCAGTTTTCTTCGAGCATGGGGTAGATGGCTGACGAGGTCATTCAAGTGGCTGCCGGGAAACTAATTGAACAATTGGCTAAGAAAGTTGTTCATGAAAAAAGGATGGAGACTGACTTAGGTGACATAGTGGAGAAGGAGGATGTCGTCACTCCAGAAGAAATTAGCAGGAGATAGATTTTTCTAGTTGAGGAGATGAAACTCTCGCCTAGAAATGTTTATAATGCTAGGCAATCGATGGAAATACTTCGTAACAGGCTGGATGGCCTACATCCTTGTGACGAATGGCAAACGGTATCTAGACGTAGCAAAAAGAGAGATTCTTCCCTTTCTCAAGCTTCAATTTTGCTGTCTAAATGATTAATTCTCCATTTTGGAATGTTACGGGAGTGGGCAACAAACCTACTCTAGCGAGATTACGTAAGTTGTAACGTCTACACTCATTGTCGTTGATTGCTTTGTTCGAACCGTTACTTGCAGTATCCCAACTGAATCATGTTCGGGTAAAGCTGAACTTTCCTCAAGCTGTAGCGAATGTTGAGAGACGAATTTGGGTATTCTTCGATCAGCCCTTTTCGTTTGTAATTGTCTCTCAGTCTACTCAATTTATTGCATTGAAAATGTCTAATTCTTTGATCAAGGAGGAGTTTTTGGCCGTTTTCTTTCATATATCGTGTGATGAGGATGTTAGCAAGAACTTGTGGGAGAATTTAGCTTCTTTATGCTCCGCAGGTTTACTTGCACTTATAGTAGGAGATTTCAATGTGATCCTGGCAGCCTCTGAGAAAAAGGGTGGAAGACCATTTGTAGTTTGAAGGTTGAGGATTTTTCAAATTTTATCAAGACCTCGGAGTTATGTGATGTGGGTTTTTTGGGGTCTAAATACACTTGGTGTAATAATAGATTTGGGAGGGCCAGAGTGTGGAAAAGGCTGGATTGGCTTCTGGTAAATTCTAATTGGGGACATTTGAACATGGCTACGTCTGTTTTGCACTTGAATAGGACAATGTCTAATCATTCTTCCCTTTTGATTTCTTCAAAAAATTCAGTTGTTCAACCTTCCCGAAGTTTTCACTTTTTGAATGTTTGGTGCTCTCATCACCAGTTCCTAGATGTTATTAAACAAGCTTGGATGCTGCCTGTATAAGGTCGACATATTCGAACATTGTTACTTAAACTGAAAATTGTTGAATCTATTTTGATTAACTGGAACAGAGAGGTCTTTGGTAATATCACTGATAGGGTCAAAGAAGCTGAGGAAATAGTTAGTCTACAAGAATTGGCTCTAGAAGCGGATCAATCGGAAAATAGTCAAGTTTTTTTGCATCAACCTCAGGTGCATTTGAAGTTTGAATTAAGTAAGGAGGCAAAAGGCCAAGTTCAAGTGGTTACAAGAGGGTGATAGAAATTCTAAATTTTTTCATAACACGGTGAGGCAATGGAGGGCAAAATTGTTTATTTATCGAATTAAAAAGCAAGATGGAAGTTGGGAGGAAGATTTTAACCAAATAAAATTATGGCAGAGCAGTTTTTTCCTGGAATTTTTGCGGGACCAGTACAAGAGGCTTCCGTTGAACCTAGATTATTACAGTGGATTCTCAAGCCGCTAACAGAATAGGAAAATGACTTGTTGCAAGGGGTTCTGAATGGGGATGAGGTAAAGGGAACTGTTTTTACCATAGATGAGGAGTGTGCGTCCGGACTAGATGGCTTCACGAGAAAGTTTTTTACGGCTTCTTGGGGGATTGTGGGAGAAGATGTGGTCTCGACGGTCCAAGATTTCATTGTTGGGACGAGTTTGCCTTTGGGGCACACGTCCACCTTGCTTGCCTTAATTCCCAAAGTTGTGAATCCAACTTTTGTCTCAGATTTCCGGCCTATTAGCTTGTGTAACTTTGTAAGCAAGATTATCTCCAAAATATTGGTTGGAAGAGGTGCTGGTTAAGATCATTTCCCTCTAACAAAGTGCCTTTCTTAAGGGAAGATTGATCTCTGACAACGTATTGCTGGCCCAAGAGATAATTTCTGCTATTAATAAGAAGGTTAGGGGTGCTAATGTGGCGCTAAAATTGGATATACCTAAGGCATATGACAGGGTTACGTGGGTAATTTTAGTTAGGTGTTACAATCATTTGGCTTTGGAGAAATTTTCATTGATATGGTGTGGCAATTAGTTTCCAATTGCCGTTTTTCTATTCTTATTAATGGTCAACCATGTGGTTTTTTCAAATCCACTTGTGGGTTGAGACAAGGGGACACCCTGTCAGTAGCTTTATTTGTCATTGCGGTAGAAGTTCTCTCACGTGGTTTAAATGCCCTACTAGATCAGCCTCAGTTTACCCTATTTTCTATGGCTAGGAAGGCTAGGTCGGTTTCTCATATAGCGTATGTTGATGATATCATTATTTTCTGTTGGGGTGATCCATGATCTCTTCAATGTGTGATGCAAGTTCTTCAGGATTACCAGGATTGTTCAGGCCAATTGATTAATAAAGATAAAAGTCATTTTCTAACTTCTTCTAAGTGTTCTTCCTCCAGGCGAGCGGTGGTGGCTAAGTTAACAGGTTTTCTTATAAGGCATTCCCAGTTAAATATTCAGGATGCCTTTTATTCCTAGGGAGGAAAGTGCGCTCTTTATTCTCGGGGCTAGTTGATTCAATAGCTGGTAGGATAAGTTGCTGGTCCTCTAAGTGGTTATCCTTTGGAGGTCGTTTGGTGTTAATTAAATCATTCATGTTATCAATGCTAGCATATCTTCTCTCAGTTCTTGATCCTCCAAAGGGGGTGATTAATCATATCCATCGACTGCTTGGGAATTTTCTGTGGGGGTCCATGGAGGGTGAACAAAGGCATCATTGGTTTTCATGGTCAAAGTTGTATCAGAAATTCAAGGAAGGGGGTTTGGCTTTGCGGCAATGTTTTGAAAATCGGACCGGACCGGACCGGCCGGTTCGACCGGTTGAACCGCGAACCGGCCATGGCATCGGTCCGGTTCAATGCCATAGTTGACTTTGTCAGAAAACCGGTCAAGAACCGGTTGAACCGTAAAAACCGCTATTGAACCGGTTTTCAACCTTCCTTTTTTTTTTTTTTTTTTTTTTTTTGCAAAATGCAACTATCAAGATTTGAGCTATTGAACCGGTTTTCAACCTTAAGAAATACTCATGGTAACCATTCGAGCTGACGAAATTAGTAACATTATTCGCGAACGGATTGAACAATATAATAGAGAAGTAAAGATTGTAAATACTGGGACCGTGCTTCAAGTAGGCGATGGCATTGCTCGTATTCATGGTCTTGATGAAGTAATGGCGGGCGAATTAGTTGAATTTGAAGAGGGGACAATAGGCATTGCTCTGAATTTGGAATCAAATAATGTTGGTGTTGTGTTAATGGGTGACGGTTTGATGATACAAGAAGGAAGTTCTGTAAAAGCAACAGGAAGAATTGCTCAGATACCAGTGAGTGAGGCCTATTTGGGGCGCGTTATAAACGCCCTGGCTAAGCCTATTGATGGTAGGGGTGAAATTTCAGCTTCTGAATCTCGATTAATTGAATCTCCTGCCCCCGATATTATTTCGCGGCGTTCTGTATATGAGCCTCTTCAAACCGGGCTTATTGCTATTGATTCGATGATTCCTATAGGGCGGGGCCAGCGAGAATTAATTATTGGGGACAGACAGACCGGTAAAACAGCAGTAGCCACAGTTCCTTCTTTTTTTTTTTTGCAAAATGCAACTATCAAGATTCGAACTCAAGACCTTTGTAATAGAAGACCAATGTATTAACTGTTGTACCATCACATCTTATTAGTTTTTTTTGATAACTTATTTATATAAAGTAAACACTCATATTTCTTTTTTCCATTTTTCTTACAAAATCTCATCCTCTCATGACTCTTTTTTTTTAATTTTCAACTCTCTCTCTCTCTCTCTCTATCCTCTTTTCTTTCATCACTCCCTTTTTAATCAAACCTCTTTATTTTTAATTTATTGATATTTTCTTCCATCTTTTAATTTTGTTTTTGTCCATTAAATTGAAAAAAGTTAAAAAAGAATAATTTTTTTTAACCCAAATTATTTAATGTCACAACCACTCACTTTTATCTCATTTTTTGTTTCTTATCAAGTTTACATTTCGATTTTTGATTTTCTTGACTTCCTTCGAACTCCAAACTTTCTTTTTTAAATTGCAATCTCTAAATCCCAAAACGTAAATTAAAATTTAAGTTCACAATATCTAAATTCTCATAAACGTGAATTTTGTATAATTTCAAAAAATTGTGATATTTTTGGGTTGGATTTAGATATAATTGAAATTGAGATGAAATTTATTTGTTTTAACTTATAATTTAAAAAATTTATTTTTAAAAATCCAAGTTATTAAAAAATAATAAACTTTTCATCATATAAAGTATTAAATTAGTCCATTACATGTCTTATTTTGTACATATATATTTATATAAATTATTTTTAAAAAAATTCATTGAACCGAGGTTGAACCGGTCCGACCGGTTGAACCTCGACCCTTTCACTTCATCGGTTCAATTAACGATCCGGTTTTTAAAACGCGGTCGCTTCACACTTCGATTGAGGCGTTCTCATGTAAGTTGTGGTGGAGATTTCAACAAGGATCTCTTTGGTCGGATTTCATGTTGACAAGATATTGCAATGGAATTCATCCTAATCAAGTACAAGTTACTTCTTGTTCTTTAGCCACTTGGAAGAGAATGCTTCGGATGAGAAATATGGTGGAGCTTCACGCAGTTTGGGATTTGGCAGAAGGGCATATCTCATTCTGGTGGGATAATTAGTTGGGCAATGGCCTCCTTGCATGGCAGTTTCCACACCATGCTGGAGACTAGGCAATATTGACTTACTGGGCAGATGGAGCTTGGGATTTTGTGGCATTAAGTAAGGTACTTCCAAGTGAAATTTTGCAGAGAATATCTTCACACTTTTATTGTTTAAAGGATGGCTCCCAGGATGTCATCCTTTGGTCTGATACAGCTTCTGGGTGTTTCAGGATTAGTTCTATGGTAAAGTTTATAGCTCCGGCCTCAGCTTTGTCTTGGGTCTCTAAGTATGTCTGGGTGAATGGCCCACCGCTAAAATTCTCATGCTTGCTATGGTGATTATTACAGTTTAAATTACCTATTTCGGATGTATTGTTTAAATTTAATGTTCATGGTACTTCGAGATGCTATTGTTGCGATGACCAACAGTTGGAGACTTTGCAGCATGTGTTCTCCTTGGGGGATATTCCTACGCAAATTTGGAGATTTTTTGAGATGTCATTTGGGTTTTCTTCCCAAGGGAAGCTAGTACGCGATCAGTGCATGTCTTGGTGGCTTAGTACTTCACCTTATTGGATGCTGAGATGGGTTTTACGGGTGGCACCGGCTGTAATCTTGTGGCACCTGTGGTGAGCAAGGAATTTGTATGTGTATGACGGGCATGCATGTCTTGCCAGTCTATATTCTGTCTCATAGGATCTTGGGAAATTTTCAGTCTACATTTGTTGGATTCAGCCTCCAGTGGGACTGTTCAAACTGAATTTTGATGGCTCGTTTAAGGATCAATCTAAGGCCGGGTGTGGAGGGGTGTTGAGGGACTCGTACAATTGGATGGTATTTGCTCTTCTGAGTCTTATAGTGGTGTAACTTCGGTACAAGCCGAGGCTAGGGCATTATGTACGGGGTTTGAGTTGTGTAGCCTGTTTTGCATTGCTCCTATGATGGTTGAGGGCGACTTTAAAATTATCATTGACGCTATGTATGATATCGGTGCGGTCCCGCCATCTGTTCTTCCGGTATTTCGTCGAATTCGTAAGTTACCTTTTGCTGGCATCTCCTATTTGCATACATATCGGGAGGGTAATGCTGTTGCAGACTCTTTGGCATCCATTGGCAGTAGTTCTAATAGGTTTTTAATATTTCCCATGCTTCAATCTTTGCCTAGGTCTATTAGAGGTCTCTGTAACGTTGATAGGCTAGGAATTGGTAGATTGAGATTTTTCAGACGACCGTCTATGGCTTGTATTTAGTAGGAGGTATGGTTCATGTCCCCCTCGGTTCTTGTACTTTCGTTATTTACTTGAATAAAAGGGTATTTTGGCTAAAAAAAAAAAAAATTATACGAGATTGTTGACCAACTCTCTTTTCAAATTAAGCAAGATTAAAACTGTGAGTTTGGAAGTTGAAGTATTACTTCACGCCATGATTTGACGATAATAATGGTCCTATTACTTGAAGAGTGGTTCAAGGTCTGCCATTCACTTTGGGAATGAACGATATTAATTCTCTAGAAAACCAAATTGGCTGAAATAGGTTTCATTCCTTATGGTAAATATAACTTTTGACATGCACCTTTTCACTTGCTAATGACTAAAATACTTTCTCATATATGCAGCCACATTTAGAAACATTTTGATTATGTCGTGTTAAACTAATAACAGTAAGTTTATAGGTTTTCTAATACTATTGCTATCGACATAATAGCGAATATAAAAAATTAGATGTGCCTAAAACCTTAGGAAAAAGGTTGATTAATATTAGAAATTTTTTATTAATTATACTAATTATGATATTTTAACATAATTTGTATTGTTTTAGTCCGAACTTCTTTTTTTTTGGGAATTGAATAAATGCAGCACAAGCATAAACTCAGAAGCTAGTTATTTCAATGTTACTGTTGTAGTTTGTTTTAACTTTTAAGTGAAGTACAAAGGTTAACAATGAAACAGAAAAGGTAAAGATATTAAACAGTCATCACATTCCCCAAAACACGTGATATATTAAACTTCATGAGCATCTCAAATCAAGGCTTTATAATTATATTGGTGATTGCAGGTATAATTAAGGGGATGATTGGTTTAGTTTGACATTGGATAGATGAGATTAATGGTTAATTTGACATTGGCTGACGTTGTAAAGGTCGCAGTCTTCTTTGAATAAAAAAAAAATTTAATTCTAAAGTTCTAAGGTGACATCAATTACCATTTAGAACTATTTAGTAAATCACAGTAAGTTTAAGGGCACAATGATTCAGGAATGACATGCGTTATTATAATTAAATTACGCATTACAAATTCCTAATCTCTGTTTCTAAACTCGGATCGAATCGACCGGTCAAATCGAAAATCAGCCAATTATCCGGTCCGAGTTAATCCTAAAAACCGAAAAATAAAAAACTCAATCAAATCAGGTCAAAAATCGGGTTTGACTGGGTTTGACAGGAAAAATATAAACCTAGTCTCCTTTTTTTTGAAAGGTCAAAATATTTTTAATATTATGTTTTGATCCCTAGGTTGTTAAAAATTATTATTATACTTCAAATATTTCATACTTTATAAATGTTGTCTTAAAATTTGGTGTTATTTTTCAATTAAATCCATAATTTTAATTCTAAACTTATTAATGCTCATTAAATAATACAAATTGCTACTTGATTGTTCTAATTTATTTATATTTTCTTGTTAAATATATTTGAAACATCAAATATATATGAATATACCTTTATTAATATTACCATGTTATTAGGTATTTTACATATAATATTCTAATTTTTAAATAATTTTTATTTATGACGTCATCCGGTTCAACCTCGATCAAATTCGTTGAACCTATTGACCCCTGAGCTTGACCGAGTCGATACCCGATCCGATTCTGAAAACGTAGTTCCTAATATGTAAGACAATTCAAGGTATCAATGATTAGGGCTGTGCATCAAAATCGAAAGCGGTAATTCGGAAGTTTGAAATCGGAAATTTTCGAAATTTTGACTTGAAGTTCCCCGACCGAATTCGATTTCGAATTCGATACCGAATTGAATTCGAAATTCGGTGAATTCCGAATTCACCGAATTCCTTCTTTTTTTTTTTCCTTTCGTTTCAGACTTGGTTCTCACTTCTTATCTTCTCAGCTAACGGTCGTTAAAGGAAGCAATAAAAAGAAGAGAGTAAGCTGAGTCGGAGGCGGAGGAAGGAATAAAAAGAAGAGTAGCCCTGATAAAACCAAAATACTTGCTGCCGTTATGCTTACTGCAGCAGCTCCAACTATCTTCTTGGATGTTGATGGTGAGCTTGCTGGCGTTGCTGGTAGAGGCTGTGGAAGCAGCAGCGGCGGTGATACCGGGCTGGTCCGGACTGGGCGGTAGCAAAACCGGCTGATTTTGCGGGGGATTGGAGGGGGAAGCTCGTGGTGTAAGAGGAGATGGAAAGAAAGTCTCTAAGTTCTGAGGGGAAGCAGATTGGGATGAAGATTGAGGGATGGAAGAAAGGATGATGAGCAAGAATGAATAAAGAATTTTTGATGGACAAAGATTTGCGGCCATGAATGTGATGTCTTGAACCAAATTGAACAAAGCTCGAATGAGTTTGAATGTGGATTTTGGTTATATTTGTGGACCGTGTGGCTTTTTGGTTTAGATAAGGAAGAGGCGGCGGAAGAGTGAGGTGAGTTAAGTTAACAGGTTAGGGTTTTTGCAATATCATGTATCAGGTATTAACTTATTATTTTAATTTTAATTTCAATTATTAACTTATTATGTTATATAATATATATTATATATATGTATTGTTAAAAAGTAAAAACTATTATATTATATATAAATATTATTATTCGAATTCGGTATAAAATTTCCGATTTCAAATTCCGATTTCAAAAATTATATTTTCGAATTCGACCCGATTTCGACCAATTCGAAATCGGAATTACCGAATTCCATTCCGAATTATCGAAATTCCGAATTCAAAATTTCGAATTCAATTCGAAATCGGTCAATAAATCGGAATTTTTCGAATTTGCACACCCCTATCAATGATGCCTTAATTTATTGTTTAAACTTGAGACTTTAGGAATTAGAAATTTTAGACTCAAATGTCACGAAATGTGAATTTATATTAATCCTCATTTCACTATTTTTTCGTTATCCGTAATCATAATAAAACAAATAATAATAAGACAATTCAAGGGCTAAGTATTATTGATAATACTTAAACAAAATCTAAGGTTACAATGCCTTACGAATAACTAATCACCACTAGTAACATCAGTTATGAATTATGAATTCCAAATATGAAACTCAATTCAAGGTCCAAGTGTTGTTGATATTAGTAAGTGAAGTCACAAGGTGACAATGACTTAGGAAATATTTAATCAAGACTGACAAATATTAATTTAGAACTCCGAATGGGTACCTGAATTCAAGGTAGTCGTATTATTAATAACATTAATTCTTAATTACTGCTAGTATAATTGATAAAATTAGTTAGGATTTTTCTAATGGATGCCCATTGGACACTTGTTCATATATTTAATATTCATTTAACCGATCATGTATATATACATATTAACAATTATTATATTCCCTTGCATTTATAAAATTTTTCAATATAATCTTACCTACTCTCTTTTATATTTATTTACTTTCTCTAATTAATCTCACATTTCTAAAATATGACACTTAAAATATATTTTAACAAATACCATATGACACCATTAGACAAATCCAATTAGTTATTGACTAAACAACGTGACATTTAATATACTTCTCTCTCTACCCACTATTTTCTTTGCTTTCTTTCTACTCTCAACCTTCGCTTTGCTGCTCTTCCTCTATAAGACAAAAATGTTGGTCTCAAACCAAGGTCACCCTTCCTCTTTCACTGTTTTTATTTTGTGTTTAATAAAATCTCTTCTATTGTATCTTAATGAGAGTTTTCTCTTTCCTAATATTTACAAGTAATAGTTTTCTTCTCTTCTAAACTATCCTAGCAAGAATTTTGTCTAGTTTTTTTTTTACTTTTTGCTTAAATCTAAAAGTTTTTTCAAATCTATTTGTTAGATCTGGAATTTTTTGGATCTTCTCATCAAATCTCAGTATTAATTTTGAACTTGAACTAGTTGAATAATAGATATGAGGGAACAGACATGTATAGATATTTATAAAGCAACTCGTGTAAATGGTCAGATTAAATAAATTGTGATTCACAATGTAATATTTCTTATTTTGTAAATCTGTTAAATCTAATGATTTTCAAATTAGTTATATTTGTGACATGTTCTATGTATTTTCTGCTATTAGTGCAACTATTTTTATCAAATAAATCATGTTGGACAATTTTAAACTAGTTTATTAATAATATTAGCTCCCGTCTTATAAAAAAAAGTGACATTTAGTGCAAAGAATAATTGCCATAATGTTATCTGTGTAACTCAATTCAAAATCCTTGTATTAATAACATTAATTAATAATTACAAGTTGACAATGTGGCATTTGGAGCAAAGACTAATTGTCATGGGAACGTCACATATCAATCACATCTCGACGTGACTCCCAAATCAAGGTCCAAGTTTGTTCATTGTATTAATTGGACTATGAACCTCCCCTGAAATTTTTTAGTAATTTCACTAGTCTCTCTTGATGTTTGTAAAATTACACTAACTTCCCCAATGATTAAAGTTTTGATAACAAAATCAATTCAAATTAGAAAAAATATCATTTAAAAAGGTACTTTAAAAAGAGATATGAAATTTTTATTCTATAAATAATCCTTATGCATGTGTATAAGTTGTATTAGTAAAAGAATGAAATCAATAAAAAGATGAAAACAATTAACAGCCATATTCCACTGTTTAAAAAGTTCATATTCAATACATTATACATAACAAATAAGCAACAAAACTAACTAATAATCATAAGATTCAACAAAATAGACTAGTCATCTCTTTCACACGAGGTGTGCTATGACTCTTATGATTTTGAACAGAATTTTTTTTTTTGAATTTTGCACTTCTTCTCCTTCTTTTCTTTACTTCCACAAAATACTTTATAACTATCATAGTTTTAAGAGTTTCAAAGAAATTTTCCTCGTAAACAGCCTTGTTTTGCCTTGTGTTTTCTTTCTTCTCTCAGATCCCTTCTTCTCATATAGCATAACTAATTTTTGCTCATTGTCAAGTTCTATCAATCATAAAATGGCGCCATTTGGTATATCAATTTGCATTATTTTATAATTGCAAGTTACAGTTCATGATTAAAAAATTTTGCAATAGTTATTTCCTTCAATTACTTACTAACAGTTAATTAGTGCTTGAATTGCTCAATCATCAGATATTAATTTCTAATAAAACATAATGTCTTAGGATATATGAGTAATTTCTCCCCATGTGAGATAAGTAATTGATCCCACAATTCTATTAGAGAAGGTAAGTAAAATTTTGCAAACCTCAAGCGAGGCCAGTGAAATTGTAAGAAACCTTAGAAGAGTTCTCTGAAATTATCCCTATATCATATTTGGAATTCATTATTGGCTTGTTTTATGCCTATCAAATGATATAAAGTTTGTTATAGTGCATGCTACGAATACCGCCCAACTAGTAAAGCATTGGCAACGTTTATCAGTGGAAAGATTATTTAGCATTGGCAAATTTTTTTATTTTTTTGGAGGGACATTCCAACCTTTAATAAGTTGTCATGGTAGTTCACTGTTCTAGGATAGATACCAATTCATTTTGGGGATAAATTCAGAAACAATATCACTTTTTTTTTTTCAGAAAGTATGTCAAAGTTACTTGGCTCTCTTAAAATTTACCGAGAAAACTTTAGACTGGTGGTTAAGGTTGAGACTCTAAGAATTAAAAGTCTTGAATTCAAATTTTTCTTTTTTCATCTCGCTTCTTAAATCACACCCATCCCCTACTTAGATGGAGACTCTAAAAATTAGAAGTCTTTGAGATCAAATTCCCTTTCCCTCACTTCGTTTATTAAATCACACCCATCCCATTATTAGATCTTTGTGAATCTTGTATGCCAAGTGAATTCTCAAATTGATCATAAATTAAACTCTTGTTTGCTTAAGCTAGTCACACAGGTCATCAATTTTTATGAGCGGGTGCTTATTCTTAACGATGATCTTGTTGAACTTGCCATAGTCAATTCATAACCTTAAGGTATGATCGGTGTTTCAGGTCTAATGACCTTTATGCCCAGCAAGTCTTACATTTACTCTTCAATTTGGGTGCCAAAGGCATTTGAGATTCAAACTCTTTATCCAACGGTATTTTAGGTAAATCCTCGAGAAACACATTCAGAAGCTGTTAACAACTGAAATCTCTTCAAAAGAATTCACTTTCTTAGTTAGTAGTATTTAATACATAACCAAGTAATTCTCAGCACCTTTCCTTAGTGCTCTCACTGTATATTTCTGAGATTTAGGCCTACAACTAGCAGCACTTGGATATCGAAGTTACCCGATCACGGGAGAGGAGAGGGGCGTGGGAGTGGGACAATGCAGGGCGGAGAGATAGAAAATGGGGCGGCCCTCTTCCATTCCTCGTCCCGTTCCCTACGTGCGCACGTGCACATACATACATATATATATATATATACACATATGTGTGTGTATGATATATGTAAATATGAAATGAAAAATCTAACATTTTGTTGATGTAAAAGGATAAATTGTTGTTGTGTTAGTTTACTTTTTTTTTTTTTTAAATGTATGGCATGTTGTTTTTAAAACAACAATAATGGGTTTAGATTTTATGTAAAATCAAATATGGAGAAATGAATTCAAAATATCAAAAAACTTAAATTTTATGTCATGATGAATTTTTTGGTTAAAAATTCAAAGAATGATTTATAAATTTATTATTAATATTTGCGTGTGTGAGAGAGAGAGAGTATAAGAAAAAACTTATAATGGTCACCTACGGGATAACATTAAATAACTTTTTATGGAATAGAAACACCTCAAAGAAAATTTTCAACATGAATAGTTCGTATCATAAAAGCAACTGTTGCTGCATTTCATCCCATCGTAAATACACCTTCATGCAGTTTGACTTCATTTCCAATCTTTTTGGAGTAATATACTTCAAACCTTTAATAGAGTAGGACAACAAAAGAGCAATTTTTAAATGGAAACATTTTATTTCATCTCCCTTAAATGAGTTTTAGAATATTATAATTTGCAATGAGCTGACAATGTTACAAAAAGTTAAAAATAGGGATGGTTAATTTTTTTTTTTTTTTTTTAAAAGTGCAAGGGTCATCAAGTGGTACCATGAGAAATCTTTCCCAAATTATCCCTATATTTAATTTGTTAGTGTTTTCTCGTCTTTTTGTTTTTATGCAAGTACTCAATTTCTTTTCTAATTATGTATGGGTTGACATTATTGAAGCGTCAGTGTTGCCAAGCAGCTCACTTTTCTATGAATATATAAACTAAAGAAATATTAAGCAAATATTTTATCACCTGAAGTTAATGGATCATATAACTCTGCTTACAAGGCACACTACCATGCAAAAAGTTAAAACTACGAAAGTTGGAGATATCTATCATAAATTACAATGTCAATGAAACCCCATACAAGAAAGACTAAAGGAAGAATTTAGAGTGGAATCAAGTAGGTAAATGCTTGAAAACTCCAAAGCAATCTAAAAGAACGTGAATTCTCTGAAAACATCTAAAAGGGTTTGAATTTGCATGTCATCCAAAGCGGTGCTACATTTAAAGACAGTAATTGGAGCAAAATCCGCAGAGTGAACTAACTACAGCACAACCTGAAACAGGATTCCCCTGAACTACACAACGGATGGCCTTTTGTCTCTAAGCTTTCGTTCAGACCAGATGAACATGATGCATAATCACACTAGTCTCTTGTAGGGAACACTGAATGCAAGCCTGATAGCTGCTGAGTGAACATCATGTCCGGTTTTGAAAATGCTGCATTCAAGCCTACGCGTTGCTTCTTAGATGACCTGTCAGCGTCTATGTTTTCAAACAGGTTCATGTGGCAGCCAGACTCAGGAGTTTGAGGCTCCTGGGGAGAGAACGATTCATCCATAGAAAGGCTCTTGGTTGAAGGATGGTCCTTGGTAGGCTTATCTATCACAGGAGGCTCAGAAGTCGGGGGAGGGGTTCCTGGGTCGGTTCTCATCTCAACATCTGCACAATTGTCTGTTACCCCTGCACTTGGCCCTTCTGGAAGAACTCCATTCAGACGCTGCTGCTCTTCAATTATCTTCTTCAGATACTTTCCCTGGGCTTCAATTCTTAACTGTAGCTGCTTTTGCACCTATTTTGTGGGTCAAGTGGAAGAAATAATTGGATTAGTCAACAGATAGATGGCGAATCGCACATATGACTTCCTACCACTAGACAAGAAACAGTTAGGAGCAATCCCCATGACTGAATGCCACTATTTGGGAAACTTAAGGCAAGATTTCAGGCTTCAAAAATAGAAATTCACCATTTATGCCAGAAGAAATACAGTTTTCAATCATTTATGAACTCTTTTTTAAGCACACATCGGGATGTCAATAACAGTTGCAGGGCAATGCATGGCCAAATGGAAGAGCATAAGCATACTGTTTATTTTTTTATACTAGATCCTCCTAAAACTGAAAATCCTGCAAGTGGCTTCATTTCAAGCGGAAGCCACTAGCTGCAGGCCATGCATCTGCTCAACAAGTTTCTACCATGGGCAATAGTTGCAGTATGGTTGAAGATTACACAAGAACCCTCTGTAATAGAAAAGAACGCTTCCTCTTAGCCATATTATAATATCACACAAAAGCTTAAGAAAAGGATTCTTCATATTAGTGAACGAGATGCAGGAAACAAATCTGCTGGATTAACCAAAATCTCATGCAGACTTTTGCTAGCAGATGTCATCAACATCAAAGCTTAGCTGCAACTTTCCCAATTCACTTGTGCACACTATTAATTTTTTCCTCTTCATACAAGAAAATTCAGAAGCAACACTCTATTGTCTGACTATAGGCATCTCACAAGTTAGTTACACACTTAAAATTGGTAAATAGAAATTCAACACTATGCAGGGCAACAGTGCTTGGTTCCTGAGGACACTGACACTATTTTTCTAGGCAAAGATCGATATTCCCAAACTGGGGGAGATGCATGTCTAAGATGGCTCTTCCCATATAGACAATGTAAGCTAAGACTAAAGCTATGTGAAGGATTTTTTTTAACATGATCAGCTCAAACTTTTGGTCTATGGTCTACATGCAGCATCATGAACATCAAATGCAAATCTACATCACCAAAATGCATTCTAACGAGCCAAAAATGCCTTTGAGATGCATGCCAATGTGCAACAACATCAACAAACTAGATATACTAATGGAAAAATCATAGAGAAAAACTTTCCTCTACATGGACACCATGATAAGCATACCTCCAACTGCTCATGCAGTCGCTTTTGAACTTCCATCTGCAGTTTTAGTGCTTCAGTAATTTCCATCCCGCTGTAAAAAGAAAGTCAGAAAATCATTATATACAGCAAATGAGTGCAGACCATTTACTTAAACAGAAATTAAGTTTACTATCGAGTAGACTCAAGTAACTTGCTGGGCTGAAACTTCATCAAACCAATCCAGTATATTTCATTTGCAAACACCCATTAGCAAGTTCAGAAGAGCCTATTCAACATAAGGAACCAGAATGCACTTACGATGAACCATCCAAACCAGCAAGCATATCCTTAGCATCTTTCTTGTCCAGCTTTTTCCCTGGAATTTGCATTTCAGACAAACGACATCACAAAGTATCATAAATTTCTCAAATTAAAATAAAAAAGGGAGAGAATCTCAAACATAATTTTAGCAACTTCTATTTTTTCTTCTTCTTTCGAGTGTAAGATGTGTTTATATTAGAAATCTAGATAGCATAATCACATAAAAACAGAGAACAATAAGCATACCATCAACTGAGGAATCAGGAAGGTACTTGGCAAGTCTGTATTTCTGGAATCAAGCAAGAAATCATTAAGCAAAGATCAATCCCAAAAAGAATGACTACTAGCATGCATCAAACTTCAAACTATACCTGCAAATGGCTCTTGACATGGTAAATTGTTAACCCTTGTACACCCATAACCCTAAGAACACCCTTGGGTGTAGCCCCTGCAATACGATCAACAAGTCTCACAATAACTTATGGAGCGTAAATTTGATAGAATTCTTCTATGATACACTAAACGACAGTCATAAAAATACTTACTGAATACCCAGCACTCTGCATAAATAGTATCCAGATATTCTACCTATCACCAGATGATAGAAGGTCCATATAGATAATCTCTTGTATGTCTTTTGTTAATTAAAACAAAACAAGAACAAAAGAGCAGATATGCTACATAATCTCATTGCAGAAGCATTTTACCAGTTTTCAACAGGCTCTTTCATCTTTTTCTCCCATATTTCGTAAACAATCACCAAAAGTTTTAACCTTCTAACAGTTTCTTTACCAAATGTTATACAAAGACAACTTTGGCTAAACTTATTCCTCAAATACAAAACCCAATTATTTTAACTTATCATTCTCTTTATTCAAATCAAACTATGGAACTAGACATGCCTACTAACTACATCATCTTTCATAAACTATCAATTCCTCCAAAACAGAAGCTAGTCAAACCAGAATGAAAACCAAGAAACTTACGATCCGGGCCACCAAGTTGAGCAACAGCATCAACAAATCGTTCATGGAGCTCATTAGTCCAGCGTAGTCGTTGCTTAGAAGCCAGATTGGCCGCGTTGTTGTTTCCTCCGTTCATGAAGTCCATCGTTTTCTTTGATACCGAAAGGTTTGAAATGGCTAAACCACAAAATACCCTGTTTTGAGTTAAAACTAAAGGTTCAACTCAAAGGTGCCTGCCCTGTACACAACCACAACAACAAGAAAGAGCCCACAAAGTCAACATCATTGACTTGAAACAAGCCGTGGATTAGTGATAATCCAAATATCAATTAACTATTAATTCTGGAAATTAAGCTTCAGCTCGAGATGCCCTCCAGACAACAAGAACCCACAAAGTCAAAAGCATCACTCTTGAGATTAAAAGAACCCCATGAAAGTACGAAAAAAGCAGTGATCATGATAATTTAAATATCTCAACTATACATAAAAATCGAATCTTTAAAGCAAAATTTCAAAATGATATGATACTCCTACTAAAATATTTTAGCCAAGATGGGTTTTCCTGAAAAGGGTAAAATCAGAAGCAACTAAAACCAAAATTGAAAATTACAAGTGGTTTTGTCCCAGTTTTCACAACAACCCATGATTAAATAGAAAAGCAGAAAGGGAGGTAGCAGACGGATGGAAATAAAAAAGATGGAGAAAACATACCTTTCCCTTTTGGAAAAACAAAAAAAAAAAAGCTACTAAAAATAGAAACTGATTAGCTAGCTGAAAATACAACTTTGCAGGAGAATTTTTGAAGGCCAGAAGGCTTGGGGGACAGAAAGATATCCAGTTTCCTTGTTGGCCTTCTTTCTTTCACAAGTTTCAGGGGTGGAAACCCTCTATTATCAGGTTATGGGAAGAGGGATTTCATATAATTTCATTCTCAAGAAAGAACTAGAGAGAATGGGATTGGGAGTGGTCGTGCTACAGGTAAATGGTGGGGTGGGTGGGTCCAGTTCGGCAGAGGTCACATAGTTACAGGCCACAAAGGGAGGAAAGGGGTGCAAAGCTCTATCTGGGACGGAATCTAGTTGGACATATTCCGGGCCGGCCTTTTGTTTTCTTCCTATTTCCTCACTTTCTCTACTCCATTTGTCTTTTCCTACATTTCGCGGACAGTTTGTTCTTAGGTGCGTTCAATGAAATATAATGCCTGAAACCTAAAATTTGAAGCGTGAAATTTAAAATCTGAATTCCTTGATATAGTGAATTATAAATATAAATTTAATATATTTAAATATATATCATATTAAATAATAAATAAATACTTGTGAATAGTTTACTTATTTATTAGAAAAATTTTATTTAGAAAATTCAGTGTTGAGGGTGTGTTTGAATCCTTCAATTTTTCAAAAACTAATTTTTTTAATATTATAAAAAAAATTTTAAAATAGTCTAATTTTTTTTATGTTTAAAAAATATCCCAAAATATATTTTAAAAACTCTACTACTCTTAAATATTCCAAAATATTTTCTAAAAATATTCCAAAATATACTTTAAAAACTCTGTTACAGTAAAATTTTTCAAAAATACCCCCAAAAACAGCTAATCCAAACGAAGTAATGTTAAATTTAAATCTATTAAGTTTAAGCGCTCAATTAGTTTATCAAACACGGCCTTAGTCACAATTGAATTTTAATTCCAAAATTTACATAGAATTATACGTACTTATGCCCGCTAATGTATACGTCATTAGTATTTAAAAGATCATTTTTCTCCAAAAAATTTTTACATTTTTCATGAACACATTTAGTAATTATTTTTTATCTCATATTTATCAAATCATTACAATATATCTTTCTACAAAAGTTTAGAAAATGACAATCCAAATGGGTTCCTAATTTTTATAATTTTATTACTCAATTATTTTTTGCGCCTACGAAGGGTATATTACCTTAATTTTTACAGTAGCAATACCAGTAACCCTTTCACGAAAGGCTTTTTAGTTCAATAAAATGGATTTGAAATATTATTTTTTTCTAAAAGTAAATTAAAATTGGACAAGTATTTGAATGCAAGAGGCCTATAAAATGTAAGCGTAGGCATGCATATAATAAGTTGAATCATATTAAATGTATTAACAACCCAACAAACGGAGAGGAACTAGAGGGAGTTAAATTGCAATTTTAATAAATACACTCAGATCTGACCTCCAGCAAATGTACTCTAGGCGATATTTCCAATAAATGCAACATTAATAGCTTATTAATATTTTTGGCCCTCAGTATATTTATTTGAAAAAAAGGTGCATCTTTATTAGTTTCATCTAATCGCATTTACTTTCATGTGTATATTTGTGGGAGATGCTACAATTCCCTTCGGGTATCATTTCCTCAAGTTAAAATTCACTATGAATGATGCAAAAATAAATATTTTTAATCTTTAAATTGTAACATGTTCAATGATTTAATATAAATCAGTATAATCATTGAATATGTCTCAACTAGTTTTCGGATATAAATGAAGGAAATAGTTCTTTAAAGGACCATATAATTTTCTTATATTTGTTAGTATAAATTTGATAGAAGTTTATTGTGTTCAATGTCATTGAGTGAGAAAGAGAATGAAAAGAAGCTAACATTAAAGAAGAATTTTTTTTGCATATTACATAAATTGATAAAAAGTGTTAACACTAAGAGTTAGTTTGGATTGAGAGAAATGGAGAGACAAGTGGGAAGAAAAGAAAGGAAATGGGAGAATGAGAACTTAAAGAAATTCTCTTGCCAAAATTGGAGAGAAATGAAAGGAAAATGAACTAATAGTTAAATTGTCACGTGTGCCTATTAAAATAAACATCAATAATGATAAACTCGAGGGCCAATAAGTAAAATCCACATATTAATAAGCTTTTCCCTCTTACACCTCCCCAATGTCATGGGAGGAGAGTGCTATCCTTTCTTTTCTCTTCTTTTCTTTCTCAAGTTTTCTTTTCTTTTCTTTTCTTTTTTTCTCCTGCTCTACTTGCCATATGTACAGTTATATGTACAGTTAGATGCTTAAGAAAACTCAACTAATCCTTTCTCTTCTCTTTGTTTGGGTTGTAAGTTTTTGAAATTTTTGTAAAAAAAAAATATATACTTTAAAGATGTGATATATATGAAATAAAAAGATAATTAAAATTTTGGAAAGAAAATAATTCAAAATATTTTCTATAAAAACTCACAATCCAAACGTGCTTACATTTCTACACTCCCCTAAACTAAATGGTATAATGAAAATTTGAGCTCTCTACGCATCAACAAGGAGGGTTAAATGTTTTTCTTTTTCGCGCTAGGCTAAGTGTTTTGGTTAATTTTACACTTGGAATAATCGACCTGAAATTATTTTACACGAGTACCTTGGAGAATCTAAAAATTATATCATGACTATTGTCGCACATCCAAACTTATTAGTCTACAAATATTTTTTTACGTTGTCAGTGTTGAAAAAATTAAGCCTTACATTTGATTTGGCTTAAGAATTGATGTTCAACAATGATGGGTTCACCTCATATGCAATTAAAAACAAAAGGCAAAGCGAATCACGAGAAGCCGCCTTAAGACATGCGGATGCGACTAGAGTTTCATGTGAAACTGATGCCGGTTATTTGACCGGGACAAATTCGGTTTGATTGGACCGATTTATAAGTGGGACAAAATAATCTATATGGGTTGTTTTTATTGAGGAAAGGATATTTGATCCCGAAAGGCGAGTCGAATTAGTTGTACCTAATACTTTCATAAATTTAGATTTATTAGGTTTATAAATCAACAAAAGTCTAATTACGGCTGTTGAAAAAAAGACAAACTGCCTCACGGGATTGGGTAATTGGGTGGTAGTATCCCACTTAGCAGCAGGTTCCCCCTATAGGTAGTTTATCCCACATCGGGGTTGGGGTTGGGTTATAAGTCCCTGGGATTGTCTCAAGAGTTGCCGGCTTTTGGGGTTAATTCTGGGATTAGGTTTATAAATCAACAAAAGTCTAATTACGGCTGTTGAAAAAAAAAAAAGAGTGATGTAAAATGGAATTTAATAATCATTCATGATCTGAAGTCCAAATAATTTCAAAAAGAAAAATCTAAATAAGTGCTTGAAAGATTGAATTTAAATTAGGAATTTAGGATCTTGAATGGGTTATCTAATGTACGTGGGAAATAACGAAATACGGCGCCAATCGATGATTAGATGCCGATTTACGTTACGTTTATGACCATATGACAAAGGAATTAGCCATACACTGTCTTTTTTTTTGTGCTTTAAAATCAACAAATTATAGGTTTTTGGGGGACAAAGCTGTTCAAATATTTTAGTGTCAGCTAGCCATTTGTGTTTTTATTGTTCTATGTTAGGCTAAAAGAAAATTTTCCATTTGATTTTTGAAACAACTTTTTTAAGTAATCCGTTCTTCAGTTTTTATACAACATTATAAACCAAACTACAGTTTTTAGCAAAGACGAAGGCACTATTGGTGGTTTATTGCTTGAACCAAAACAAAAGAACATTGCATATGCTTGTATGCTAATAGAATGGGATGCCATGGGATTGAGGTCCAGAATTTATTATCATCTAGCATCTATTTATTTATTTTGTTTCCCTGCCATCTAAAAGTTGCCCTCTATGTTTATGTGCTATAAAGTTTGGGTGGTTTAAAGATTAAATTGATTAAGTACCTCTCGAAACGCAGATCTGTTAATTGATTAAATTGATCAAGTTAATTTTGCTGTTTTTATAGCCCCAAGTATCACTTTTCTCTTTTTGAGGGTTTCATCTTTATTTTATTATTCTATCACTTTTCTAATACTTTAATTTTTTTTCTTTAAGAAAATTCTGTGCTTTACAAGGCGAAAGGAAAAAATAAAATAAAATTTAAGAGTCAAACCAAAAATCTCAGTATCTTCTGATTAATGTTGTACCGTCTAAATTGGGTCTAATATTTGTAAGTTAGAATATCAACGAGTTTATTGCTAAAATAACTCGTCTTCTAAAACATATATCCAAAGTAACCTAATTTTAAAAATTATTACCTTTATAATTCTCTTTTTGCCACAAAGGTTGCATATGTGGCAGGATGAAAATAGAGACATATTCTATCTTTCTTTTTTATCTGATATCCCCCCAGATTCTCTCTCTGAACTTTTTCCTTTAGTTATTTTTTTCTTGTCAAAAGTAATTTTGAGAAGCCAATATTTATATTAATAGAATCTAAAACTTCACTATCATTCCTGATATTGTATTCGCGGATGAAAATATTCTTCTCGAATTGATGATCTCAAGGTAAATGAAGATTATTCTCTTATCTTTTCTATTGTGTAGTTTTTGGAACATTCCTATAGCCTTCAAAAAAATTTTGAATACTAATTGTGTAACAAATGATTTCTCATACCATGTGTTTGTTAAAATGTCCAAGAGGAAAACTACATAACAACATAGATTCATACTCAATATGTTTGATTTCCACCATATACACGAGCATGTTCATTTGTAGTGCTTCTCTATCACATGACCAAATAATCTCATATACTTAATGTATTTTTGCACATTTATTCAACATCAATCGATGGTTTGTGTTACTTTTGAGCAACTTGAGCATTATCTTAATTGCATTAGTAGATTTCTTTTGCATTACATGAAATTTACTAGTCTCAATTTCGATTTAATCTACTAGTGGTTCTTGTATCTAATGGTATTCTAAATAACATGTAAATAACCTTGCTAATTATTGACAAACACTGGTAGTTCTTGTCTTAGATAGCATGACAATATTTGCTTAATTAATGATTTTTTAAAATTTGTGTAGGTGGTGCTGCTGAATTTTGTAGCAATGGCTGGTAAAAATGTTACTATATTTTTTTATTGTAATGGTAGGATGACAACAGGCATACATGGTCTTAGTTACGAGGGTGTTACTCCAAAAGCCATTCGAGTAAGTTATCAGATAAAATACCATGAAATCATGGACAAGATATATGTTATCAATGGCTATGAAAAACATCAAGTTGCGATAAAAAACTTCTAACTTGTGATACCTCTTTGTTTTCCTCATTCCCTATATGTGATTTGCAATGATCAAATAGAACTTACCCATTTTGGAGATAGGATTAGTGATGTGCTCGAATTTAGCATTATTGAAGTGCCTGAACATAGAATGAGTGGATTGCGTAATGATATTTTTGTATTCATTTCCCCTTTGCTAACACTTAAGGAAGTTTCAAGAGTGTGGGTTCAAATATTTCAAAATTGCTTGCAATTGGCAATGATTATGAGACACATTTATTGATTGCAAATTTATTGTAATTATACTATGAAAGTTTATTTACTTCAGAATATCCTGTTTTTTTAGTTCTTTGCATAAGATATGGATGTTGAGAACTTTATTAAATTTTTAAAATTTAATTAGAAAATCTTATTTTTGTCTTTTTTTTTCCTTACAACATGACTTTTTCCAGTAGTAGGATGCCATTTGCCTTTTATACTACTTGATTACTTATATAATAATCAAATTGAAAACTTGAAAATTTCAGTTTGATTACTTTTTGTAAAAGTTCTTTTCAAGGAGTAGGAAGCATAACATAAACAAATATGATAACCTTGAAGTTTTTGTAACTTTTTCTTGTTATTACTTACAATTTTCATTGCAATTTTTGTATTTTGCAAATTTATTTTTGAAAAATATATGAAATAGGTTGATACATTTTTTTAAAAGTGTAGAGACCAATAATAGTAAGGTCAATAACGGTATAATTTATTTTAAATAATTATAAGGAAATTATCAAAGTTACGCAATTTTCTTGTGCCTTTATAATAAAAAAGTTTAAATTTTTAGTTCATGTTGGAAACTATAAACTAGATTAAAGTTTTCCTTTCTTGTTATGCTACATGGAAATCAATTAGGTGACAATAATAACATCATTATGGGAATAAAATTTGAAAGTGAATCACATTGAGAATATTTTTTAGAAAGAGTGTTATTTTGGCAAAAACTCCGAATATCAACTTGATAGTTTTATATCATGTGACCTTACCCTATAGAAATCTACCCTAGTCATTTGCATACCAAAATAGAATGGTCCAATCTTTTCAACTAGTCTGGGCAACAACTTGGACTTGCAGATCCACCAACAACCGTAAATAAACGCACACACATGCTATCTAAGAGAAACCCACAACCCAATCCAAAAGGCATGCTGACTTTCAGGTCACACTGAGAACTTGCAGATCCACTGTTCTAAATTTGGTATAGAATGTAACCTTACGTGCACTTATGAAATAGGAAAATTATACAATTGTCTCTTTAAAAAAGATGCCCAATAACTTTTTAAATTTTTGATTGATCAAGAAATTTGAAATTGCTCAAGGGAAATGAAAGCCACCTTACTTTTTTGTCTAGGGAGAATTTTGATTTATTTGGGATCTCCAAGTTGTTTTATACAAGCTGGCAAAAATCATAAGCTTGGTTCTTGTCGATTGATAGTGAATATAGAATTGATCTCAAGAAAATAAAGTGTTGATTTGCTCTTTTTTTTTTTATCACTTTTTACTTTAGTGGTTAACTTAAAATCAATATGTAACCAAGGTTTATTGATTGATGTCTACCTACTCATACATTTAAACGTTCTTTAACTGTCTATTATTTATTTGAGAACTCGATCCCAAAATACATATTAATCTGGCAAACCTTCCTCTTCAAGCTGTACTTGGAGTTTGATTCACATCTTTCATATCAATCTTTTTTAATCTGGGGACACTCAATTAACTATACAAAATATTTGTAGTGTAACAAACAAGAACTACAGCCCATTGGTGCTCGAAATTAACGGTGGAAATGGTAAGTAAACAATGATAAAATCTTTTTAGCAATGCTAATATTTGTAATTTTCTCAGATTTGAGGTATCTACAGATTCTTCAGATTTATTTCTGTGACCTGTTTGATGATATTTTTTTGTTATTAGTGCAGATCTCATGAATGAAATTATGATTTCTACCCAAAAAAAAAAAAAAGAAGACACTAATATTACAAAAATGAACTAAGAAAACTCCCAATGAAAAACACTCGCATTTCGAATATAGAATTGAAACTGGTGGGAGATGTAAGTAACAAATTAAGATCTATTTAAACGCATTTATCTGATTTACTTCCATCTTCAAGCTGTGTTTGGAGACATCATCTTGTTCTTATTTGAGCACACTCTTATTGAACTATACACCCGATGTTATATAATAGACAAGAACTACAGCCAGTTGATGCTGGATGATACCTCTTTCTATATACAATGCAACAGCTTTGATTTTAGTACTAAAAAATTATAGGGTCACGAACTATTACACTAGTTGCATCTTGTACTCTAAACTATTTTAATAGGTACTTTTCACTGATCGTCAACTGGAAAATAATAAGACAATTAACTCCATCCAAATAATTAATGAAATGATCAATTTATCCTCCATTAAAAGCTTGTAAGTGACAAAAATTACGTTTTTAGTGGAAAAGAATTGTCACTTTAAATGGATTAATTTTCACTTCATAATAAATTTCTAATTAAGAACGTATAACAATAAAATATATAATCACTTCGAATGACAACAAAACAAAAAAAGTAGGAAAAAGGAAAGAAAGGGGATCCATTTAGTTCAAGAATCTTAGCAATCCTATTTTAGTACATATTTCAAGTTAGCTTAGGTGAAAAAAGATTGCTATCAAGGAAAGGGTATTGTGAAGTTCTACTCATTCCTCTAATTTGAAGGTGTATTTTCAGTTTCTTTCTGTATGATTTAGGTGTTTTATTGAAACTTTTGAGTCCAATATTTTATTTACTAATATGTGGGGTTATAATTTAGGTTTGGCATTGAATCTTTATTGCAATGAAAATTTTTGGGTTTTACTCCAAATTTAGTCTTGTGAAGATTCCAAGTGAAATTTTGCTGATTATATAAGGTGACGTTATGATGGGTTGAAGAAAATTGTGAAATTTTAAAAATTGCAACAATAGTCGCTCAATATTTTCATATTTTGCCCTTATTTTGATCCCAGTAGTCTTAATTCTCATTCAAAGTGAAGCAGTATAAATTTGTTAATGCATTAACAATTAGATTTTTTGTTATAAAGTGAAAATTGATCCATTTAAAGTAGTAATCTTTCCTACTAAAATGGTATTTTTGCCACTTGAGTTGTTAATGTATGATGAATTGGTCATTTCATCAATTACATAGATGAAATTAATTTTTATTTTATTTTTTAGTTGGCCAAGGGTATAAAAAGTGCAGTTAATATAATAGTTCATGGGGGCTTTTTGCATTTAACCCAAAATTATATAATAATTTTTTATTCCAAACATACCCTTTTAGGATTTAGGCTTCAATATAATATATCCATAACCTATTTGCTAAACTTCTCTCCCCCTACATAAGTGCTACCACTAATTTTTTCTTTTGCAACGATAGATGTCCTATAACCTAATCTAACTTAATTTAGGGAGAGGGAGGCCAGAGGAGATGGTCAACTAAAACCAACCATCTATTGTGACAAATTTGAGGGACAAGTGCTGCCACTATGCTCTTCCCATTTTTAGTCCTTTGACTGTTCAACAGCCTACTAGTCAGCAAAAACCACCAATGGCCTCCTTTCTTTTCTGTATACCCTTCCCACATCTAGTCCTCAACGATTTAACAACCTACTAATTAGCAAAAACCACCAATAATCTCCTTTCTTTTCTTTTAAAAAAAAATACTTCCATTTATAAATCCACAAGCGACCCAAGAAGTAGGAAAATCCAAATTTCACATATAAATAGGGTGCTTCTCTTCTGATCAAGGGACGTACAGACAAGAGACAAACACAAGTTAAAAGGGACATACGGACAAACAGGAGATGAGATCATGAGACAAGCTTCTGGAGAAATTTCGCTTCAAGTGGCTGCTGGAGAAATTCTACATCAAGTCCCTCAAGTCTACATCAAGTCATCAAATCCTCAAGTGTGTGTTACTAAATCTTCAAGTTGTCAAGTCAAAGTGGTGGATCGTGAGACGTTTTCCCTCACAATCATCGCAAATTTCAAGTGCTGCCAAATCAATGGACTCTTTGTGGATCAAGAGACGTCCTTCCTCCTGATTTGCGAGGCCATCCGTGTTTAAGTGGTACTAAAAATATCCAAATTCCTCTTAGATCTAGAAGCGTTTTTCCTCGAGATCTATGCAAGTGTTCAACTATCAAAGCTTTTTGACAATCTTTAGTCAACTACCAAATTATTATGACAGATTTCCCATCCTCTACGCTAAAAAACCACCGGCCTTTGAGCCGGTAGCCACCACCTAGCTTAGTGGAACCCTTGCCTCCCACCAAAATATCACATTTAAGTGATTTATTTCAAAAAAAAATTCAAGTGGGTGTGTTGTGCATCCGTTTGGTCCGGTGGTGATTCAGTTCTCTCCGAGTTATCCCTAGACCTCCTTAGGTCCGTCCCCTCCTTCTTAGTGTAGCATAGATTAAGGGCCTATTTGGAACATGAATTTTTTGGAAGTTTGTCTAAAACTTTACTGTAGTGCACTGTAGAAGTTTTTGAAAAAATTTTGTAGAAGGTTTTGTAGAGTGAAAAACTTTTTTTTCCTTTTCTTTTTTTTTTTCTTTCTGTTTCTGTTTCTCTTTCTTTTTCTCTTTCTTTCTTTCCTTTTTCTTTTCTTTCCTCTCTTCTTCTTCTTCTTCCTTTTTCTTCTTCTTCTTTCTTTCTTTCCTCCCCGTTACCTCCCAGCAGCACTCATGCCCGCCACCCCCTGTGCCCCTTCCCCCTCTGCCAGCGTGACCCCCTCCCCCCGCCACCCCCTGTGCCCCTTCCCCCTCTGCCAGCGTGACCCCCTCTCCCCGCCACCCCCTGCCCTTTCCTCTGCCAGCGCGCCCCCGCCCCCCGCCACCCCCCCTGCCCTTTCCCCAGCTTCTCCCGCCACCTCCCCTGCGCGACCCCCTCCCCTGCCCTTTCCCTAGCGCGACCACGTGGACGGCGCTGAAATAGTCCCCCAGTTTCCGGCAAAAAGTATCGAGGAATTTGCGGAACTTGGAACGCTTCGTCATGGAGGATTTGCTCTTCTGCATCTAGTTGAATAAAGAAACCATTACGTTGAATTTGATGTCAAATTCTTCTATTCTGGACTTTTTTTTTTTCCCTTTTTTGCCTTTTCTGGGCTATGATTTTGCTTGTTCGGTTCTTGGGGTTCTATGTTCATTTTTTGTGTTTGAAAATGAAGGATTTAAAAACCGCCTGAAATGGGAAAGGGGAAGGGGGTAGGGGAGGCAGAGGGGAAGAGGGGAGGGGGGAGGGGGGAGGGAAAGAAAAAAAAAACTTTGTGTATGGTCGGAACTGGCCGCCGGAATAGTAACCGGCACCGGAAGTGGTGGTGGAGGTGGTGGCCAGCGGCGGAGGATGTGGTGGGTTGGGTGGGGGAGGAAAAAGAAAAAAAGTTTGAAGGAAAAGTTTTTTTGTATATTTTTGAAGTGTGTAGGTAAGAAGTTTTGAGAAGTTTTTTAGGGTTCCTGTAACAAAAGTTGTTAAAAAACTAGTAGATAAAAAACTTGGTCAAAAAACTCACTTCCAAACAGGCTCTAAGTTATACAACTGTTGTTGTCTTCGAAAAAAAAAATCTATGCTAAAAAAGGAGTAAAATTCAAGGAAGTACTTTTACTTTACCTTTTTGTAAAAGAATTCAGAGTTGTACCATTTGAATTTCAAAGTAATTAAATCGATATTTTCATCAAGTTGTTCTTGACTTTTCAGTTGCTTTTTCACATGCTCAAAATTTTGTGTGAACTCCTACTAATCAGCAAAAACCATCAATAACCTCCTTTCTTTCCTTTTTTTTTTAAAAACTCGTATTTATAAACCTAATAAAATTTCCAATAATCACTAAAATATTATATCTTTTTCTTTGTGAATATTTTTTAATGTGCACACACATAGTTTGTGTCCTTGCCACTAGTATATAATGCAGGAAATGATAAACATACATAATTAATGCCAAAAATTAAGTTTCAGCAAGTCTTAGAGGATCGATTATGTTCCCGAGGACTCCCTCAACCTGCTAGACACTAACATCACAACAATCACCTAGAAAAAACCAACCAATTGAAACAGGCCCATAGCCGATATAGAATTGAAACTGGCAACAGATGTAAGCAAAAATTCAGATTTAATTAGTTCAACTTGAAAAAAAAAACCTGTAAATTGATAGTAGCAAAAACATTTATTTTACGGAAAAACTGACAAATTGGAGTTTTTGCAAAAGCAACACTAGTTTCCTTTTTCTTACCTAGCAAAGATTCTCTACACTAATCCATACAAAGACAAGTTTCTGAAAATCCTCATGTCATGTGTTGACTGCATCAAGATATCATAAACTCCCCCAACTTTTTGTAACTTCACTCGACACTCGATAGTATGTGTTACCAAGATATCAAAAACGACTTTTCCATATCTCACAATTATGATTAAGACAATTATTTTGCATTAGATTATCACCAACGATGATGTATACGAAGACACATTAGTTTATTCTACTTGGTGAATTTGTCGGTGCGAGAAGCTATAATTTGACATAACTTCTTGGACCTTTCAAGATTAGCTTCATGTTACATTTGGTATTGAATATACTTTATGCTCTGGTGTAGTTACTTAGGCTCTGTTTGATACTCCCTTCGTCCCGTTTTGTTAGTCTTGGTTTATTTTTCACACAGATTAAGAAAGTGTAATTAATTTGGTTGGAAACATAAATTTAGATTAATAATTTCCTAAAATACCCTTATGCTAATCACGAAGAGTGCCAATTAATATCAGTTACAGCTAATGGGTTAGTATTGGAAAAGTTCAATGTATTCAATGTAGTAGGTTAGTATTTAATAACAATGTATTAATAACAAGATATTTAATAAGGATATTTTAGACAATTTGAAAGATTACTACATTTCTTAATGGGAAAGTGGATTACAATTTGGGACACATGAAAAAGGAAAACAAGACTATTAAAGTGGGACGGAGGGAGTATAAATTTTAGATAAATGGCCAACAACCTACTTTATTGTGTCTGACCCACCCATAAAGGTCTTTTATTACTTGCCCGCAAAACAAAGGGGGAAAAGAAAAAAAAAAAGAAGCTAAATTCCCATAACGAGGGACCCCACAAAAGCTTGGAGTCAATCAATTAACGTCCTCCTATTATTTATGTTGTTTGTTACTCCCTCCGTCCCGTTTTGTTAGTTTTGGTTTATTTTTCACACAGATTAAGAAAGTGTAATTAATTTGGTTGGAAACATAAATTTAGATTAATAATTTCTTAAAATACCCTTATGCTAATCACGAAGAGTGCCAATTAATATCAGTTACAGCTAATGGGTTAGTATTGAAAAAGCTCAATGTATTCAATGTAGTGGGTTAGTATTTAATAACAATGTATTAATAACAAGATGTTTAATAAGGATATTTTAGACAATTTAAAAGATTACTACATTTCTTAATGGGAAAGTGGACTACAATTTGGGACAGACGAAAAAGGAAAACAAGACTATCAAAGTGGGACGGAGGGAGTAATACTGAATCTGAATTCTGAATTCTGAATACTGAAATAATTAATTTGCTGAATTTTAAGCACTGAAAAGAGATATATGAATGTCTGAATCTTAATGCTGAATCTATTTATACTGTTTGATAAATATTCATAACTTAATGCTTAATAAACTAAATTGTACAATTTTGCCCTTGTATCTTTTAATCCAAAAAGGAAATAGAACCTATGATTTAATTAACTTAAAATTGTTAGGTATGAAAATGACAATGATTGTGAAAAGCAATGCATACAATGACAATGTTTCTTTGTGTGGGAAAAGGGTATGGTTTCATCATTTTGAGAATGGGAAAACGAGCTTTTAATACTCCAAAAGCACGTTCAATTACATTTCTCAATCTTGCATGTGCTTGGTTAAAGCGTTCTTCTTTTGATTTTGGACGAGAAGCATTTCGAAAATCAGACAACCAATATTTAATATTTCGATATGGTGTCATAAAGCCACGTGTGTGTGGATAAGCTGTATCATATAAATAATATTTATCTACACAAAAAAATATATATATCAAAATATAAATGTTTGTGGATGAAAATTACTGCAAAAAAATACTATTGTTAAAAAAAATTTTGAATAGAGAATATTAGGTTGTTTAATTAGATAAGGATTTTGAATGTAATTAACAAACAGGGATATATTTGGTAGATAAGATAAAGTAGTTGAAGTAAATCTCTTGATTCTTATCAAATTAAGCATTCAGCTACGATTCTTATGCTGAAAAAAATACATACAAATTCAGCACCATTTAATAAGTTCAGCAGGTGAAATTTTATTTATCAAACACCCACAACATCTGAATGTCTGAATGAATTTAGTTTCAGCACTTTTTTATGTTATCAAAAACGACTTTTCCATATCTCACAATTATGATTAAGACAATTATTTTGCATTAGATTATCACCAACGATGATGTATACGAAGACACATTAGTTTATTCTACTTGGTGAATTTGTCGGTGCGAGAAGCTATAATTTGACATAACTTCTTGGACCTTTCAAGATTAGCTTCATGTTACATTTGGTATTGAATGTACTTTATGCTCTGGTGTAGTTACTTAGTAAGACCATGATTTGATTGAAGTTATTGGGCTTTTCTAGCAACTGCGTCGAGACTCTCGTTAATATACTTGAGTTATGCTTGGCTTACTATATAAATGCACATAGAAATGTTATTGTTTTCCTTACATCTAAATACTTTTCCGCTTTAATTGTACTTAATGAGTGCCCGCCAAACTCAAAGTTATTAGTGAACTTTTTGAAATCTGAATTACAAGTCTTGCTGGTTTCACACTCTAGATGTTACAATAGACCTATGAAAAAACACAAAGGAACGTGGCTCCACACTTGATATATGCCTATTCTTTGGTCCATGGTGTTTATCCCTTCTTATTTTTTTTCTTTCCCAAGTAAAATTTAGAAAACTTATGAATCATGTTTATAACTACCAAATAACTGTCCATAAATATATTTTTACTACATTATATTTCCTAAATTAATGTTGATCATAAAATATAGTATCAAATTTTACAAAATAATTGCTATGAATAATTAATATACACAAATATAACATATATATATGTATGTATGTTCCTATATATGTGTTTTATATTACTTTATAAAAATATATATATATATGTATACTTTATATATATATATATATGTGTGAGTGTAAAATATGCCTTAATCACTAGGTCATACATAAAGCATAAGAGAAGGATGTGGTGCAACGTCACATTAAGTGACTTTTCACAACTATCATTAACACAATTTGTTTTCTTAAGACACGACGGTCGAGGGAAAAGCTTACATGGTACATTTGTAATTTAAATAGACATTCACTTTCCCACATACATACATACATACATATATATATATATAAATGAAATTTAAATTTTAACTCCAAAAAAAGTGAAATATAATGATCCTAGCCTCACTAACTCTTTAGTGTATACTACACGTAAAGCACACATACCTCTTTTGTACAACTACAGGGTTTACAAATTCTGGGGAGGCAAATGTAGTTTTCTGTACAACGCATTTTTGTTGTAATTTTACTTTTGCTAGTTGGGTTTGGATGCTATCAATCATAAGGGGTAATGAAAAATCTTTGCTATGAACATAGATTAATTATTTTGGCATTATACGTGCGCTCAATTTAATAATCTACAACGCTTGTGTATATAATCCAAAATACACAATAAACATATTGACGGATATTGTAAAAGTAACTAAAATTTATAGGTCTTCTTATTTTATAAAGAAGATGTAAAGAATGTAGTGGTAGGAAAAGAGTGATTGAGACAATATGCTGGATGTGTTGTAATGAAAAATTTACCTGGGCTAAATCTTGCTTTTAAAACTAATATTGGATCATTATCTACTCCATATTGCAATTGGTTATCTAGGATAATGAATATTACGGCTGAGGAGACACTCAACCTGTATGCAATTTTGGAACCAAAATATAGAAAATCATTGACAGTTAAAAAGGAAAAAACAGACACGGACACATATATACCACACATCTTATAAAACCTTACCTACATAACTTCTCCGGATGGAAAATCTAAGATAAGGCCGAATTAATCGGTGGAATGTATGCAAGTTTTGTGAAGGTTACACTAGCAATATAAGGCAGAGAAGTAGTTCACAATGGAGTGCGAGTTGGGTCAACAATTACGAGGGGTAGTTTTCGTTCTAGTAGTTTGTTGTGGAGAAGTTGTGTACTATTGTGTTTGTGTAGTAAGTATCGAGATTAAGGGAGGAGTTAAGAAGAAGTTACGTAATATGGGCAGTTGTGTTTGATTTGAATTATAAACGTGATTGTCATGATTCAGAGTTAATTGGAAGTGTAAAAATAGAATTACAAAAAGTGACACTGAAATGTTTATATCAAATCAAACCTTACTCCCGCTTTATTATTATTAGTGACATACATTCGATGTGTGTGCAAGTGATAAAAAAAATCTTCAGTTGAACTAATGAATGTAGATTCATTATTTAACAACAAAATCTAGTAGTGGTAAATTAAAAAGGTTAATACAACAAAATATCATAAAAATCAAACAAAAAATTATATCAAGTAATTATTTGCAAGCAGTTAAATTTAAGTGATAACATGTTGTAGACAATAGAATTTTAATTAATTCTTAAAATTACCATTGGTCTATAAATTATTTTTATGGCTTATTTTTTTCCAATTGGATATTGACATATGTCATGTACACTTCGAAAAATTTGGTTATTAAATAGCCAATTATATTTCGCCACGTGTTGAGTTGAGGTGTTCCAGATCAATTCAAATTACAAGGATATCTCTACCAACCAAATCATATCATGTCACATGTCTATATGACTTGACAGAATTTTGGATAAGTATCTAAATATTTATTTCTTATTAAGGAGATAATATTTAGAGTCGTTTAATCGATATATATTTCTTATATACTGCAATAGATTGTCCAATCAAATGGCGCCACGTCATAGGTCCCTACAAGTTTGGCCAATCAAGGGACTACTTATTGGTATTATCTCTTTATTAATAAATGCAAAATAAAGAGATAATATTTAAGCTGACACAGTCCTAATATGACTGCACGTCTTGCAAGGCAAGTAAAGTGGTACACATGCTTTCAACCTCTATTTCATACCATAGCTATAAATAGGGGTCTCTCTACCAAGACACAGAGACACATTCAAAAGCATCTCATACACTCAAGTATTGAAATTCCAAACTACGAAGGCTTGGGTCTTCAAGCTCTTCAAGTCTTCCGTATAGCAAGACTTGAACTTTCAAATATTTCAAGTTCTTCAAATCTTACATATCAAGATTTGAAGGAGTCGGTGGTTTGTGACGGTCCCACCTCCCCCTAGGGCGTACCCGAGGGTTCGGCGGGCCGCCTGCCCAACTCTCGCCGGGACTCAGTCGTTCACTACAGTCCTCAAATAAATACAATACAAATCTCAAGTATACATCAAATGGTCCACAAATACACATCCGTCTCCAATAATTACATGTCACAAATGCAGCGGAAACTAATCCCAAATATACATAAAATAATTCCAAATCCAAAATTGTACAAAGTTTAGGCCATCCATTCACGTGAATAAGCACAACAAGTCCTTCTTTCGCCACGAGCCCTGTGGAGGGGAATAAAATAGTTTTTGGGGTGAGCTAAAAGCTCAGCGAGTAACCAGAAAATCATTAATCAAATCGGTTTCACAATAGTTCATTTCAATGATGTCATATAGCAATGATGTCATAAATCAAATGATAAATCCGGAAACAACTACAACATTTGCAAAAGAGTAAATATGGATTATCAATAATTCAAGAAACATTTACAATGGAAAGCGATAGTAACATTCATGAAAGGATACATTCATTCTCCTGACATTTTCTCGCTCATTTGGTCATTCATTTCATTTCATTCACCCCGTCCCTGGCTTTTGGCCAGGCTCCACCAACCTACATAGGTAATACTCGAGTATACCAAACGTTCACCCAAGTTCCTAATCGCCTGACCGAGTCCGCTTCTGGCTCAAGACGACCGGTAACAAGGGGCAATGGCCAGTTCAGCCCAAAAGGCTTACATTCATGCGCAAGTAACATTTCAATCGAAAATTTCACATTTATCGAGGTCGAGTGCGATAAAGTACACACTCGCCTCGAAAACTCGTTTTGGAAATCATTATAAGCGCTTAACACGTTATCAACCAAAATACAAGTCATGAAGTCAAGAAATATAGCAAACAAGGCACACTCACATGCCAGCACGCATGATATGCAAGAAAACATTTCAAAAGTAACTTTGGAAACAGTTCAAAAGTAAATAATGTAAGAAACGGCTCATAAATAACTTTAGAAGTAGTTTGAGGTCACTCACATCCATGGCTCAGAAACCATCCATCATATATCATTGCCTTGCTCAAATCCAAGTCTTAGATCACAAACTCAATGCAATCAAACCCTTTAAAACTTCGGACAGCACTTCCCCTAAATTTGCTTACTTTCCCAGCCATCATGGCTTCATTATATCTTCAACCAGTCCCAAAGGTACACATACAACAACAAGTTCATCTAATAGCCATTCAGCAAGCTCCAAGTAATACGAGTACAATTCAAGCTAGGGAGAAGTTCGGAAATGAAAATTAAGCTCAAAACCAGAAAAACAGTTTTGGACGTCATTTTGCGGTAATGGTACCAAAGGCACTACGATTGTGGGATGAAGGTGCAAGACACACCGTTTCGAAGCTAAGAGATAGGGCTACAATATTACAGAAGGTCACTCAACCCAGTTTCGAGTGTAACCAGGTCAAAAATGCAAGAAACTATACCAGAATGACAAAAACAGATTCACAGAACGCATTCTAGCGGAAACATCATAAATCAGGCTATCCAAGTCCAAATCCAGAAATTTCAAAACCAGCTGAAAGCTAAGAAACAGGGCTACATTTCATCAGAAGAGCTCAACAACCAATTCGGAAGCATTCCTGACCAAAACAACCAATTACAGAAGCAATTCTTACATTCGGGTAAAACCAGAACAACAATAGTAATTTCGACTTTTCTCATTCCACACTACTTCGATTGACCTGAAATTTTGTAGGCACCTTTAAAATGTCATTCCATACAACTTTCATGAAGACCACGCAGTCCAGTTCTCACCCTAACTAGGTCAAATTTTCCAAAACAACTCCAGATTTTCCAGTTCGAAATTCACTGCGGAAATCAACTAGCAGTCCTGCTTTATTCACTCATATCTCAGCACACACAACTCCAATTCAGATAATTCCAAAGCCATTTGAAAGCTAAGATACAGGGCTAGAATCCTTAAGAAGACATCAACAACTAAATCAGTAGTATTCCTGGTCAAACTACCCAATTACCAAAGCTGATTACTATTCTCGGATAGAAACAGGGTAGCAGGGGTATTTTGGTCTTTTCATAGGCTACCGAGCTCAGATTGAGCTGAAAATTTACAGGTAACTAGAAAACATCATTCTCTACAACTTTCATGTTTTGTGCTAAGGCCAATTCGGCCTCTAACCTGGTCAAACAGAAACGGGTAGAATAGGGGTTAGTGAAACCCAAATCTGGAATTCATGCATTCAAGTGCTAATCTTCCACAAAACAACATCTAAAACAACTAAAAATCACTAATAAGCAATTAATTGAAGTAAAGAGGATGTTCTTGGCAAAATACCTTAAAACCACAAGAAAGGTAGGAGCTTAGGCTTTGTCCTCCAAAAATCCTTCCATTCAAGTTCCTAATCTTCCTTAACTAGCACTTTGTATGGAGTAATTTGAGTTTCCAATGGTTGGAACTTAAGATTTGGCTTGGATTTGAAGTTGAAGATGAAACTTTTCCTCTCTTTCTTTCTCTCAAGTGTTCAGCCAAGAAGGAAGAAGAAATGGGATATTTTTGGTCAAATTTTGGTATTTAGTAAAGGTAAGAAAGTTAAGTCAAAGTCCAACTCCAATCGGGTCGCGACACCTAGCACCTTTTAATTGTAACACTTATCCTTTTGTCTCTCCATCATTAACCATCTAAGCAATCTCTAATTATCTCTTAACATCCGGTAAATTAAACCCAGTATCCAAAACTTAACCTAACTGGCCGAATTTTTCCGAACTTTTCGCACTAGTGGGTCCCACGTCCGATATACACTCTTTATTTCTCAAAAACTATCCAATACTAGAAAAATCATCTTAAAACTATATTTACCCATAAACTTTATCTGGGAAATTTTTCTAATAAAGAAAATGTAGAAAAGGCGGGCGATTAAATAAAATAAACCCTAAAAAATTAGAAAATTTTCAGGTTCTCGCACTCATACTTTTCGGGGCGTCACATGGTTGATCCAAGAACAAGCTGCAAAGCCCTTGAATTGGCGTTCGAGGAGAAGAATCGAAGGAAGTTCTCTATAAGTTCGAGAAAATTCCAGAGATTGTACCTCCATATTTTTTCAAATTTATATATTACATATTTGTCGTGTATTTCTTCTTTCTTGTTGTTTTGCAGATTTGAAATTTTAATCGCGTACACATGTGTCGCGCCCCATTTTTTGAATAAATAAATAAATGGTTTAAAAAATGTATTTGTGATTGGAAAATGAATTGTGATTTAAAAGAAAAATGGGTCTAAATGGGGTTTTGAGAATGCGACGATTTGACCCAAAATGTAGTTTAAAAAGGGTTTTTGAAATTAAAATCGGAGTCGCCACTTGGTAATGAGTTAAGGTGTACCAAGTCACCTAAAAATGAATTTTTAAAGAAAAATAGGAAAAAGTGGTAAGAAACCCCTTTTAAATGACTTCTAGTCCACGTAAACCAACGAAAAAGGTTCGGGAGTCACATTTGACGAAGGGGAAGGCAAGGATAAAAATCCAAAGCACCCCTTCGACCTATCCAAGGCTAGTTGCGTGATTTAATCAAAGATTTTCTTGTTTTAACCAAAGAATTTATTACATTTGGGTGTACTACATGAATGCAAAAACCTAGACCTAGGGGACATGGGGAAATTTCTCTTCAAAGGTTGAGTGGTGCCAATCACATTAATTGTGAAGCCCAATAATGACCCTTTGAAGAAGTCACGAATAATACGAGTGGGATGCAAATGAATGGAATGCATGTATGCAATGTGAGGATATGAGTTTGAAAAAGTAATAGAATATAATAAATATATAAATGAAAATGTGCACGTGAGTGGGCAAGGTACGGTATGTGAAATGATAATATGAAGTGCATGTGTGCAAGTGATGATAAAAGTGTTCGTGTGCAAGTGAAGAAACATAAAGGTGCACGTGTGTAAAATGGGAGGAAAAATGAAAGTGTGATGAGGGTATAAAATGGTAGAGTGGATTTAAAAATGCATGAGCCTAGGGAATTCATGCATATTGGGTACGGGGAGACCTAAATCGTGACTCAATTTGCCCTTTTATAGAGGGAATACAAGCGTGCTAAAGCTTAGAAAAAGCCACACTCGTCTATATCCCATATTTAAGGGGACTCTCAAGCAAATGAACCCTATAACTAGCATGAAATGCAAAAAATCCTAAAATGGAGGGAAAAGGGGTTCGAGGGGCATGCAAGATGATAAAACTAAAAAGAATGTATGACATGCAATGAACATGCAAACATGTACTAACGAGGAGAAATCCCTAAGGGTCTAGCGTTGGACTAGCCCATTCTATGAATTCCGACTAGCGTTGGACTAGTGGAAACGTACATTCATCCATCACATTCATTCATGGTTATGGAAAGCGAGTAGGCATGCCAAACACTCATAAACACATAGCACATAACATTTAGCATGCTCGACTAGATGCAAGGCCCTAACAAAGCAAATTAACACGTAGCAACTAAGCATGCAAGACACATAAGACAATTAAAGCCCTAACTATTACATTTGCTAGCTAGGCACATGTCTTCAACAGGTCTTCATCGAATGCTCCTCCAAGCCCTATCTATTACAAGCCAAGAGGTGTACACATACCCCATAAAGAATTACTTAAATAAAAAGCAAAAGTAAATGAAGTAAATGAAAGAATTAAAGAAAAACAAAGGAAGTAAGTAGACATGCAAGTTTCACTTAGCACGTTGGATCACATAGGAGAGACACAAAAAGGGATAAAAGAAATTATACCGCCCCCTTTGAATGGTGTCCAAATGAAAGAGAAATGGCTTCAAAACAATAAAAAGGTCAAGGTACCTTAAATAGTAAAGTATAACAAAGTCACCAAATCTCTCCTAATTGCAATTTAAATGAAATCAAACAATACATAGTTTCCAATAAAGGGATCCACCAAGGACTCAAATGCAAGCATTAATCAACCATTCAAAGCCAATTGAAACATTTTAAAAACTTTGAAAGTCCAAGAGCAAGAAAAAGGCCAAAGCCAATTTATTTCAGAAAATTCAAGAAATTAGGCAAACACAAGCTCATTTGATCATAAAGTTCACAAATTCATGCATTGAGTACCACCTAAACAAATGAAAGCAAACGAGCAATCGAATTGCAAAGTTGAGGCTGCCAAGGACTCAATTGCAAACGCTAACCAAGCACTCAAACCTAATCAAACACTTTTAGGAACTTCAAGGGTCCAGGGGCAAAGAAAAGGGCAAGTAATAGTTCAGATTGCAAATACTTTAGGCCTCAATTGCAAGAAATTAAAATAAATTGGGCCACAATGCAACAAAGGGGGACTCGGGGGATCAAAGTGCAAATTCCACAAGGTTTCCATGCATGCATACGAGGAAGATTTGAGCTTCTGCAATTGAGTAAAACAAATCTTCTGCATTTCGTTTCACAAATAGAGATTTATCCAACTTCACACTGAGCAGCAAAGCCAATAACTTTTACAATCAACAATCGAAAACATAGCAGCAAACTATACAAATTCTGATGAAAAATTCATGCAAACTCAAAGAAAATTTCTGCAACAGCAAGTTTCTGCAATATTTTGTTCTTATGCTTTCAGCCAACAAAACAACTCCACAATACACAGATTGTCTATCAAAAATCTGACTTTGCACAGCTTCAAACTACACAAACTACATACCAATCACCATTCAAACAGGTAGACACCTTAGAAAGATCTCCTACTCATACAAAAATTCTGGAAGCATACAAAAACTTGAAGAATACAAACTGCCGTAACTTCCTGCTGTAAATTTGCAGCTCAAACACAAACAGGCATTTTAGCACAAAAACTCAAGAAAACCAGCAACCAAATCGTCATACACCCCAAGCTTCTATTCCCAAACCCTCGACAGATTCACAAACTCCTTAACCAAAACCCAAATGAAACCCAACTTTACTTAAAACAGAAATCAGTCAGCTACGCTTTTAGAAACAGAGCAACATCGGATGAAAGCCATAAAGAAACTACTAAATCCCATGAAACCCCCAAAACCTAGCATCCGATTATCTATAGACCCTATTTATATATATCTTGAGCCTTCAAGACTGGACCTTTGAAACAACAGAAATCATCAAGGCGGAAATGCCAACAAAATGCATATGCGATGAAGAAAACCCATTCGGTGGTAAAAAAAATTATTGGGAGTATCAGATTAGCTAAGTAAAGGATAATTTATTACCTGGTGATGAACTTGAACGAAGTTAACACCAAAGAGACGAACAGATGATACTCCACAAGAATCTTCGCGAGTTCACCGATGCACCGGCAGAGACGATCCGCGACTTTGGAGGGCAGATTTGAAGGCTTTCCTGAGGGTTTTTGTTTTTTTTTTAACAAGATATGAACAAGAATTTCTCTCTTGATGTTGGTAAGTGCACAACAATCCACAGTTTGGTGAATGATGCCGAATTTATGGAGAAAATCTTCGTTCAAGAGGGCTGGATGTTCAGCCTTTTCCAAGGAAAAAATGCAGCCTGCATTCTACCTTTGTTGCTATCGCGTCTTGCCGTTCCTTTTTCCCAACCACTGCCCAGATTTTCAGTCTATCTTCCTCTCTAATCTGAGTTTTCCTAGCTTTTTTGGTTGTCACTCGATGCCCCCTTTCTCTCTTCCCTCTTGCTCTCGGCTCAGCTATCTCAGTTTTCAGCCGTCCAACCAATTTCCACCCTTTTTCCTTTCTTTCCGATCCTCTCCCCTTTGCGGCTGCTAACCTCTTTTCTATTTATACCAGCCCTCTAGCCCTAAAACAACTCAACCATCCTCTCCATATTGCAGCTAAGGGCTCCCCGAGTCCTTTCTTGCAAATCTGCAAAAAATGCAGCTTGCATGCCGCGACTGTTGTTGTTGTTTTTTTTTTTGTTTTTTTTTCAACTTAATAATTTAACAAAAATAATAGTAAAACTAAATAATAATAAAACAACAATTTTAATCAAAATAAACAAACTAAAAAATAACAAAGTTACCATTTTCAATCTTTTTCTTTCATTTTTCCATTTTTCATCATTTTTCTTTTTTTCACTTTCAAGAAATTCTATGCTAAAAACTTAAAAATAGAAATAAAACTAGAAACTAAAAACTAAAAGTCGAATAAAACGAACACGACAAATAAAAAAACTAAAAATAAACAGTAAATGAAATTACACCAAAATTTGGTGTCTACAACATGTATTTCATTGGGTTGTATGATATTAGTTGTTGAGTTAAAGTGGTTCGTGATGTAGAGTTATTTGAAAGGGTAAAAAAAATTATAAAAAGTGACAAGAGATTGTTTACACTAAACCATTTGCTCCTACTTTATTACTAGTGTGAATACCCATGCTACTCACGGTGCTGACATTATTAAAAAAATGAAAATAAAAGGGTGAATTAAAAAAGGTTAAAAAATTGTACCAACACAATTAAAATATAATATCTGTCTAACAATAGTTTGAAATATGATAGAATGTGTATATTATTCAAAAATTACCTTTTTTCGGAAGATAGATCCTGAAAAAATAATAGAAATTTATATTAGAAAATAAATGATATGTGAATAAAAGTGAATGTAATTAAATGTTGTTAAAATAAAATACTTACAAATATTATGCATTCGATTTAATAATCTTGCATGAAGGTGCGAACACTCTTTACACCAATCAACTTTTAGTACAAAAGTCAAAATTGATGATTTAATTAATTTTGTTGAAATTTGTGGAATGCATCCTACAAATGAAAATGCACGATCTTTACATGAATTGATTCGTTTGTTGAACAACCTATCACCATTGTCTTGAGAATTAAGTACGTACGAAATTCAAAATTATTGTATTTTTTTACATAGTTTATAAATAGCATTATAAAAAATAAATATATATATATCAAGAAATTCTACCTTCGTTTGTAATTTTCTGAGATAAGAAGCATCACAACCAAATACGAATCGTGCATGTCTGTCTTATAGATTAAGATGCATGTTCCCACTGGAATCTCTAATTTGTATGTTAACATTATACCTGTTTGATAAATAAAATGTTATATACAATACAGAAAAATACGTTGAAATTAATTATCTAACAACAGTGTCGACCACGTCATTACAATGCATACACACAATTTTTGAAAAATGACTTTCACATAGTTGTCCAGCTCATAGAACATGCTTTCTATGTTAATGCTTTGAATTTAAGTAACTATTTGAAAATATTTAACCTAGTAAGAATGAAAGAAGGTATAGGTTATGATTATAAATTTAAAAAATTTGTGCAGCAATTAAATTAAATAGAGTAAGTTTACCGTAGACATGATTGTATATTCAAATATCCATATTCTCTTCGAATTTGCTATCAACAATGCTTGTGATGTTGTAAAATTGCTTGATCTCAACCACGTAACTAACTTTCGAGCACATGTATCATTTTCAAACCTACAATTTTTTGAAATATATGTTGATAAGAGTATGAAATAACATTAAAAGTTTGATGTAGTGTTACTGATGGAACTCACCAACTGCGCAGGTATCGAACAAAATCTAAATTGTGATTGATATACAATTTACTAGCTCCAATTGTACAAAGTGATGGTCCTGCATAGTATGGTTATATTCGCTAAAAAACTATTCAAATTATATAGAGTATAAGTAAAAGCATTTGATTTACCTCTGAAATTTCGTATGCAAATACCACATGCTAGTAAAATATTATTTTTTTTGTAGTAGACTGATATTATAGGATTTGTAGTATATTCAATAATTTGATACTCAAATCACCGATGAGACAAAGTTTGTCTAAATAAACTTTACAGTGTCCTAACTTGCAAAAAAAAAAAAAACACTAAATAGTCCTAATTGGCATCACAAGTTACAGCAACGTGCCAGTGCCATCTAAGTTTAATTTTTCTTGGATCAAAATTTAGTCCTACTTGGTTCTACTGTTTATTGATCATGTTGTATGTTTACAAATTAAAATTGTATTAAAATAGCATGTGAATGAGCATTTGTCTTTAATTAAGGAGTAAAAAAGATTTAAAGTATAAATAACAAATTATAAACGGTTTATGAAGTAGATTATGGGAAAGTTTTAAATTTTAAATTTAACTGGTGATAGGGTTGGTTATAATCCACTACTTTTTATGTATTAAAATAAATACAAAAATCTATAACCCACTACTTATTACGTTCTTGGGATTTTTTTTAGGGTTAAATATAGTAAACCCCTTAACTTTACATTTAGCTGCACTTCCCCCCCCCTCAATTTTTTATTTAGTTGCACATTTGTGATTTTTTTGAAACGTGATTGTAATTTGCAAAGCTCATTTGTAGAGGTGGTTATAGGGTTAGTGTGGTGACAAATATTTCTTAATTATAAAAATGTAATATTGTATTAAAATAACATACGAATGAGCATTTGTTTTTAATTAAGGAGTAAAAAAGATTTAAAGTATAAATAACAAACTATAAACGGTTTATGAAGGAGATAGTGGGAATGTTTTAAATTTTAAATTTGATTGGTGATGGGGTTGGTTATAACCCACTACTTTTTATGTATTAAATAAATACAAAAATCTAGAAAACAGAATGAGAAGTTTGGAAGTCATTGAGGGGGTCTCTGCTAATAACCCCTTCTGCAATACATATAGATATAGATAGATTATGCAGACTAGTGCTTGAGGCACACCCTAAGTCTGCAATTAATAAAAAATATATTTATCGAAGTTACCACTTTATAATATTTTTTATTGGCCAAATTGTTTTATAGTGTAGATAATTGTATAGAAAGATGATGAAATTTGAGCAGATTATATGGGACTGTGAAAAAGTGGATAATCCCAACAAATAACTACCATTGATTTAACTAGCTCTCTGCTAAATGTGGGGAAACTTTTTTTAATAGACTAGGACAAATTTACCCTCATTATTAAGGGTAGATTAGGAATTTTAAAAGATAACACTGTGTTTACACTACACATTGATGATGCTCTTACTTTATATATATACTAGTGTGAATACCCGTACTATGCACGGTGCTGACATTATTAAAAAAAATAAAAATAAAAGGGTGAATAAAAAAATTAAAAAATTGTACCAACACAATTAAAATATAATATCTGTCTAATAATAGTTTGAAATATGATAGAATGTGTATATTATTCAAGAACTGTCTTTTTTCGGAAGATAGATCCAGAAAAAATAATAGAAATTTATATTAGAAAATGAATGATATATGAATAAAAATGAATGTAATTGAATTTTGTTAAAATGAAATACTTATAAATATTATGCATTCGATTTGATAATCTTGCATGAAGGTACGAACACTCTTTACACCAATCAACTTTTAGTACGAAAGTCAAAATTGATGATTTAATTAATTCTATTGAATTTTGTGAAGTGCGTACTACAAATGAAAATGCACGATCTTTGGATGAATTAATTCGTTAGTTGAATAACCTATCACCATTTTCCTGAGAATTAAGTACGTATGAAATTCAAAATTAGTGTATTTTTTTACATAGTTTATAAATAGCATTATAAAAAATAAATATATATATTAAGAAATTCTACCTTCCTTTGTAATTCTCTGAGATAAGAAACATCACAACCAAATACGAATCGTGCATTTCTGTCTTGTAAATTAAGATGCATGTTCCCACTGGAATCTCTAATTTATATGTTAACATTATACCTGTTTGATAAATAAAATGTTATATACAATACAGAAAAATACGTTGAAATTAAAGATACATGAAATTAATTATCTAACAACAGTGTCGATCACATCATTACAATGCATATACACAATTTTTGAAAAATGACTTTTACATAGTTGTCCACAATTTTTACATAGCTCATAGAACATGCTTTCTATGTTAATGCTTTGAATTTAAGCAACTATTTGAAAATATTTAACCTAGTAAGAATGAAAGAATGTATAGGTTATGATTATAAATTTAAAAAAATTTGTGCAGTAATTAAATTAAATAGAGTAAGTTTATCGTAGGCATGATTGTATATTCAAATATCCATATTCTCTTTGAATTTGCTATCAATAATGCTTGTGATGTTATAAAATTGTTTGATCTCAACCATGTAACTAACATTCGAGCACATGTATCATTTTCAAACCTACAAGTTTTTGAAATACATGTTGATAAGAGTATGAAACAATATTAATAGTTTGAGTTAGTGTTGCTGATGGAACTCACCAACTGCGCAGGTATCGAGCAAAATCTAAATTGTGATTGATATACAATTTGCTAGCTTTAATTGTACAAAGTGATGGTCGTACATAGTATGATTATATTCGCTAAAAAACTATTCAAATTATAGAGTATAAGTAAAAGCATTTGATTTACCTCTGAAATTGCGTACGTAAATACCATATGCTAGTAAAATATTATTTTTTGTAGTAGACTGATATAACCGTTCACCATTATCATTAGAAAATTTATCCCACAATATAAATCGAGCTACTGTCAAACTGTGTTAACAAAATTTTGCTATGTGCTAATCTAAGTTCTCTAAAAATAGAAAAATTTTAAAGAAGTCGGGAATTGTTAACTAACCTTTTGTCAATCAATAACATCTCTCGACCAATTTTGTTATTAGTAGAAATCTGATAGTATGCGCCAATAGATACAACTAAACCAATCACATCTGCAATAAATAAAAAATTTTAATTAATAACATTTGAAATGCAAAAATTTAATAAAAATGATATTAATTGTAAGGATGTACCTATCAATTGCAAATCATTATTCATGTATTGTTCTATATGTTTCAATTTGACCAAATTGAACTTGAAACGGGAGATGGTTGCACAATCATCTAAAATCTTCACTATTTTTGTATCATTTTCAAATGACAACTAGTACTGATGTAGTGCAATCCGGTACTTGGTATCTACTGGGATTACATCTATATTCTGGAACAAATATATCTTACCTTCACGGAGGTATTCTCCAAAAATATTAAGCATACTACTGCCTCTTATTATTCCTTGCATGACAAATTTCTGATAATTTTTTCAAAAATTAGTAAATATTAAAACTCAACATAATTAGTAAGGTATGATTTGAATGATTACCTGATCATTAATAAAAAGTATTTTGATGCACCCTGAACGCTGAAGTACTCCAGATATCGTCATATCAATCAATTTAAATAATCTAACCTTTACATTCCATGTACATCTTTGAAGGTTTAGAGAAATCAAAGGTGTATATCGAATATCTGTAAATATTAAATAACATACTGATTAATTATTTAAAAACTATAGTTGACACAGAAAGTAAAATAAAATGTAAATGTTAAAGATAAATATGAAAGTGTCATTTATTCACAATACATAAAATATAAAGGCAATACAAGACAAATTTTTATTATAAACTGAGATGTATAATTTATGAAAGATTCTCAAAAACCTCTCGATATACAATATTCTTTGTGTAATTCCATGAATCACAATCTCTATTAACAATGAGTATTTTCAATCCAGATGGAGAGGTAGCACGGGAAAGAGCAACATAAAGTTGACCATGAGAAAAAACAGGTTCAAGAAGGTAAACGCCAACTTGCTTAATATTTGACACTGACTTTTGTTAATAGTCATTGCAAATGCTACTTTCACTAGAAATTGCCTCCTTTTAATTGGGAAAAGAGCGCGTATACTCTGAGGTGTTAAAGAGATTCGAGGTATCGGTACTAAATCTCCAATATTGGATCCCGTTATAACTTCTGCTTCGCTAACTTTATCTCCCAATCTGGTAATGATAAGTCGCGTTCCATTGCAAAGACCCTCCAACTGATTAAGATTTCTCAAAAGAATTATGGGTGCTCCTTTTTTCAATTCCAAATGATGATTTGGAAGTCCAGGAAAATTCAATGAGTTCAGAACTTCAGGAGGATTCATGTTTTCAACAATATCTCCTTCGGTGGCACAAAAAGTATCATCACTCATGTATGCACGAAATTGATCGGGAAGCATTGACATCAACCTATCATTTAATTTATCAACATCACAATTTTTTAGAGCCAAAATAGCACGTTCTCTGAGATAACTGCTATCATTATATGAATTTCTCAAATTAGAATAGACAGAATCTACTAATGTTGTAAAAGATTCACTGTCATTTTTTATGAGAAATTGAGATGGTATCTGTATCCAATTTGCTTTCCTAAATTCTGTAAGTGAAATTTCTCGTACCTTTCCTTCACCAACAGACAACAATCAATTTGCAAACCATGTTAATTGTCAACGCAAAGTTTGAGAAAGATTCGAACCCATCACCCGCATATTTGTTTTGAGATATAACACTGTGCAGTGATTCCAAATAGGAGATTCTTTTATGGTGGCTGATACCATTGCTTCTCTCCTACTCTTGGCAACAATGGGTAATGTTTGTTGGAAATCACTACTAAGAATAAATAATTTTCCTCCAAAAATCTGATTTTCAGAATGATTATCATCAAATCTCAAAATAGCATTTAATGTCTGATCAATAGCTACAAATCCATATCGATGTGCTATTGGAATTTCATCCCAAATAATTAGAGATGCCTCTCTAATTAGTTTGGCTAAATCAGAATTTTTATTAATCGAACAACTAGATAATTCATCCAAATTAATGGAAATTTTAAATTGCGAATGTGTTGTTTTTCCACCAGGCAACAGTATTGCCGCAATGCCTGATGATGCAGCAGAAAGAACAATTTTTCGCTGAGATCTAACTCGAGCAATCAATGTCCTCCATAAGTAAGTCTTACCGCTCCCACCATTTCCATATACAAAAAAAAGTCCTCCACGATTTTGAGTGTATCATTGCATAATAATATTATATACATTTAATTGATCCTCATTTAATCTAGCACACAAATCATCGAACAACTGCTGCTCTGATAGAAAATCATAATCAAGTTCCTTTCTTATCAGCTTATTCATGGAGAACTGAGCATTTTGAAAAGATGGTAATGGCATCGGTGGGAAATCTCGTAAAGAGAAACTGTTTTTATTTAAAATGAGTTAAATTTCAACTAATCCCAAATTTTGTAACTCATCATCACCAATATGAATTTGAAGATTTTTCATGTCCCTTCTGATCTAATAAAGTAAATCATCTGTCATATTTTTCCAGTGACGTTGCCATAGATTGAAAGGGTTACTTACCTTAGAGTGCATAAGCATAGTACAGTACATGCTTCGCAACTTTTTTGCAGATGCCCACATAGATGCTTCAGTCAAAACTTCATTCCACTCGTTATCATCATCAAGAAGACCAAGTGCTGCACATGCTGCTTTAAAATTTGGATGTACAATTCCATTAATGGTACGAATATGTTGAAAGCTCACTTTGAGCTCCACGAATTTTATGAAGTACCATTTGCAAATAATAGCGTTCGCCATAGTAGGGATGTGCGTATGGCAGTCGTCCAATGCACTTACCACTCAATCTAGGGTCCCATTGTCCTATGTTTTGCGTCCAGGTCCACTTACTTGGAAACGCACTTACCACTCAATCTGGGGTCCCATTGTCCTATGTTTTGCGTCCAGGTCCACTTACTTGGAAACTCGACAAACGTCAAATTTCTAGCTGAAACATTATTTGTATTTGTTTCGAACCATTTGGTCAACATGGTGCCCTGTATATTTTCATGATCAAGAACATCATAAAGATGATCATCATCGTTGAAAATCACGAATTGATGATCTGGAAGATGATACTACAATCTAATCACAGACGGATACTACCTTTGCATTTCAAAATCAAATATCTTCCAACATGATTCAATTGGTGATAAATATCGATAATCGAGATATTGTTTAATCTCATCAACACTTCTATAACGATGATACCCACCTTTATTTGAGTGTAAAACACTATTCTCGATCTGTACTTTTGCTCTATCAACCATTTTATTCATATATTTGTACAGATATTTAGTGATCTCTGGTCGTGCGACTTTAGTCACGTTGATGTGGCCATCAAATATAACAATTAAATGTGAAATCATTGATGATCACCCTCTTAGATGGATCATCTTGACGCCTGTATGACACAAATCCATCTTCATCGATCGTAGTTTCATTACAGAATTTTTTTGGATAGTGTTTAGAACACTTTCCATTCATCATACATGGAGCGTTTGGATAAGCATCACCACAGGGTCCATGTAACATACACCTAATAACCGTATCATAAGCAAGTGGATCAGCATCTTTATCTGGTATTTCAGCACAAATGATGTCGTCAATTTGTTCTAGAGTAAGTGGTTTATCATTTGAAATTAATGTCAGAGTGATATAAGTATGTGACAAACCATGTGCAGGTATTTGTTCAATATATACAGAGATGTTCAAATTTGTTCTTTAGTATATTCAATTGCAGGTATTTCGGAATGCTAGAGACATTCAGAGTGATATGAGTATGTGGCATATCTCTAGCATTCGGAAATACCTGTACATATGGATTGATCTCATCTAACATATTCTGTAATCCCTCAACTACGGATGCATCAACTGCAATTGAATTGCCATCATGACTATTTAGAAGATTCATACGATTTTGTAACTCATTATCAGTTTAAAAAATATACAGTTGTATGAATCTATCTAATTCTCCAACAGATGGTAGGAGAGATCCAATTAAATGATAATTTTCTCCGCTAATTCGAAATGAATACGATCCAACAGAATTTACTACTAAATGATCTATTTTGCCTCCCATAGATGTAAATCCAAATAGAGAGTTCAACAATCGACTCTTTTCCTTCAAATTAGGAGTAGCAAGGACTTGTTCTAGAAGCTGAGGAGTTTCAGGTAGTAAAGGTAAAGTAACGTCTCCATCTTGACAACACAAATTGAATTTCCGAGCTTGTTTTGCACTATTTCTAACTCTTTCTTCCACCCACATTAGAGAATGACATTTCTGACAGATAATCGTTCTTGGACCAAACGTCTACCTTCTTAAGACATGATATAGGCGTCGTCTTGGACCTATTTAATGTAATTGATTGGTAAAATGAGTATTATACATTAGATGCATATAACTATCAATATGTCGACGATGTAATATAAATTTATTATGTCGAAACATTGGAAGCAGTGTTTTGTGTAAAGGGTATTTATTCTATAGGAATCGAAAAAATGAGTAATTGAGAAAATTGAATTGTTGATAATTGATAAATAGGATAACTAATGAAAATGTCAAAATTGATAAATCGAATATGAATTTTAATTTTAAGAAGCTATAGTTACTCGAATCCACGTATATAATTATTCATCATATAAGGTTAGTTAATGGAATTGATACTTAAATATTAAACAATAGTTGATTATTGATAGACTAATAATTTCAATTAAGAGAATCAATATCCAAATTTTTTAATACTTTGAAACTAATATACTAACATTTATTCCCATCTATATTTTACATAATTCACATTTGTCATTATCATTTATATTTACTATACTACTCTATTTTTTTTCCTATTTATAAATTTTGTTTCATTTATTGCTAATCTTAACTATCATCTACAATTTTCACTTTCTATATTCATCGTCACTAATTTTACTTAATCTGTAAGTCTAAAATTTTACATAAAAATAGTGATGGACATCTATTGCTCTGACCATAAAATAAATTTTTATGCTTACTGTTGCGTAAGGAGTTGTTATTGAATCATGAGAAAATGAGTCTTAAATGATAACCTATTACGTAACATTTCACTTCTATATAAAGACGAAAGATAATAACAGCAATAATCAATCGAAAATATTACAATATTGGGAATAATATTTAAAATTGCAATGGAAATGAACTCCCCTGTAAATGAACCATTTCCCTTGATATTCCATAGAGATCTTGTGGTTGTGGAAATCAAAAGTGATAGGACTAAAATGAGTCATCCAGTCTACTCCCAACACAATGTGCCATCCACTCAATTCCACTACCTTCAGATCAATACCAAACTTGTGCTGATTGACTTCCCACCTGACCCTTGGATAGATAGTCTTGCTGGTTACACATGCTCCATTTCGCACAATGATAGAGAAGGGTGGAACCATTCTGTAAAGTATATCTAATGCAATTACCAGTTCACTGTCAATGTAACTATCAGAGCTACCTGTATCCACTGGAATCAATACTTCCTCTCTATCTATACGTCCTGTGATTGTAATGGTTTTTCTTTTGAGAGATTCTGACAATGTGTGTAAAGACATTTCCATAACAGTTCCTGGATTCCTTGTGTGCTCATCCTGTTCCCCAACTGCATCCTCAAATTCTGATTTATTTTCTTCTTCCCCAATGAAGAAGTTTAAGTGTCCCATTTTACACTGATGTCCTGCCCCATATTTCTCCCCACACTTAAAACACAATCCATTGTTCCTCCTGTACTGTATTTCCTGTGCTGAGATCTTTCTGATGGAGCTATTATCTGGAACTGTCTTCCTTGCACTGGAGTACTGGTGTTGGCTAACAGGGGGAATCCTATATAGATTTCCTGTAGTTGTGTTTGGAGGCTAACTTTTATGCATCCCAAACTTGTTTTCCATTGAATTCTTCTGCATTTCTTTCCTTGCCTGTTTTGCAACTGTAGGGAGTATTCCTGTAATTGCGCCATCTCATAGGCAGCAGATAGTTCTGTAGGTTTTAGCATTCTGATTATTGGCTTAATCTCTTCTTTAAGTCCGCTAATAAAGCTTGACACAAAGTAGCCTTCATCTAGTTGGGGATTTGTCATCAACATTAGTGACTTGAGCTCCTCAAATTTTTCCTTGAAAGTCCTCCACTATATCTCTGCAAATTTTATTACAAAACCTCTTGCACAATGATTGCTCAAATTCCTTCCAACTGAGAACTGTCCTTTCCATTTTAAGTCTTTGAAACCACTTATCTGCCTTTCCTTCAAAAAACATTTCAATTACATCTACCTTCTGACTCTCAGGAACTTGATAATTTAGAAAGTACTTATTACATTTTCTTAGCCATTCCTATGGATTCCCCATAAAAAAGAGGTAGCTCAAGTTTTGGAGGATTAGGTACATAGATCCTACCTTCGTCCCTTTTGATGAAGCCTCCATTGCTAGGAGTGTGCAAAATAAAAAATTTCGATTTACCGATCAAATTCGAATTGAATTCGGAATTTCGAATTCGGTAATTCGATAATTCAGAATGAAAATCGGAATTTCGATTTCGAATTGGTCGAATTCGGTAACGAGATTTTTCAAATCGAATATTCCGATTTCGAATTCACAATTCGAAATCGGAATTCGAAATTCCTATTTCGATTTCAAATATGTTTTTCATATATATATATAATATATAATATAACATTTATATTATAATAATAATTTTTGTATTCATGAATTCGGTGAAATCGGAATTCCTATTTCAATTTCAATTTTGTTTTCACACACATATATATAATATTTTTTTACATATATGTAATATAATATTTATATAATAATAATAATTTTTACATTCATGAATTCGGTGAAATCAGAATTTACCGAATTCCTAATTGAATTCGGAATGAATTCGAATTCGGAATTAGTGAATTCGAAATCGAAATCGATCGAAAATTCTGATACCAAAATTTCGAAAAATTCCGATTTTAAAGTTCCGAATTACCGATTTCGATTTCGATTCACACCCCTATCCATTGCTCTCGCCTTCCTTGTTGAGCCTTTGTTGAGGCGGTGGTGTTGGTAGGAGTGGTCTCTCCCTTGCTTCCTCTACAGAACTCTTTTCTCTGTTCATCATCATCTGCAGGAAGGAATTGAATTTCTGCTCTAGTCCAGTCATTGATGCCTCTAGTTTCTCCAACTTCATGTTGGAATTCTCCATTTCAACCCTAATCTCGCTGCCAAAATCAGCTTGAAACTGCTGCTGAGAAGTGTGGAATGCCTCCATAGCCTCTTGCAACCTTGCTTCTTGTTTCTTGACGTGTTCCTCCAACGATTTCAGACGAGTTCTTTTCGCCTTTGGAACTTCCAAGAATCGATTGCTCTGGTACCAAGTTGTCAGGATCTTGGCTGAATCAGATTGGGAATTTGGAGGGAAAGGGAAAAGTTGAAGAAGTGATTTAGGAGAAATGAGAGAGGAGAAAGAGAGAGAGAGTGAAAATTTTTGTTAACAGAATTCTATTATTACATGTTAGATACATTAGCCAATCATAGAGCTTCTTTTTATAGTTTTGGTGCAACCGACTAACTAACTCTTTAAGTAGTACGACACCGTTTCTACAAGATGCATCCTTTAGCTAAAACGACGACGTATCCTCCTTGTTTCCTAACAAGTGGACCCTGAAAGACATGGTGACTTTTGGAGGATAATTTTGTCAAGGAAACTTTGTCTTGATGGATTATTGGTTTGACAATAACACTAATGGTTAATTTTTTGTCTAAAAGTGAAACTAATTCAGACATCAAGTTATTTTTTTACACGGGAAAAATTAATTGGAAAATAAATGTGTGTTACATGTGACGATAATAAATGTGAATACATGCTACATAATAAGTTAAATTTAATTTAAAGAACAATAAATATAAATATGTGTCACATAAGGATAAGTTAGAGATCGATGTATTATAGGTAATAAAGCATACTTTTTTTTTAATACAAAGGAGAGGTAACACCTCTATTGTAAAACGATAACTTACTAACTACAAATGCTTAATCACGACCTTTTCCTACCACTACGCTCTTTACATCTTTCTTTACAAAATAAGAAGACCTAAAAATATTAGTTACTTTTAAATTATCCATCAGTTAACGTATTGTGTCTTTATGGATTATATATTTTAGAATTTTTAAATTGATCAGACATAGAATTTGCCAATATAACTAATCTGTATGCACAACAAGAATTTTGGTTGAAACAATTTATGTCTTTTCTTAAGTTCTACTTTGTCCTCGTTGAAGTTTTTTATAATAAAAAGAAAATCTATCAAAGATAAATTAATACCCCATAATAGCAAGAAATAAACTCTTTTTATCAACTTTGTTTTTGTCATCATGATATATCTAATGGCTAGGCATAGGATTCGAATATTGAATTTGATAGTAAAGAAAACTTCAAGTGATTACAAGAAATAAACCTTAATAAAGAACTTTCACAATTATCTTTTTTTTCATAATTTTTTTAAAACACACATTAATGTAAAAGGTAAGTAGGTATTAATAAATGAGAAAGGCACATTAATGTGTGTGTGTGTGCGTGCGCGCGCGGAGAATTAATATGATTAAAGCATAATCACCACTTTTTGTCAAAGCATAATTACCACATTGGAATCCACATTTTTTGAAAAATATTATTCTACTTTCACCAAAATCATAAAACGCCCTTCACAGACACGTAGAATTCTACTCAGCCATGTGGCAGAATACGTGTTGCATGTTTAACCCTCATATGCTACGTGGGCTCCTAATTCTATTTCCACGTTCAACCAACCGATCCCTCGCAACACTCCCAAGATCCTCGCAAAAGATTAGCTTCCATTAATTCCATCCCCAATTCAGAGATTTTCAAGATCTAATCTAGTGTCCAGAAAAACACAGAAAAAAAAGACCAATAAGAAACATGATGAACATTGTTGCATTATGTCTGGTCTTAACTACACTTGCAACTGCTGGTGTATGGTCTCCAACCCCAGAAAAAGTTAACAACGACAAAGAAGATGTTATATTGAAGGAAGGCCACAGAACTGTGGTAGTTGAGTTTGAGAAAGATGATGGGAATACCAAAGTTTCAATCTCTCCTCAAGAGGCTGTGCATGAGGGTTTTGTTCACAAACCTTCTTCCTCAAGAGTTGATGAAAAGGGCCCTCATGATTCGTCTATAAAAGGGAAGGTTTCTGACTCGGTGGAAAATGTCAAGGAGAATTTGAAGGATGAGCAAGAAGAAGCCGGTGATCCTCATAAGGCAACTCCTAGAGAACTTGTTTGTGATGCTTTGGGCAGGTGTAAGCATAAGATAGCGAGTGCAATTGGGAAAACGAAGGAGATGGTGTCTGAGAATGCCCATGAAGCTGCTGATAAAGTTTATGAAGTTGAAGAAGAAGCCAAGGAGGCTGTGACGGATGCTTATGACAAAGTGAAAGGTACGGTTGAAAGAAAAGCCCACGAGGCTTCTGATAAGGCTCATGAAGCAAAGGAGAGGGCGAAGGATGCTGCAAGAGACAAGGCTCATGAAGTAAAGGAAAGGGTGAAGGATGCAGCGAGTGAAAAGGCTTGTGAAGCGGAGGAGTCGGTGAAGGATGCCGCGACTGGTGCGGCTAGTAAAGTAAACGAAGCAAAGGAAAGGGTGAAGGATGCTGCGAATTTGGTCTCTGGTAAGGCGAAAGAAAAGGTAGCGGAAAAAGTGCATGAAGTTAAAGGAGAAGTGGGAGAAGTGGTTGATACAGCCAAGACCCTCCAAGGAGATGTAGAGGGAAATTTGTCGAAACTAGTGGAGGCTACAAAAGGAAAGGTAAAAGAAGCAGAAGAAAAGGTTGAAGGGATTTCAAAAGAAGGTGAAGAAGTTATAGAAAGGGTTAAGGAGAAGGGAAAGAAAGGTTTGAAAGGAATTCTCCGGCGAGGCCGAGAAGTTGTGTATGGCTTTTTTGGCTATGTTTTTTCACGGGAAAGTTTGGCTTTCGGTATGAGAATATTGCAGTTATTGGGATTGGCAGGTGCATATGGGATGAGTATTTGGGTGACATTTATTTCTAGTTATGTTCTGGCTAGGGCATTGCCCAGGCAGCAGTTTGCTATCTTGCAAAGCAAAATATATCCTGTTTATTTCCAGGCTATGGCTTATGGCGTTGGGTTGGTGTTGGTAGGGCATTTGTTAAGTCGAAGAAAAAGAGTGTCCTCTAGCGCAGGGGACACTTTGCAAGGCTTCAATCTTCTTGCTTCTCTTTTGATGCTTTCGATAAATTTGAAGTACTTGGAGCCTCTTGCGACTAAGGTATGTTTTGATTTCTTTACTCGGATTTCTGATTATTTTTTGGTTTTAATATTGGATTTGGCTAATTTCTAATTTTTTTTTGGTGTAAATAAATGCATGATTATTCACTTTTGCGGTGCTGTCCCAAGTCTAAAGTTCTCATTTTGTGGGCTATGTTTTTAGCGTTGAAAACCTTGAAAAGCAAATTTTTGGGGGTAGTACTACATGGTTGTATGTGACAGGGATACATCATTTCACTCATGAATGTGGTTCTTCTGGGACTGCGACTTGGGCCTAACCAAAATTTTGGAGGTCTTTAATTATCCATTTGGACTTGGTGCTGCATTGTTCAATGATGTATTGATCAGTTATGTATGAAATTTTAAAATCCACTGATCGATTTTCGAATCTCAAATGTTACAGTCATCAATCGGTCAATAATATTCATGAACCAAATGATTAGACAAGTGAACTTTGATATGTAGCACATAGATTCCTGTCTCAATTTCAAGAATCCTATTCCTTATGTGCAAGGTAGGGATCCTTAATCCTTGCAGGAGAAACAACGGTCTTATTTTGCGATGCCATTTTATTGTAGATTGATTAGTACAAGCTTAGGGTTAATCAAAGACAATTTTGTAGCTCTACTAATATTCACTTTGAACTAATTGCAGGTTATGTTTGAGAGGATGAAATTGGAGAAAGAAGAAGGTAGAGGAGTCGAGAGCTCTAAAGAAGAACAGTCCGACGGAGTGGTTGATTCAATAACCGAGCCATCGTCTGTTAAAGCATCAAGCACCGCAACTAAGACTTGTCCATCATCCTCTACTCCTCATGAAAGCCCAGAAGCTGCAGCTTCACAATGTGAGATAGTCAGATTGAGTGAGGCACTGAGGAAGTTGAATACAATTTCATCCTTCCTCAATGTCTTGACTCTAATGGCCCTCACTTGGCACCTTGTACATTTGGGACAGCTGCTTTCACGCATCTAGTTGATAAGAATGCCGATACAATGTGTTGGTTCTTGTTGTATAACTTTATCGTAGTTGTAGCCTTGTATGGATGGTCTACGTTTTGCTATAGGATTTACTTGGGGTAGCTGATTGATTTGTTAGAATTTGTGAAGCATGAAAATTTTCTTGCAAAAGGAACCAACTTATGGTAATGTATGTTGTGTAGTGTCTGTATGATATTTAATCATTTTGATCCAGTTGCATCAAATTCTTATAGTTACATTTCATGCATGAATCAATTAAAGAACCTTAGGTTGGCTAAGGAGGTCTTGGTCTGAGAATTTAATTAAAGAGCCTTAGTTGGCTGAGGAGGTCTTGGTCTTGGTTCTGATAGTTAAGATTGAAGTCCTAGAAATTAGGGATTCTGGGTTTAAATCCTCGTCTTAAGTTTCATCCTTTCCTTGTTAGGAAATTTTTTTTTTTTTTTCAAAAAATGTCTTCTTGGTGTGGTAGGTAACTTGTTTGTAAAGCCTTGTTAAAGTGATGAAGATAATTTTGTTATCATGTATGATAGTGATTAATGGTTCATCTCATTGATATGAAAATTAAGTGATACGTCTAAAATTTTAAGGGTGTTGAGTGATATTATTATGAATTTTAGAGGAGGTATTTAAATTATTTCTAATCAAAAGGATAGAAAGTTTACAAGTTTAGAGGGCAAAAAACATATATATATTTAATAGTTGGAGGGTTAAAAGTCGACCAACTATATAATTTAAGAGTAATTTAGATTTGTTGCCCAATTAAATCGTCTATTTATGGGTGAATTCTTACTTTGTGATGGAAAAAAAAATGATTCTACAACAAGGGCGTTTTTTGAATGAGTTTCTGTAATTGGGGTGTTCGCATTCTCAGAATGCGAGCTCAATGAGGAGCTCACCGCCAAGCCTCCATTTCGAAAAAAAAAGGCAAAAGTGCACAGACGAAGCAGAAGTGCCTTTTATAGCTGTCGAACAGAAAAACAAAGAATACGAAATTGTACGTAAAAGCACAACAAAGAAAACAGAGGTGGTCGAAGCATCCAAAGACCGGAGCTGAGCGGATGTTCCAAAGACTGGTTCCGCGCGTGCCGCTTGCCAAAAAATTTTCTGCATTGCCGTCCCAACTCTCCAACAGCATAAAGGTTAGGCTTTTTCACTTGCAATGCCTCACTAATAGCATTTTAAGTTTAATTAATACTTGAATACCTGAATCCAAGACAAGTTCAGATTTGTGGTGAAATTTGGGTTTAAATTTGACGTGGGTTGTTCTTATTTTTGCATTTTTTGTGGATGGATTTGAGGATATACGTTATATTTTTCGAGCTCGTACAATGTTTGCACTCTCCAATGTTGGAGCAGTTTATTTGCCGTTTCTGCAATTAGTGCAGAAAAAGCATGATCCGAGCTCGGATACAGGATAAACACAGACAGATCCGAGCTCGGATGTTTTGGATACGAGCTCGGATCCATAATTGTTCACCCGGATCCGAGGGCTCGTCTGATCATCCGTTGACACAGATCCGAACCCTGTTGGATCCGAAGGATGCCATAAATTATCCGAGCTCGGATCTCTGCATTTCATAATACAATGCGAGGTGTGGTTTTTTTTTAAATTTTTTTTTGGGATGCCGTAGTTCGAAAATTCGAGCTCCGTGAGTTCAGTTTTGGTGAATGCGAAGACCCTTTGTACGTAGTCCCATTTGTACGTAGTCCCATGCTCAAAATGCCCCATTTGTAGAATTCTTTTAAAATTCATCATAATTTTTTTTTTAAATCTACTGCGCAGCTATTAGTTTTGGTCGAAACACTATCTACATTGGACAATGTATGTTTTGCAATTGGAGCTTAGAAATTTGGGATGTAGTTTATAGATTGGAGTTTTTGCATTTCATGGATATTTGGATTGTGAGCCCCTTTATAGGGGAGACTATGTCGATATTTTTGTAGATATTTCTTTGTGAGGGCAACTGACTATTAGGTAATTTATTTTATATTACAACTACCATTCCTTATGCATAAGGCTTAATTCGGATTTGATACAAGCCATTAGCTAATTTATGTTATATTACAACTATGGATATTTTTGGTCACTTTGACGAGACGATGGTTTGTTTAATTTTGTGAGCCGTAGAAAAAGGCGGTAGAACATGAAATACCAATTTATTTTAAGGCGAATTGATGGATTGAAAATCACTGACCAACCTTGTAATGTTTTTTGTAATTGGCAAAATCTATAATGCTAAAAAAGTGGCAAAATAAGTTACAGGGAAAAACATTAATTTTGTAAGATTCATTGGTATAATATCACATCATTGTCAATGTGGATCTTGTTATGCGGTGTGAATGTGGAGCCCAAATATATATAACTTCCGGTACATTTCTTACGCTTGTATATTTCTTACCCTGTTTGGATTTGCAGATAGAGAGTTGTAGTCTATTTTTAAGGGAGGCTCTGTCCAATTTTTCCAAAAACTTCGTTCGGAGTTTTAGGCGATTCGTATCGTCATTTATAGTATATTTCATACATGTTTTCAATTTTTTCATAAACATCTGGATCGAAATTAGTCTAATTAATTGTTCCAATTTCGACTTAGAGTCCACCCTCTTTCATTTGTTTGGACCCTTGGACTACTAATTTTAATTTATTGTCCTAAAAATAGGGATACATTTCACAGACATGTCTGTAGAAAGACCTCTGCGGGTAAACCTATACTGGGGAGGACAAATACATTACGAGGGTGACTTTGTTTGTTATTTGCCTCGTACTTCCAACCGGACATTCACTTTGAGGCATAGAATTGGATACGGGGAGTTGGTTGACAGGATTTACCACTATATTGGGGTCGATAAAGGGGTGTTCAAGCTGAAATTGTTTCTTCGTCAACTGTTGGAGAGTTCCAAATATACTGTTTCCGCAGTGGTGGATGATGAAACTCTTGATGTAATGTACGATCTTTGGATCGAAAGAGTTTCATACATGGCGGAGATTTATATCGAGAAGGAAGAAATCGTCCAAATGCCCAGAGTTAATAGAGTATTCACTGGACCAATAGGTAATGTTGGTCCAATGATGTCGCTTGTACATGCATTCATGGATCCAACAAAGTTTAACTTTGGTTCTAGTTCAGTCGTTCAAGAGACTTCATCGGCATGTCACTATATGCATGATGATCGATCTATGTATTCATTAGAACCAAGACTCACACCAGGGTCCATGGATGCCCAGGAATATTTTCATGGCCTGAATTCGATTCCAAGTTTTGAAGATCCAGGGCCATCATGCCATATTTCTGCACATGGGATCGATTATAACCCTGGTCAAGGTTGTCGCAGTTCGGCTGAAGATGATCTATATGCTAGTATACATGATAGACTCCGTGCCTCTGAAGAAGATAATCCGGAAGACGATGACCGGGAAGTTGATGCGGAAGAGGTTGAAGAGTCGGAGTCGCAAGATGTGTCTGGTAGTGATTCGGATGAAGAGCATGAAGGTGGGGGTTTAAGAGTAAACCTCGATATGTTCCAAGAGAACAGACGCAATAGCCCAGCTGGCAGCTCTACATATGTGCCAAGAGGAATGGCCTTTTTCTCCGATCTTGGGAGTATAGATGATGATGATATAGAAGAGGAGGATGGATTGGAGCGTATTGTAACATTCTGTGAGGAGAATAACAATATACGTCTCCATATGAGATTTGAGAGTAAGCAGCAACTCAGCCGAGCAGTTAGGATGTGGTCCATCAATAACAATAGGGAGTTCAGAGTTATTGAGGGTAAGAGTAACACGTGATTTGCTAAATGCAAATCATCAATTGAAAGAACTCCTTCCACTTCAATTTTCCCATCGTATCCACCATGCGACTGATGTGTTAGAGCCGTAAAGAAAAAGACCCATGGAATGTGGCAAATTACAAAATGGGTCAATGACCATAACTGCTTGGGCGATATGATTAGAAATAACAATACAAGCCTCACAGCTTCCGTTATTTCAAGGCACATCCTCCGTCGGGTTGAAGATGACCCTGGATTAAAGGTCAAGAACATACTAAGTGACGTTAAAGAAAACTTGAAGGTTGATGTGTCTTACAAAAAAGCCTGGTATGCCAGACGTAAAGCAATTGAGCTTGTGTTTGGATCTTGGGAGGCGAATTTTTCCGAACTACCACAGTATCTTGATGCCCTGGTACAATCCAATCCAGGCACCGTGGTAGAGTGGTCCCATCATTCGGATAGTTCGGATCGAGTTAAGACCTTTAAATATGTATTTTGGGCGTTTGGGCCGGTTATTGAAGCATTCCACATGTGCAGGCCGGTTATATGCGTTGATGGCACTCATTTGCGTGACGAATACAAGGGCAAACTCCTTGTTGCAGTCACTCAAGATGCGAACAACCACGTTCTACCAATTGCTTATGCCATAGTGGATGAGGAGACGATTTCCAGTTGGTCGTGGTTCATGGAACAATTGAGATATAATGTGGCGCTTGATCGACATCCTATCTGTGTCATTTCTGATCGCCACAATGGTATCATCTATACCATGACACACTTTGACTATTGGGAGGAACCTTTAGCGTACCATAGATTTTGCCTGCGACATGTTAGGAGCAATTTGATGACACACTTCAAAGGTTTACACCTTCGCAAGTTGTGTTGGGCAATGGGAAGGGCAAGACAATTACGCAAGTGGCGAATGTTCAGGAGAGAACTGCGAAGCATGTTTCCGGATGCTTGGAATTATCTGTCAGCCATTAGTCCAGAAAAGTGGTGCCTAACACACGACGATGGCCGTCGTTGGGGTATTCTAACTACCAACATATCCGAAAGCTATAATAATGTCTTGCGGGGGGCGCGTCATTTGCCAATTCGTGCATGCATTGATATGACTTTTCATCGGACAGTTGAGTTATTTAAGAGGAGAAGGGAAGAAGCTTCACATTGTCGCAATCCTTTTCCCTCAAAGATATGGCGGCGTTTTACAGTTGCTGAGCGGAAGGCAAGCGCCCACAGAGTCGTTGAGTTCGATGGCCCATCGGGCGTATACAAGGTCATCACAGGGCGGCGTGTCGATGGTAAAGGAGGCAATACGCAAACCATCAGGTTTTTTGATAAGACATGCTCGTGTGGAAAGTGGCAGATATACAGGCGTCCTTGTTCACACGCTTTGGCGGTGTGCAGGAATAGAGGTGACAATCCGGGATTGCTTTTTGACCAGCATTTTACCAAGACAAGGTGGGCCGTCCAGTATTCAGGGAAGTTTTTCCCACTGCCGCATCAAGATACTTGGCAACAGGCTGGGTGGGACCTGCAGGCAGACCCGAGCAAATTTGTGAAACGTCGGGCAGGGCGAGTTCGAGCTAGACGAATTCGGAATGAGATGGATGAAAGGGATGCAGACGAACCAAGAAGATGTCGAAATTGTCATCAGACGGGTCACAATAGTCGAAATTGTCCGAATTATAGGTCTTGATTTGATCGACTCCCTAGAGATTGTGGACTAATGTTAGTGCATTTCTTTTTGCTCGTGGGGTTCGAGTTACTTCATTTGTGTAATTTTCTGGATTTATTTTAAATAATTACATTAGTGACTTTCATTGTTCATTAGTCAGAATTGTTGCTTCGTTTTGTACTTTGATATGTATTGAAATAACTAGTTTACACGTGCAGCCCAACAGTTTTATTCATTGCTCGCTAAATCCCCTATCCATTGATTTGTAACTTATTTGTTAAAGGAATGCTTGGAAGGTGTGTTATATATGTAAGCACTCTTGCATGTACAGGTGGCAATTTATTTTTGTATATATTTTGGCAGGGAGTTATGGCCGCTTTATAGGGGTGATTCTGTCGTATTTTGATATTAATTGGTAAAATATAAATACAAATACATTGCTGCACGCTATGAATACATAGAGGGATAACAAATGTTATTAAAAAAAATATAAATACAAGGTAAAGAGTTTTAGGCGATGTATAACGGATATATGGTCAAAACTTGCTAAAATTTTACATCCCTACCTTTTTTGATTTGTCAAAAAGTGGATACAGCATACTTTTTGGATATTACTTATTCATTGTTCTTGCAATTTAATCGTTGCAGATATTTGCCTGGGATTATGGCCGACACCCCTATCCCTGCAGGCCTACATCCAGGACCATTCGTGCACGACATTATATCGGCGGAAACTGCACACCGGGCACATTCCATTTTTCACGGACATATTCAGGGCAATCAGTTAGATGTCAGACGGTGTGACAGAGAATTTTGGGAGCATACGCCTATTCCTGATCCGGTTTGTCGTTATATTGCCTTGGCTGGATTTGTGGGGGTGCTAGAGAGTGGATATCAGATGGTTGATCATTCTTTGATCACAAGTTTAGTGGAGAGATGGCGGCCCGAGACGCATACATTCCATTTACCGGTGGGAGAAGCTACCGTGACATTACAGGATGTAGAGGTGTTGTGGGGTTTGCACATCGATGGTCCACCGGTTATAGGGGTAGACACATACCGCAGCATTCAGGAGTGGGGAGCCATCTGTGAGGAGCTCCTTGGATTTTCTCCTGCAGTTGGATACTTTGATGGACAGAGGCTAAAATTGGGATGTTTAGCAAGAGCCTTGGATACAGAGTTGCCAGCCGATGCTTCAGATGCCGAATGTAGGCAGCGTGCGCGCATCTACATCCTACTGATATTAGGTGGACATTTATTGTCGGATAAGTCCGGAAACAAAGTCCCTTTGTTGTATCTTCCATTACTGCGGGACTTGGAAACTGTTGGGCAATATAGTTGGGGTAGTGCGTGTTTGGCGACTCTCTATCGGTCACTTTGTGATGCCACGCATCCTGCCAAATCGGCTATTGCCGGTCCCTTAGTTTTGCTACAGGTACATTACACTCAATAGGAACATCAATCTTCGATTTTTTTCATTTTATCATTTTGCAATTCTAACATTGATTATAATTTTCTAACAGCTCTGGATTTGGGAACATATACCAACCATGCGTCCGGACAGAATCGCGCCGTTGGAGCATTACCCTGGTCCATATGCAGCTAGGTGCACGTTTCGCACCCATTTAGGTTTTTTTAATGGCATTTGATAATCCAACCAACTTCAATTTGCTTAAGCTTGGTTTCCTGCTTTATTAAATATAGGTGGAATAATGACTTGGACGTACACAGAATTGTTAGGCATGTTGTGCCCGCATTCCGAGATCAGCTGACAGGACTGCGTCCTGAAGAGGTATTGTACATATGTCCGGACAATAGGCCTTTGTCAAAATCGTGCCATTCGTCTTTTCTGCCAATGTCTGGATAATTCAAATCATAAGTTTGTCATACTGCATTACATAGGTGGAAAAAAATGTTTGTTGGCAGGGAGTTAACCTCCAGTAATGATGGTTGTTTAGACTTTGATTTGCATGTTATGGCCAAAAGTGCCTTTTTTTGTGTAAAAAAAGGAAAAACGTGTTTGGAACCTCACCCTTCGATTTGCAATGTAGCAGTGTTTGATGTGTTTTACGAGATTGGATATTATACTTTTGGTAAATTACATGTGCGTGGGAGGTTAGATGGCCTAAAACGTTTGTCTCCCGCGTGTTTTGGAATTGTTTAGCAAGAGTGCGAAAAATGGTTGAAAAATTGCAGTTTCTGCTATTATTGCAGAGAACTACAGATCCGAGCTCGGATTGTAAGTGCACAGACGGATCCGAGCGCGTATCCATTGATCCGAGTTCGGATCCAAAAAATTTCAAATAAATCCGAGGGTTCGTCTGTGCTTCCGAAGGTGTGGATCCGAGCCGTGACGGATCCGCACCCTTTCAGGTTCGATACGAGCTCGGATCGGTTTAGTTTGCTCCCTTTGTTGTTTATAGCGAAGTTCTATTTTTCTTGTCGAAATCATTCTTTCATTTTTATATTTTTTTCAGTTCATATGGCAGCCATATTCGGAGGACGTTCTCGCTTCTCTTCCTGCGTATTGTACTGCAGGTCGGAACATTTGGAGGTCCGTAACGTATCTTATCTGCTGGGATGTAGTTGAGCCGCACCTCCCGCATCGGGTTATGCGGCAGTTTGGATTATATCAGTCCCTGCCTGCTATGAGGTTAACGGATAATCAAGCGCATCTACATTCTATAGATCGCCGTGGTAGGGCGAATCAAGACTGGAGCACCACGCATAGACAATATCTTGATATTTGGACTGATCGACATGTGCATGTACAAGACGGCACTGTAATTGCAGATACTACATATCCATCGGATGAGTATGTTCAGTGGTATCGGGAGCGGACGGTGATTTATATCTCAAATCCGAGTCAATTTCCCGCTTTCCCAGAGGGCTTTCAGGGTGATAGCGCTAGGGCACAATATCTTGTACAGTTTGTTTCCAACTCACTGTTAATAATCACTTTGAGCGTATTCACTGTTTAAACTAATTTTTACCCCAGTATCTCATTTGAGCGTATTCATTCTAATTCTTATATTTGTTTTTGCAGAGCGATGCCATGTCTCGAATGTATTTCATGGCACAGGACTCTCTTGTAGTTAGTGATGAACAACACAGCGGATACTTTCAAGAGTTGAGCGACTTTGCATCCACGTCTTTGCATCATGTAGGAGAGTCACGCCGACTTGCATTCCGCCCTCCACACGTACCACATGATATTCCACTATACCCTGATACATGTCGTGTCCAGCGAGCTCCTAGAAATACCCAGGGAAGTCAGCATGGCGGTGGCCGACGTCGTAGACTCCGATCACCAGAACCAACCATACAGACTACCTTCCATGGAGGTTCGATGGCTACGGAAGACCAAGCTGGCGCATCTACTTTTGTCACACCTCAGACCGAAGGCATGCATGGCAGAGGTGTATCGATTGGGCAATCTCACAGGTCCCCTGTGATGTACACAGAGTTTAGAACCGATAGGGACTCACATCGCCATGTTTCTGAGCAATGTGAAGGAGGTGAAGGCACAAGCACTGAAAATCAAGATGCTACACTGTTATCGCATATTACTCAGGTCCATACAATAGTGCCAAACCAACCACGTCGAAGCCAAAGAATACCCAAACCAACAACATGTGGTACTCATGGGAAACTTGGGCACCATTGATTGCACTAATGGTATTGTTATTGTATAAATAACCTTACTTATGGATTACATACTTTTGTTTGTGACATTTTTTTATATATTCTAAATTTTCAGGAATATGAGTGTTCCAACGCGAACGAGTTATCTTAGTTCTCACTTTATATGAGTACTCTTTTAAACACTACCAAAAAACTGCAGTTATATGAGTATTCTTATGCATTATACAGCCCTACACCTCTATTTTATACATATGAAATCAGTTAGATATCGGAACTTCGATCTTGAATGTTCGTTCAAGAACACGTGTCAAAAGGCAGTTTTTCTTACCAAATTGGGTTTTAAGTGCTCCTAGAAATTCCATTGCATATACATGCACTGTGCATTTCAAGTGAATTTTGGTGATATCATGGTTATAAAAGCATACTTATTCATTTTATATGTATTTAATGCCCAAAAATGCCCTTTTAGTGTAAAAGTGAAAAAATGACCAAAGTTCCTCACCCCCCGAATTTTAGGCATGTAAATGTGTTTGTTGTGTTTTGAGAGGTTGGATATTGTGTTTGTGGTATATTACATGTGCGTTAGTCTTTAGAATTGATCCATGTTTGTCCAATTTCCGAATTGGAAGTGGCCGGAAAAAGGAAAAAAAGTTCCAAAAAATTGCAGTTTCTGCAATTATTGCAGAGAATCAAGGATCCGAGCTCGGATCACAAGGTGCCCAGATAGATCCGACCACGGATGAAAGATCCGAGCTCGGATCCAGTTCAACCCAGATAGATCCGAGGGCTCGTCTGTCTTTCTGTTGAGAATGATCCGAGCCCTGTCGGATCCGCGACCTTACTGAACCGATCCGAGCGCGGATCGGTTCGCGGATATAGCAGAAACGAAGCCTCGTTTCTGCTATTTTTAAAAATTTTCTTCCCTCTTCTCACCGAAACCCTACCCCTTTCTTCCAATCTTCCAATTTAACCATCAATTATCCAATCTTCCATCATAAAAACCTCCAAAAACCTCTTCTGATCAGTAACCCCAATCTGTTTTACCAACAAACAACATCAAACAAGGGTTTTGATCTTCAAAACCTCATTTCGGGCCATAGCTGATATCCTCAAATTGGGGGGTATTTTGGCTTGTTTCTGTGTAAAATTTTACACCATTTTCATCCTCCATTATCAATCTACACATTTGAGGTAACAATTTGCTCATTTCTATCACATTTTTTAATTTCTTATTCTGCAATTTTTATAGTTTTTGGGAATATGATGATAAATGCATGTTTGCTGGGATTTCTTGATATAATTGTGCCACATTGTGCTTAACGAGATTGTTACAGCTATTTTCATGCTTATTTTTTTCAAAACTGTGGATTTGGTGATATTTTTAAGAGTTTTTCTCAATTTTTGGGCATGAGCATTTTATTTATTTAGACTTGTGAATGTTCGTTTTCATTGAATGAATGAATTTGATCTGAATTAATGAATTTGATGCTGAATGAATGAATTATGATTATATTATGTCCGAAGTATGAATTGTGAATGAATGAATTATGATTATATTATGAAACAATTATGAATTGTGAATGAATGAATTATGATTATATTGGCATATACATTCTGCATAAAAATTTCTGCCTGCAAAATTTTATCAAGTTGAACATGAAACTATCTCAGCATATAAAAATGCATCCATTATATGGTGTAACTTAGAACTGCGAGGTATAGTATTATAATATGAGAACCCTAATTCAATTTGTTTGTGTTTTACTTGATGTATTCTGTTAACAATGAGCTTCAGTAGTCTATCTAGGATATTTGGTTGTGTTTTTTTGGCACATGTTGGCAGGGAGTTTAGCCCTTTTACAAGGGGAAACTCTGCCGAAATTTTCTAAAATTCTTATTTAACAAGTGTGAGCAAGTTTATCCGTTTTCTAATGAACGTTCAAAGCTTTTTGGTATAGGTATTATGGCTCGCACAAGGAGGGCTCGCATTCGTACTCCTACTCCTTCCTCAAGTGAGGAACACACACCCTCTATGCACGAGGAGTCATCTGAGCAAGAATCTTCCTCACCTGAGTCGCCACCTCGTTCTCGCCGGAAGACCGCATCTACTAGCCGTGACGAGCCACCGCCGGACTACGATACCACACGATTCATATCGCTCGAAAACCAAGAGTGGTATGAAGCCGGACTGGACAAGGAGATCATCATTGAGAAACACTTGGCACCGGAGGTGGACGCGCACTATCACATTTCTACAGCATTCAAGAGACTTGGATGGGAGAACATCCTTCAGTTGCCCAAGCACTACTACCCCAACCTAGTCCGGGAGTTCTATGCTAATGTAGAAAACAAGGAGAGCCACAGTGGCAACCTCATTGTCTCACGGGTTAGAGGCAAGAGAGTGGCTCTCAATCGAGATGCACTGAGACGCTTCGTCGAACTGAAAGACGAAGGCGACGACGTCAAATTGACCAAGGAGTTCAAAGCTAGAGATCCTTGGCAAGTCGGAGAGGCTGTGGAACGTCTAAAGGGCCAGTATCGTGAGCGAGGAAGTTCGAAAAAACTCACGGTTTATGCCGACTCCTTCGAGCATCGGTACCACCTGATCTTCTATCTTTTTGCTTTTAATGTGGTGCCGAAAAAGAGTGGCAAACGGGAGATCCGAAATAGCGATCTCTATTTTCTGGATAAGATGATACATGGAGTGGGTAGGCAGTTGACCGAAATTCCTCTACCCAGCATTATCATCAGTTATATGCGGATCACAGCTCGCATGAGGCCCGGCGACACTTGTTTCGGATTTCCTCGACTACTATCACTTGTTTTTTAGAAGCTCAAGGTTCCTCTTGGAACCGAGAGAGCGGTTGTAACTAGGTCGGCCGAGGAGGTGAATGCTACGATACTCAAATCCTTGGGTATTTCTGCGGATTTTGGAGCTGCTTTGGTCCGGGACACAGGAGAAGCATCGACTTCCACTTAGCCTCCGCCTCGCACTGAACCACAAGCGGAAACTCAAGGGACGGAGGCACAACAGACTCTTCCTCCTCCGATTCCGCGACCACCTCCTCAACCGCACTCCAAGTGGCAAGAGCTTCTAAATGCCATTTGTTGTATGGAGACGCGAGTTGTTGAGCGCATTGACCAAACGGAGCGGATGATGACCGAGCGGCTCGACCGACACGATCGCCGTCTTCGTGCGATCGAGGATCATTTCCATATCCGTCGGTCCCCTACTCCTACAACTCATCAGGAGGAGTGCCATATTGGTACCTCACAGGGTCCTCATGGAGCCGAGGAGGGAGTAGACCCTCGTTCCCAGCAGCCATGATGCTCTTTAGCGGATTGGATCTTTTATTTCTTTATTTTTCTTTTCTTTTGTTAAGACAAACTTTGTACATTTTATTTTTCTTTTAGTTGAATCATCTTGTGCTACTTAAGCATGTTTGGTACCCTTGTTGTCTCATTTTGGACACAAATTGGATGATTGTGATGATTAAGGGCTTCAAATTGCATCACCACCTTTTTAATTGGAAGTTTAGGTTGTTTTACCTTCCTCTACAATGAGGACAATGTGTCTTGAAATGCATGATTTTAGTTGTTTATGGCTTCAAAATGTTGGAATTATATTTGGAGATACTGTACAGAGGAGTTATTTTTCTGAATTTGAGGATGTTGGCAGGGAGTTTCATCCATTTTTATGGGGAAACTCTATCAAAATTTTTCGAAAACGTTTTCCAATATTTCATTCCAAATCTTCCAATTAAATGCCCAAAATGTTCCAATTTGAAGTGTCTAATTCTTCCTTTGGATAAAATGCTATGTGTATTTTAGAAAAGTTTAATTCTTATTTGGCTTGGAATGAATTATTATGCTATTAGGATTTTTACATTTTCCAAAGTATATTTGGTTAAATAAGAAAAATTATGCTTGAAAATGGCTTGAAAATGTTGTCTAGGGCTTGAAACTGTTTTACATTTTAGTTGTCTATATCTTGAAAATGTTGGTTTTGTATTTGGAAATATTGTCATAAGGTTAATTTTCTTGAAATTGAGGTTGTTGACAGGGAGTTTTGTCCATTTTTTGGGGAAATTCTTTCAAAATTTGTAAACAATTTTGTCCACAATTTCAAGTTAATGGCCAAAATGTTCAATTTTGCCCATTTTTTTGAGTTGATTAAATGGGTGGATAAATGCATTATTTTTTTGAGATTGTGGGGGACATTCCATACGAAGTTCATGCATGAGCTGAAATCAATGGGAAGATAGTCCCGAGGATAAAGTGCACAAGAAATTGGGAGAAAAAATGAAGGAAAAACGAAAGAAAAGAAAAATTAGGAAATTTAATGGAAGCGATCCGAGCTCGGATTCGTGAGAGCTAAGACAGATCCGATCCCTCGTCTGTACTTCTGTAGGAGTGTATTCGAGGTCAGAAGATCCGCCCTCGGATCCATCATGCGAATTCCTCGGATCCTAACTATCCGGGGTCGGATCCTAACGATCCGACCTCGGATTTATATTCAAGCTTCCCATCCAAGGATCGGATCAGTGGTCTCTCTACAGCAAGTGTCACGCCCGTCTTCCTTAACCTTTCTTTGCTTTCATTTTTTTCCTTTTCCTTTCCAACTAACAAACAAATAACATGCACTTCATAAAATTAACTTATATAATTTTTTTTAAATAACATTGCGTTATGCAATTTCTAAAATTACGGTTGACATTGTAACATATATTAATGACTATTAACTATTATATTCTTATAACTAATATTCATCGGTGTCAACAAATAAATACGATTGATTAATAACAAAGGAAAATTATAATTTGATCAAAAACATTTATTTGATACAAAAGGAAAAACACTTAATATTTTATTTACAACAAATACTCAACACCTTACATGTTAACAATTTCATTCTATTTTTACATTAATCTATAAAATAGAAAGAACATTGATCTATGAGATAGAAAGAACTATCATGTGTACTTTTTCCACCATTTAAATGTATTATAATTAAATAACGTATTTTCAACCGTACAATTACCAATTTTTGTTATTATAAAAGAATTATGCATGTATAGTAAATTCTATTAAAAAGATTATTGTTAATCTGATTTTGTTTTAGCTCATATTTGATGACTTTAGCCACGTGCAAGTTCTAAAATAAAAAAAAATTTATTCCTCTAAACATTACAGATTTTTAAACAAAATTTCTCTAACCTTTCTCCGAAAAATAAGATTTTCGTACAGATTTTAAAATAACATTTTACTACCGACACCATTTTAGTAAAGGCAACTTCTACAAAACAAACAATATTTACATTTACTTTTATATTTTTTATGGAGCTCGTACATATCATTTTAAATCTTTTTCCTAACATTTTTTAAATTAATTTTCTAAAAGTCATACTTATAAATGCGAAATCTAACAAAAAAGTTAAATACAATTTTTGCAGGTCAAATTTAACAAATGCGAGCTATTTGCAAAATTTTAAATATTTGCAACATTTTTTAAAACAAAAATTAGAAGCTTTCTGCAAATAATTCCCTACCTCTCAAAAAATACAAAATAAAAAAGATAAGAGCTCGCATTTGCTTTCTGGAAATAATTCCCTAGCTCTTAAAAAATGAAAAAAAAAATAGAGAAGAGCTCGCATTTGTGGAATGCGAGCTCAATAAGCAGAGCTCGCATTCCGCGAATGCGAGCTCTTTTAAGCTCGCATTCCGCGAATGCGAGCTCTTTTAAGCTCGCATTCGTGAAATGCGAGCTCAGTGAGCTCGCATTTCACGAATGCGAAGACCCCCCCGATGGAAATTAATCCCAAAATCACCCCTTTTGTAGAATTTTTTTTAAATTCATCACAAAGTTGGAAATTTCTCATCTATTTATCCAAGCTTCTTTTTGCAGGAAAAATAAAAATGAAATTCTAGAAAAAGGGAAATGGAATGATTATCAGGTAATCACACTTTTGCAACAATACTATTAGCTTTCTCTGTCATTAGTTTTCACTTAATTTGTGAGATGACGTAAAAATACAAAAGTTGTGTATAAAATGTGTACGTATATAAACCAGATTGTACATTTGCTGCGAGAATTTGTGCATCTGTTACAAAGGTGCCTCTGGTTGTATTTGAACAGTTATCTCGAGGGTATACAATTACATTATATTAATCAATGACTAATAAGAAGGAGGTAATCACATTATGTTAGTGACTAATATTACAATAACTAACAAGAAGTACATAATCACATTATCTTAGTGACTAATATAAACTATTTTATTTCAACACGAATATAATAAAATAATATAATGTGATTAATATTATAATGATTGACGAGAAGTAAATAATCACATTATCTTAGTGACTATTATGAATATTTTATTTCAATAAGAATACAAAAAAATAATGTAATATAATTGCACATCAAATAACAAATATAATAAAATTTAAGGTGTAGACCAATTGGATCTTGTTGGTTAAACACTTAAATTGCATGAGATACCATTTTTTATTTTTCCCATGTTGAAAAGTCCTGCTCAAATAGAACATATAAATGTTGATGTACTCTATTTAGAACCACTGACTTTTCACATGGAATCCTCAGTGTCACTTTTTCAGTAGTAATTCAGTGCCACTTTTATATTTATGCCAAGTGTCCTATTTATTTAATTTATCATGTGTTATTTATTTAAATTTCTTCTACCATCACGTGATAAGTGGAATTGGCACTGGATTTGACATCGAGTAATGCCATAGAAGATTCCAACTGCTTTCTTTTGGTTCAGTGACCACGAAAAAAAGAATTAAATCTCTTTTTGGACTGTAGGTCAGGAATGACCCTTTGGTCTACAAATGTTTTTTTTGCCGTAAAAAAAAAGTGTCTATTCTAGAATTATCTCTAGGTGGGTACTCATTATTAGCCTATGTTGTTGCTGGGAAACAATTATCACCAGTGGCTTTGCAACACACCATAATCCCTATTAATGGAGGTCAAATATTAACCGTTTACATGATTCATTTTACAGTAAAATATTATTTAAAGTTTTATTTACCAAAACCCACGTAAATGAGAAAAAAAAATCTTACTCTAAAAGACATATGACTTGTACAATAGATTTAAATTAGAAGACAATCCGTCGTTTAATTTTTAGGAGTTTCTATATTTGTATCTAAAATTACACATATCGTGTTTTTAAAAAAAAAATTGGATTTTGTAGGTAAACTCATAAATGAATACTTTTTAACTTCACTAACATAGGCCTGAATCTGATTAAAACTACAGTTGGGTATCAAATTATTTAAGAAATTAGGTGGTTTCCAATTTTAAAATGGCTAGTAGTGTACTTTTACTTTCTCCCTAACCACTATTGTTTCAAATTTTATTTCAACAAATCAATTACTCAAAACAGTGGGTAGTGATTTGTGTTACCAAAATAAAAACTTAGATTAGTAGAGGCAGTTTCTCTACTTTATTTGTCAAATATTCAATTGAATCTGCCATTTTCCTCTTTTGTAATTTTATGAGTAAATGTTTGTGTCAAAAGGAATATGGAAAAGCTTCTTAGTTTTCCTTACCTTTGAAAAGTGTATTTAAACTAATGATTTTGCCTAAAATCGTGGAATCAAATATTTACGGAATAATACAAACTCAAAATCAAATCAACTTATGTTATGTAAATAGTTTAATATTGTAAGAGTTTTCTTGCCTATACTTTTACATTCGAGCTCTTCCTAAACGTTACATTTCAAGCTAAAGATATGTTGGGACAATTTCGCATACCTCCCCTAAGGTTTTTGACAATTGCAAAAAGCTTCCCTAATGTTCTAAAAATTACACTTACCTCCCCAATTTTCATTGTTTAATTGGCATTCTAGGCCACAAGGCTAGACTTTTTTTTTTTCAAAAATCCCAGAATGCGCTTGGGTTATAAATCACAACAAAAATAAAAAGGAAAAAAAATGATTCACTAGCTCTACTTCATTCATTTTGTGTGCTATTACCATTGCTTACCCATTAATATTCAAATCACTACCAAGTAAATACTCATCTTTGTTGTAAAGTCTCTCTTTTACCTAAAGACTTCCGGTGTAAACCATCGAATCAATTAAAAATGTCATATCAGATACATAAAAATTTACCTATAATCTCATATCAACCTCAAATTTTGCTTAACATCTAATACTATACTTATCAATATCCCTAAACTCCAATTCCATCTTTTTGATACAAAACATACTAAGGTGGCGTTTGGTTTGCACATCAGAATCGGATTTGGATTCAAAATCGGATATCCTAGGTTTGGAATGAGGTCATTCATTCCAATACATTTGTTTGGTTCAAGTACTTGGAATGTGTATCATTACTATAGTTGATGTTTGGCTCGTCGACTCTTTTGGAATAAAATATAATAAATATATTATAAACTACATCGTAAATGATAGTTATTGGCTCTTTGTAAATGGGATTTAAGAAATTTCCACTAATTAAATATATTAGTATAAATGTATTAGTAAATTTAGTCTAACTAATTAATAATTTCTATTAGTAAACATGTATAATTATTAGTATAATAATATTAATTATATTACATAAATTAATATACATTATATAATACATATAACTAATAATAATATTATTATAAGTTTGTAACTAATTAAATTAAATATTATATATATAATTAAATGTAAATATACAAATGTTATAATATAAATATATAATTATAATGATATAATATATACAAATATTAATTATACTACTATTTTATATAAATATAATATATATTACATATTAAATAGTTATTATTATATATTATTATATTTAAAATAATAAATATAATTATAATTATATAATTTAGGGTTAAATACCAAAAAACTCCCTGTGGTTTGGCTAATGTTCACTTTAACTCCCTATGTTTTGGAAACCTACAATCTGACTCCCCGTAGTTTCAACTAAAGTGAAATCTGACAGAAAACATCCATAATAACGGATTTTGAGTTGCACGCATGTCTGCTGAGAGTTTTGGTTGCATTACTTCTTCCACTTGGCAAAAATACCCCCGTGTGTTTATCAAAACCATTCTTCCTACCAGATCTGTTCTTCTCTAGACCACTTGACCCAAACTTGCAAGAATTCTGCTCATAGCATGCAATCGATTTGGGAAGAGAGGTAAATAGTCTTGAAGTTGGCGCATCCTGAAGCCAAAATCGCAGGCATTCGAAGCAAAATTGCAGCCATCCGAAGCCATCCGAAGCCATCCGAAGAATCGATATGAAGAAAAATTGGTGAGTTTGGGTATGCTCATAGCATGCAATCGATTTGGGTCCACAATTAAGGAGTCTTGAAGTTGTTAATTTTGAGATGTCTTCAGGAATGTCTTCCTCAAGTTATAAAAGTGGGAATGGAAGTAGGCATTTGAGATATCAATATAGGCTATGTAATTGTGGAAGAAAATCTAAGATAAAAATTGTTGAATCAGAAAAACCAACCAAAGGCATGTTGTATTTCGTTTGTGAGAGAGATGAATGTGGCTTTTGGTCTTGGTGTAATCCAACTAGCCGAGAGCAGCCAAGGTGGGAAGCTAGTGTTGGAAAACCAACTGAGGAAGAGCGACCACGTATGGAAGCTAGCATGATGTCAAAATGGCAGAAAGTGGACGAGGAACTGAAGAGCTTGAAGTTACTCGTTTGTTGTTGTGTAATGGTGACTGTGTTTTCTTCACTCTTAGTGTTGATGTCCAAGATGTGAAATTGATATGTTAATCTTTTGTTTAGTTCTAGTAGTGACGTTGAATGGGGAAGGAAAAGTGTAGTGAAATTCCAATGATGATTCTGTGTTTTGCTTTGTAGAAATGAAAAAGAAAAGTTGCTTCATTGTCTTTATTGAGATGGGCTATGTCTCTGTTTTGCCATAGAAGAGAAATGAAACTAAAACCTGTAGAAGAGAAATGAAATGGGATTGGATTGGATATTCCATCTATTCATTCACACAAGAAGGAAATTGCAATGCCTGCTGACCATTCAACAGCATGATAATAAACCGGAGGCATAATGCGATCTATCTTGCTTTTATATTCCATCCATTCATTCGCACAAAAAACAACCATTCAGCAAGAAGGGAATTGATATGCCTGCAAAATGATAACCATCAACCATCTTTCCATTCATACAAAAATAGCCATTCAGATCGCCCTTACAAAAGTAGAACAAATCATTATCTATTAGGCAAATTCTGCAGTCATCCAAGTCCAAATCATTATCTATTAGGCAAATTCTGCAGTCATCCAAGTCCAATTCAATTCAGTCACCAAAAAATGCCAGTTTGGGCATATTTGCAGTCATACGAATTACACACACATACAATTTAGGAAAATGGATTTGTTCTTGATCTCCTGACCCTTATTTTATGCAGCACATCAGCAACTGTTGGAGGTTTAACTCTCCCACCAACAACATTTTTAACAGGTCCTCCAGCTGTAGCAGACTGTTCAATGAAATGGAAGTATGTTAGTAACAGGACATAAGTTTAAATCTATTATGTACTAAGATTCATGAATGATACCTGAGAAGCTGCAATTTTTCTAGTGATAACCCTATTGACACTAGACATTGTTGGTTGAGTATATGCTTTTCTCTTTGAAACTTTTGATTTAGATGGAATGGGATTATCAACTGGTTCTGAAGTGCAACCAGCATAGTGGTTAGCTCCCTGTGGCTCTGAAGTCTGACCAGCAGGCTCTTGATTTGCCTATGACATCAAAACAAATAAGTTATCAACTGGCTGTAAAAGAGCCTAAGCCACGTATAAGAAGATTGTAACATAACAGGACATATGTTTCAAGTATTATGTACTAAGAATTATGAATGATACCTAAGAAGCAGCAAATGTTCTAGTGATAACCCTGTTGACACTAGATATTGTTGGTTGAGTATATGCTCTTCTCTTTGGAACGTTTGATTTAGATGGATTGGGATTATCAACTGGCTTTTCTTGAGGGGCTGGTTCTGAAGTGTGCCCAGCAGAGGGGCTAGTTCCATATGGCTCTGAACTCTCACCAGCAGGCTCTTGATTTGCCTATGACATCAAAACAAATAAGTTATCAGCTGCTAGTAATAAAGATAAAGAAGAGCCTAAGCCATGCATAAGAAGATTGTACCTTGTTAAATTTGGAATTTGGATGAATTGAATTCTTGCAACTTCTTGAATTGTGTCCAGGCTTGAAACATTTCTTACAATGCACAGTAAGTCCCTTTCTTGTGGATATTTGTCCCTTCTTTGGTTCATCAGGTGCTCTCCTCCGCACCTTCTTTGGCCTTCCAGGCATCTTTCTTATCAATGGAGGATTAATTGGCTCTTCATTGGCCTTCTCCCAATACCTTGCACTTGGTACAGGCATAATTACATGCCTGTATGTCTTTACATATGCCTCTTTGCTGTAGCATTTGTGGACAAAATCAATAATTGGCCTTTTACGTGCTTGTATTGCTGCACATGCATGTACACATGGATAACCTGTTAATTGAAATAACCCACATGTACAAGTCCAATCCTGTAGGTCTACAACTAAGGTTTTGTTAATACCACAATCAACTTCATATATCCAACCATTAGCCCATATAGCAACACATGTCCTACTCAATCTTACATTATTTTCAATCTTCTCATGGATGTTTGGACATATTTTACCTTGAAATTTTTCCATCCCAGTCCTCTTTATCTGGAATCGTTGCATTAGTCTTCTTCTGATCCATTCAAACATCCCAACCACAGCCAACTCCCTTGCTGGAAGAATGTAATTGTTAAACGACTCATTTAAATTGTTAACCAATATGTCACACTTACTTCTTCCACTGAAGTGTGATCTGGCCCACATAGTTGGTGGAAATTTTGAAAGCCATGCTGATGCTTGTGAGTCAACTTTTTCCATGTCTTTCATTGCCAGATGCCAGTCTGCCTCATTTCCAGTACTTGCACATGCCCAAAACATGTCCTTCAGCTCTTTTCCTTTAAATTTTTTGCTGAAGTTTTGATACATATGTCTTACGCAGAACCTATGCTCAGAGTCAGGAAAAAGCTCTCTAAGAGCTTGAACAAGTCCTTTTTGTCGATCTGAAATAAATGTCCAGGGTGTGTTGTCCATCCCCAATCCTAAATCATCCAGTAGAAGATGTAGGAACCACCTCCATGAGTCATACCTTTCAACTTCAACAGCAGCTAGTGCTATTGGGATCATATTATCATTACCATCTCTTCCTAAGGCAGATAATAACTGGCCTCCAAATGCACTCTTTAAAAAGCACCCATCTAAACCAATAATTGGTCTACATCCCTCAAGAAATCCCTGCTTGCAAGCATGAAGACAGAAGTACATTCTTTCAAATGTACCAGTAGATGCTGTATCAGGTTTGTCAACTTGAATCTTCACTGTGCTACCAGGATTATACTTCAGGATCGTGGCTGCATAATGCCACAGATTATGATACTGCTCCATGTCTAATCCCTGTATATCTTCTCTTGCCTTTCTTTTCGCTCTATACAGCTTAGATGGAGTGACATTGACCATCAAATCCCTTTTAACCTCATTCTGAAAACCAATTAAGTTACACTTAGGATCATCCCTAATCTTAAATTGATATCTTTGGCCAAGATATCTTGCTGTAACATGTTTGTTGTTGTACTCTCTACCACAACAATGCTCACCCTTCAAAGTCTTGATCTGGAAGGTACTAGTCCCTTGAACTTTTGATGCATGGATCCTCCATGAACAACCCCTCTCACACACAGCTGTAATTCGGTAGGAATCATTTCTGACCCACTTTGTTTCATATCCCTCTCTTATATTCCATTCCAACAAAGCCAGCCTGAATAATCTAAAATTTTTGAACTTGTGGCCTATTTTTAGTTCAAAAACAGGCTTCTTAAACTCAACTTCTGGATCAAAATCTAGATATTCTTCAACATTCTCACCATCAGAACCAGTCCTCTCAAGCAGCTCCTCATCTGGGATTACAGGTTCATTCCAATTGTGATCTAATCCAACTACACTGTTCAGTCCTTCAAAGTCTTCTAATCCCTGTTGTTGTTTCTGCTTTCCACTGTCTTGCAAGTGTGAACATGCAGAATAGTACTTGGCTAGTCTTTCCCTCTCCTCAATAGTAGGCTGATCTCTTGCAGCCAGTTTCTTTGGACTTTTCAGATCACCCTTCAGAGCAAACACATGCAACTTTGGCTTCGCAGCCTCTTTCTCAGATGGTTTCACAGCAAAAATATCTTCCTCCTCTATGCTTTCAAGCCCCTCATCTAACCAATCAGGTTTATCCACTTTGTCCGCATGCTCAGAGTCTGCTCTATCTGTAGTTTCTTCACATGCGTGGCTAGCATTTGCACCCTCTTTTTGCAACATACTGGCCCCATCACAATGCTCGGGAGGCTCTTCAAATGCCTGGTCCCCACTTACACTATATATCACCCTTATAGGAAGATGCAAATGCGCGTCATTCATCAACTTAATATCATCATTCCCTGCAATTGGCAGTAATCCAGTTTCCATGTCCAAATCCGGTACACACCACCAAAAAGTGACCCTAGTTGCATCCTTCTCAATTAGCTTGAACATTCTACACAGTCCAACTATGGACAGCTCACTTGGATCTCTATCCTTCCATATGGCTAGCTTGTAGTCTCCTACATAGGCTGTGTTGGGCTCACTTCTAAAAATTCCTCCAAAGTACATGTGTATCTCGACCATTTCTTTTTCTTTTTCTTGTGTGTTGTCTTCTGATAACCAGACAAGTGCAAATTTTTTTTTATTGTTATACACATATATAAAGTAAGTTGATTGTACTTTATGTAATAATTTATGTTGACAACTACTACTCACAAGAATCTGGCCCCATCTAGACATTTAGGAATTGCCAACAATAACAACAATTTCTCCACAGCTAGAATTTAACAACAATCTGGCCCCATGACGGTGATATATTTAATTATTTCTTTCCAACAACTCGAATGGCACCAGACAGCAAGAATTTATCAACCTTTTTCTAATGGCTTTATCATAAAAGTCATATACATCTAGATCTAGACATGCGGATTCAACTATTTATTCACAACAAAATCCAGATTATTCAAACAAACTAAGATATATAAGAAATTGGAAACATCAATCGTAACAATCACAGTCCATCTAAGTCTATAAATAATCATTTCAATACATAGTAGCATACAAATCAAGGTGTTTATGAACATTATTATCCAGATTATTTTCCCAAACAAAGAGATCGTCAAAATAGGATGGATTCAAAGCTTAGAAGCTTACCCATCCTGCTACGGGTCTTCTCCCAAGCCTTCGATATGATACAGTTGATGTCTTGTTGTCCTGTGCTTGCAATTGACGTCCTATTCTGCTAGAAATCTTCACTAATCGTTCAGAAAGTTTTCAATCTAGGGTTTCTTTTTGTCGCCCCCTTTTCTCTCGCTCTCTCCGCCTCTTTTTTTCCAATTCACAATTGCACGAAAGCTTCGAAGGGATGGACTTATAGAAGGGCAATTTTGACATTTTTCATTCAGCCGTTAATTGTGGATGTTTTCTGTCAGATTTCACTTTAGTTGAAACTACGGGGAGTCAGATTGTAGGTTTCCAAAACATAGGGAGTTAAAGTGAACATTAGCCAAACCACAGGGAGTTTTTTGGTATTTAACCCTATAATTTATTAATATTATATACATGTATATATTATAATTATATGCACATATAATATACATTTATAAATATGCATATATTATAAATATATTATTATATAATATTAATAAATTTATATTATATAAATATAAGTATATTTAACTAAATAATTATAATATATATTTATATAATATACTAATATTATAATTGTAATATATTATATATATGTATATATTATAATATAAATATAAATATAAATATAATATATATAAATATTAATTATACTAAATATTATGTAATTATAAGATTTTGGAATCACACTTGGGTTTTGGACAAAACCCACCCTTTTACTAGGGAATGGAGAGATGCTAAATTTTTAGAAATCATTTCAAAATTTCAATTCCCATACCAGTGAACCAAACACCAGTTATAGAGTTTATTCCATTATTCATTCCGATACCCTTTTACCAAACGCCCCCTTAGTCATTACCATAAATACCAACATCCAATATACTCAATCAGAATAGAGTTCAAAATCAATTAAATTCTCTCTGTAGGAATGCAATTGCTAATAACTGCAAATCAAAAATAGAAAAACAATACAATGATAAATATACCCAGAACATTGCTTCCATAACAACCATAATATTATAATCTTTATTTAGTCCCTCTTCCACTTCCCACCCCCTAAATTTTTATTTTTTATCACCGCCACCATCTTCATCACTATCTAGTTTGATAACGAAACCATCATTTATCATTTGACAATTTCAATTTGCTAATACCTATCAAAAATTGAAAATAAAAATGGGCACAAAGAAGATGTTTAATAGTAATGAAAGAGAAAGAATTGAGAATATACACTAAGAGGGGTAAGCAGTGATGGTCGGTATGCATGGTGATTTTGTTGGTGGCGACAATACATATTAGGTCAATGAGTTAAAAAAATGAATTAGAAGGAAAGAAGATACAAGAGGAAAGTGATAGAGAATTAAATGTAAACTACTATAATTTGAATCATCAATTCATAATTGATAATTGATGAGAAATTTTTAATTTTTGTTAAAATTTTTCAATGAATTAACAATTAATGAAAGACATTGTTATCTTTTTATTGCATTAAGAGAGGTCCCGTAATTATATAAACCTCAGGGGAGTCGAGTAAAATTGTTAAAAACCTCTTATGAATTTATCCCATCTCATAAATATGTTCTTGTTTACGTCATTGAACAGGGCCCACAACTTTTAGTTTCTTTCGAGGAATTCTCCTCCCGTCTTACTGCACTGGGACCGGACCGGTGGAGGAAGTCATGGTAGTTCCTAACTTCCTACCTGGTACAAATTATTTTTGTATAGGCGTGTGAAGAGTCAGGACCGCACGCAGGCATCTACTAAAGTAGTTAGGCACACAAGGTAGCAAGAATCTTCATTCATAAGCTCATATACCCATCTCCAGTACCATTCTGCCTCTTCTCAACAACTGCAAATCAGAAGCTAGAAGATGGAGAACACCCTTGTCCTGTATCCAGCACCAGGAATAGGCCATATGATCTCGATGCTGGAGCTGGCCAAGTTAATCCTTCGCCACTACAGCAACAAATTCTCAAGAATCCACATCCTCATCACCACTGGCTTTCGTGACATCAAATCAACTTACCTTGACTACATTTCCAGGACTAATCCCTGCATTATCTTCCACCAATTCCCCTTCATTCAAGCGGATTTCTCTTCTAATCTCAGTCCACCTGCCATTGCGTTCAAATTCATCCGCAAGAATGCTCCCAATGTCCACCATGCTCTCCAGGAAATCTCTAAGACATCATCCATTAGGGCTATGATCATTGATTTTTTCTGCACATCAGCGATGCCTTATTCCAATAATCTTGGCACCCCGGTTTACTATTTCTTTACTTCTGGTGCTGCAGCTCTTGCTCTTTATCTGTACTTTCCCACAATCCACAAGCAAACAAGTGAAAGCTTTAAAGATCTTGTTCAGACTAAGTTTGATGTTCCAGGGTTGCCTCCTATACCAGCAACACATATGCCTGAGCCAGTGCTGGACAGAGTTGACCCTGCCTCTGATGATATACTATATTTTTCTGTTCATCTCCCTAAGAGTAGTGGTATCATAGTTAACACATTTGACGAGCTAGAACCTATTGCTTTGAAGGCAATTACAGATGGTCTGTGTGTTCCTGATGCTCCTACTCCACCCCTATACAACATTGGGCCATTGATAGCTGAAGCTGATAGTAGACCAGCTGAAGATGGTGATGAAGGTATTGACTTGGATCAGAGTGATTGCTTCTCATGGCTTGATAGACAGCCGAACAAATGTGTAGTGTTCTTGTGCTTTGGAAGCCGAGGAACTTTCTCAGTTGAGCAGATAACGGAGATTGCTAAAGGGTTGGAAAGAAGTGGTAAGAGATTCCTGTGGGTTGTCAAAAAACCTCAAGGCGACAACAAAAGCACACAGGTTAATGGATCAGGTGGTTTTGAGATTGACAGCATACTACCAGAGGGGTTTCTGGAGAAAACCAAAGGTATAGGCCTGGTTGTGAAGTCATGGATACCTCAGATGCAGGTGCTGAGACACCCTGCAGTGGGGGGATTTGCGACTCACTGTGGGTGGAACTCAATCTTGGAAGCCGTGGTTGCAGGTGTGCCGATGGTGGCTTGGCCGCTATATGCTGAACAGCATGTTAACATGGCTGCACTGGTCCAAGACATGAAGATGGCAATTCCAGTGGAGCAAGGCAATGATGGCATTGCAAGTGCGGAGGAGGTCGAAAAAAGGATTAGAGAATTGATGGATTCAGAGAGAGGACAAGAGCTTAGAGAGCTGAGCAAGATGATAAGAGACATAGCTGTTGAATCTGGGCAACATTTAGGCTCTTCTAGTATTGCCCTTTCTAACTTGATTCGCGTTTTGTTTGGAAACTAAAAGCAACCAAAATTCCCCAATCCCTCCCTACATCTTTCAGGGCTCCCATTTCTTTGGCTAGACCCAAAAAGCTTCAAGTCTTTGAGCTGTATTTAAGATAATAAAACATTGATTATCGAACTCTGTTCATGGCACAAGTTATTCTACTAAGTTGATTAATTAACTGATTCAGAACATTAGTTCACCTTCACCAGCAGCAAATCAAACAACTGCGCCAAGATCGTGTACTTTCTTTTGATTGATCTTTCTTGTCAGGTCCTTTTCTAAGCATCAGATATCAAAGAGAACAAAAACGTAACAGAAATCTTTCCTTATCACATCATGTCGCCCAATTTACATAGGACCGTGAAGCTTTCAGCCAGTATATTATTTCGCAAGGAAAAAGACCTACACTTCCAAAAGCTAGAAGACAGAAATGTCTTTGCACATAGATACAGGCCTTTCACATCACCCACATCAATCAGTTTCAATAATTGCTTGTTACGAAAGATTAATTTCTGTGGAGACATCGAAAATGGTTACTTCTACCAGTTTGATCTTTGAAGCAACACTACATTTTGGTTAATTGAGATCCTCAAACGCCCATTTTGTCTATTCCTCAAGTTAAACTGTCAAACCCCAAAGCTTGTAGTCTTCAACCAATCTAGCACACAGCCTACCTATAAACACTACTATCACTATGTATAATCTGATGACCCTAACGAAGACCATACTGGAGTTTTAACCAATGCAGTTACTTGCATTCGTTTTCTTATGTAAAGACTATTAAGACATTCTGCAGCTTCAGGACAAGTTACAGAATTTCATACTAAGATAGAGAAACAAGACTCGTTTGTTTCACCAATGCAGACCACTTCTTTTCCTTTTTCCCAAGATTGAAGATTTGATACCACAGTTCAAAAGAGACTTGGACTTTAGAATGGACAACAATAAGCTGTTATGGACAATCAGTTAACTTTGCAAGCCTAACAGGTTTGCACATAAAACCACCCAAGTTTATAATCAACGTATCAAAAAGCAGGGTCCAGAGCTAAAGCATTACAGACACAAAAACATATAGACCTAAAGCATTACAGACACGAAAACATATAGACGGTACTTCGGGAAAAATAGTAACTATACCATTTGGTCCTAGGATACTGCAACTATGAGACAAATTCCTCGCTTTCTATATATTACTGCTTCAGTCTCAAATTGGATGTGTTTGCTTGCCGTTTTGTTCTCAAACAGCAACCTTCAAAGTATCAGTGCATTTTGTATTTCTGTGCGTTTTGAATGGAATTTCACAGTTTTAGTTGCAGCAGATGCAAGAAACAGAGTAGCTCCCAAAGGAAGCCCCTTCACTTGAACGAGTCAAAAAGGGACATAAGTATGTCATGCAAGGATTATGTAATTGATTACAAACTTCTGGTACTACCAAAAGTTTTATTGATTAATATCGCCATGGTACATGCAGTCTTTATGGCAAACGAATTTCACCTAAAATAAGAAGCAAAACATAGATAGTTTCCGGACAACATGCTTGAGCAAAGAGGTAATTTACATGATATTTGACATCTACCACAAAAGCATCCAAGAAAGTAGACTCGGTGGTAGACTCGGTGGTAGACAGTGATGGCACTACGGTGTAGATCTTATAGTACCAAGCTCTTTTTTAAGTAGCAGCATCCACAGGTGTAGAAGAAACTGAAGCACAGTAGTGTACCATATTTTCGCTAATACTTCGACATAATTGCCAATTCACTTCAGCTCACTCGGAAAAAGTTTCAGTTCTGCAATTACTCTTTGGCAAAGCATTTACATTTCTTTTGCTGCTCCTTGAGTTCCTGCCACATTTTACAATTATCTGTAAGTTGAAATTCTTGCGCTTATTTAGTCAATATATAATATCTTTAAAAAAATATACAGCTGTACTAGTGCATACTTCTTGTCAAGTTGTTTGTCCCTAAAGCATAAACGGTGAGAGAAGATGGTAACGAAATTTGTTATTATTGCATCCTAACACTCTTCTGTCCAGTCTTTTAGTCAGAAACTTCTCAAACTTATAGACCAGTGCCTCCATTACCTGAATTTGCTTCTGTAGAAACTTGACGTATTCTACTGCCTCTTCTAACATGTCTGCCGTGTTTGTTTGCTGCATGTAATAGAAGCAAAAACTCCCAACATCAAGTTAGGAAAATCGATACAGTCTTGGTATATATCTGTAATATAAATGCCTTCAATTAAAATGTAAACTCAAAGTGAGTAGCTCCGCTCTCAAATTGCTAAAATCTAATGCACAGTACCACATTTAGGTTCAATCTTTGAAAGCCACCCAGCAAACCAGATTTGGTTTTTATTTCTGCATTGACGGTCTTCTGATATATTTTCACAAATCCCAATTTCTCTAATAAAAACTCAATCACACTAGCATGGTCAATTACCTTATCCATATTGGGGACAAGTTCCTGAAGTTTCCTTATCCGGTCACTGATTCGTGTCCTTCGAACCTAATTCAAGAAATAAATAACTCTTCAAGCCAAATAGTGGAAAACATAATATAATAAAAATTTTCCCCAACTATTTGTCACTGCCCCACACACACAACCCCCCCCCCCCCCCAAAAAAAAATTGACCCCATGTACAAACTAATGACAGGAAACTGTCAATTACAAACTGCTAGTCAAAGTTTTAACACAAATAAAAAGAAGCAGAACCTAGAATAATCGGCAAAATCTTACTCTCTCAGCAATGCTACGAGGATGCGTAGCACAACCTCGTTTTGCCCGAACCCTACACAGAACAGCATCCTCCGACAGCTTTTCCATTTCAGAGTCCAACAATCTACCCATTCCAGCATGCAACTGCTCACTTTGCTCTCCTTTCTATGAAGTGCAAAACAAGTTTTGGTCACAATTATACATATAAGGGAAAGCTGGGCAGGTTAAGGTTAGAAGGTTAGATCATCAAGTTAATGGACATGATGAGTGAAGGTATCATCACTATCCACTCTGAGAAAAATGAAGATTTACAGGAAATATATGATATGCATATGTAAATAGACTGTACAAAGACAACAGGGTCAACGGTGCTTATTTAGGTTCATAAGCATACCATGTAACCAATCAACCACACAACTCAGAGGAAGTAGTTAGAAAAAGTCCTCTGTTAAGTAATACGTAGTTACCTGCAGACCAAAAGGTACAACTAGGTAAATGTATTCTAGTGTTTACAATATATAGTGGAAAACCTCCTTTCTGTTTTTCTCAATTTGGTAAGCTAGTTTACATTAAAAGAACAAACAGTAATTACTTCAGAATCCCACTCTTACTGTTTCAAAAGCCAAACATGCTCACCATCAACATATACATCAAGTCAAGATTCATCTTCTAAAATATGACGTGATATATGTAAGCTGTGTGAGTTCTTTTTGAAACTTTGATTTTATATATATAGCTATAGAAACAAAACCAAAGACATATCTAGCAAAAATAGAAAAACATCCAAATTGACAATGATGGATGCATCATAAACACACATGTAAGCACAGGAGAATTTTAGGAGTGAGCCCAAAAAAGAAAAAAACCACAGGTAACCATCAAAGATCACTAGAAGTATTCAAAGTTACAAAAAAATCCACAATCCACGAATAGCATACAAAGAAAAGATCAAGCAGGAGTTTTGCTTTATAGGGTAAAGTTAACAGTGACATAATTGAAGGAGTTCAAAATCAAATTTAAAAGTATGTAATTAGTACAAGTCAATTTTTTCAATTGGCAAAACGCAAAAGGAAAATGCTGCACAACAATTTCGTACTGAACAGGCACCACCTTCCTAACTTGCAGCTCAAATTCCACCAAACTTTTCTCTGCTCTCCTAAACTTGCAATTCACATCAAAAGCACTATCTGTAGCATAAGTACTCCAACTATTCTACAATGGACGTATATGTGGTAAAACTCCAACTCCCTCTGAAGCAAAAGTTGCATGATCTTCCTAAATCTCATCGAATGAAACAGTTTCAGCTACTAATATTTACCTACACTCCTTGGAGCTTCTGCGTCTTTTACCTTCCCTTCAAAAAACCATCAAACAATGTCCATATTATAGATCAACCAAAAGCAAGATCCAAGAGAAAACATGCAATTCAAGTTGCCAGAAGAAAGCATTTAGATCTCATAATTAATTTCAGATGTTTCCACTCCACTTCCTTCTTCCTTTCCTTTTCCTTTTTGCGCCTTTCTCTCGATTTCCAATTTGGAAATTAAGTATGCCCACTTGTCAACTAGTTTCCACTTGAATGCTTATACTAATAGGTAGTTACTGCTACTAGCCAAAGCCTCCCTTTACAAAAATGAAATCCCACCAACTAACAAAATCAACATTTACCAAACAAAATCTTCAAGCTAATAAAAAACAAGAACAAAAGGACATGAATCCTTAGATATAAATGAAGCTAAACTGTGCTCGATTATACAACATACCACTTGAGAAGAAGCTTTTGGAGATGGGTTATTGGAATCAGCCTCTCTGGGCCGCTTGGACGGAGACTCCGACGAAACGTCCAAAGAAGACATCAAGAAATTGTCATAATTGGCCGGAATCCCAAAATTCGAGAAGTACCCATCAGACAAAAGCTCCGCCGGGGAGCTATTCTGCCGGAGCAACCCACTGAGCCCACCTCCACCACTCCCCACCGTGTCCAACATCCCCAGATCAGCCGCATATCTACTACTAGCCGCGCTCGACTGCTGCTGCTGAGTTGACTGAACTGGAGAAGAAGCCGGCGGGTGCAAAGGTGGCTTATTACTACTCGAAGCTAAAACCGGTGGGTCCAAAACGACGTCGTTGTCATCATCATTTTCCAATAGTGCTTCTAACCAAGTCGCCGGAGCTGAGCGAAACCGAGCAAGCCCACCACCACCTCCACCTCCACCACCACCACCGCCTCCACCAAGACCTCTGCTTAATCCGACTCCACCGCCACCAGCCGGTTGCATCTGCCCTCCTCTCCTCTTATTCTTCAGCAATTTTTTCACTTTTTTTTTTTAACAAACTAATTTACTAGTAGTTCCTGTGATAGTGAACTAACTACTAAAACCAGGGAACAAAAAAAAAAGAGAGAGAGAGAGAGAGAGAGAGATGAAGCTCTACTAGATAGTTCTCCCTGTACTTTTGATTATCATCATTTTTTTTATGGGATTTCGCTATTTATTTGGTTGGTTTCAGGTTGGATTTTAGATTGTGGTGGTGTCTGGACTTTTTCTTTTTCTGGAGTGGAGGGTATTATTATCCGTGTTCATACAAAAGTGGTAAAGAAGGACGCTTGGGAGGTAAGTTTAATTTATTTATGGTAAATATGGCTTTGTGTTGCATACACGTAGGGTGGTCATGTGTGTGTATGTCTACCTCATTTTACACGATGACGGGGACCATTGGATCTAAGCCTAAGAACACCATGTTTGCCTTTCAAGAATAATTTTTGTGGTGTTTTTTATTTCTTGGAAACAAAATTGTAGTAGTATAGTTGATTTTTAGGCAGTGTGTATTTGAGATAAAAACTTAGTTGAAAAAAATGTTTTTGAAAAATAAGCCCATGCAAATGAGATTTTTTATGAATTTTCTTTTGTGTTTTTTAATTTTCTATTATATATTGCTTTTTTGAAGCTGTTGTATTTATTTATTACTGAATTAATAGTTATTGGATTTTAATGAAACAAAAAAGAACTTAAACATGATGTTTATGAAGGAAAAATAGCAATATAATAAAAAGTGAGACAGAGAATGGCACAGGATGTGGGACAGAAAATCCGTTGTGGTCATTCTTCGTGTTTGTTTGATTTTGTGATATACACACAAATATATGATTTCAGTTTTGATCTTTTATTTATAAAGTTTGAGTTCTTTAATATAATTCAATGAAATTGCAGTTTAATCAAAGTTTTTTCTTTAGCAACATCTGATATAAAGATGTAACTACAAACTAGAAGCTGAGTAAGAGATAAGAGCATATATTTGCCGAGGAAAAGAAAAATTTTCTATTATAAGTTTTAGCCAATTTGACTGTTGCAAGTTTTTTATTTTTTGTATTTTTTGGGGGGGGGGGGGGAGGGGAGCGGAGGTGTTGGACAATAATTTACATGCAAATATGCATTTCAACTCCAAACTCTTATATTAGAATGCTTAAGTTTTGATTTTGTCCAAATCTTTGCTTAATTATTCAGTTATTTTCCTTGAATATTTCATTTGAAGGGTAGCAAGACACTGTAAGGTTTTTAGATATTTTCTATAATGGTGACAAAATTAAATTGACTTTTTGACATGGAGAAGAAAGCTTAAGGACCATTTCAAGATTTGACGTCCAAGTTATTCTTTAACTCTTCTTTTTCTTGTATATATATTTTTTTAGTTACAAGGAGATTTTGAGCTTTTAAAAATGAGAGTTCGAAAGCAACACAAGAACTTCATGAAATGGCAAGGGATGTAAAAATAACCTAAGATTTTCATAGCACATGTATTGAGCAGTTTGAAATCCTAATTATATTAAAATCCCTTGAATTTAACATAGAAGAATATAAAATTTTAAGAATAAAAAGAACTCAAAAATTATGTCAAGATATTCCTCTAAAATCACCCGGAATTCTGCATCCTTCTATTTTTAGTCTCCAAACACGTAATAAATGGTTGAACTCAACTCATTTTTGCACTGGAGGGTAAATTTTAAGGAATAAATAAAATTTTAAAATTTTTAATCATCCATTCACCAATATTCAATACTCCTACATTATCACATGCCTAAAAGACTCAACTCAAAATTGAGAAGCCAATCTCTTATATGCCCTTCTTGGACAATTTGAACAAGCATATACCCGAAAGAATTGCAAGGCTAATTCTAGGAAAAACAAAAGGAAAAAAAAAACTAGTTGGAGGACAAATAATTGGTACTCTATTTTGAGTAGAAGGAAAATGAAAATACAGTAGATCACCTTCCAAACAATCCCTTAGATGAACGGTACACGCGTAGAGCACAATAGCCCGATTGGAAACGGGTGCGTGTACGGTTACAGACGTATAAAATGTCACTTCCGCCGAACTTTTCACTTCAATTATCAAATCGAACATGCAGCTGGGCGCGTAACTGCCAAATTCCAATTACGGATGGTCTGTTTGTGTAATATGGTCAACGAGATTATGGAAATTGTATTTAACGATGTAGCTTTATCTGAATCTTCTGGAAGAGGCTGTTTTCGGCTCCGTATTAATGGGAGATTTGGAGAAGCGAGTGAAGATGGAGCGTGAGAGAGGGAAACGTTCTACAATATCTCAAAGATTTATGCGAGGATGGGCAGTGTAGTTGAGGGTCACTAGCCTGTGCTTTCCTACTAGAGTTTACCACCGTCGATTTCGATATACGTGGTAAAAGGAATAGAGAAGGAGAGTTGTCATGGCATTTGAGTTTGGAGCAAACAAATAAGTTAGTAATATTTAGGCTAGGTTAATATTTTTTTTGATGTTAATTTACGATGTTGAATGATTGTATTGAGTCTCGACTAATCTAATTTAGAGTCGAACACTATCGGATTCTTTCTTCTTTAGAAGAGTGGTTGATCGTATTATATTCAATGACTATTATGTTGGGTTCCGACTAATTTAAAGTCAAGCATTATTAAATTTCTTTGTGTGGATAACCGATCGCGTTGGATTCCGATTGATCTCAACTCCTTTCGATGGATGATTGATAACATTGGGTCCGATTGATCTAAAGTCGAGCACCATCGGATTACCGTTGGAGTGGCTCTCCTAAATGTTATTTATATCCTCTACGAGATTGGAACCCAAAATTTACTCAAGTGGTAAGAAAATCAATGGCACTTGATCCAACCACCATTGTCTTCTCTTGAAAAATAATCTATTGTTGTTGAACAAGAGAAGTCTGAATTGACTGTGTGATGAATTGCCATGCCTAGGTTATCTCATTATCTTCTTTTGAAAAACAATCTATTGTTGTTGAACAATAGAACTAAGAATTGACTGTATGATGAATTGCCTTGTCTAGGTCATGTATTCTTATACAATAGAACGGCCACGCGTACATTTAGCGTGGCAAAATTGCACCCGTCGTTTGTTTAGAAAATATTATGTTGAGGGTCATTCGATTAAGTAGCCTTAAGGTACAACAAATATTAGACGTGGGCTTTATGTCACTTTACAATAAAAGTGAGCTCACCTTTTTCCTTTTTAGTCTATTATTGTATTTTTGTAAAGTACGGATTAGACAAACCTTTACACTGAAGGTGCTCGAGCTTTTATACTTGATGAAAAAAAAAAGTACAAATGAGATACTCCCTTGGTCGCATTATTATTCTTCTATTTTCACCTGTTTTATATATCAAAATAAGAGCCAACTTTTAAAAGTCAGCATAAATTTTTATTAGCTTGCTCATTTTTTGTCACTTAGAAAAGTTACTTCCCACATACTAGTGCAATCTTCAAAATAATAGAATTTAAATACAGCTACATTGTAAATTCCTTCAATATTAACTTATCATTAATTACACGTTCTTTAAAAAAAAAAACTAATTTTTCAATGAAGGACTCAAATCATGGAATGAAAAGAGCAATAATTCATACATAATACAGATAATTTTTATGTCATAATTACATTAATTGGTAAACAATTGAAGTTTGAGTAGACCAATTGAAATAAAAGGCCAATGAGAGGATATTTCTAAAGAGGAATCTAGTCCAAAATTGAGACCTCATAATCACTAACTAGTCCCTTTCTTCTTTAGAATTCGATGTTCTGGTATCCTATACATAGAGAAATCATACCAAACATTCTGAATTTGGTGGTTAAACTTTATTACTACAATGTAAGGGAGGTCCTATTGAAAATTTGATATACTTCTTCACACAATTCCTTTAATGTAAATTGCACAAATAAACCATTATGTTGCTTCGTAATCACTTAACAAAGTAAAAAAAAAGAAAAAAAGCAAAGGATTAATTTATGTAATTCTTATGTACTTCAAATTGTATTAATTCTAATAGGGTCATTGAAGGTCCCTAATTCCGCTATCAAAATTTTGCTTTCACCTTACAAATAGAGGTGTCAAAATGGGTGATTTGGGCGGGTTTGGGTTGGATAAAATGGATAATGGATATAAGTGAGTCAACCCATTTATATTCATTTAATTAGATGGGTATAAATGGGTAAGTCAAAAAATTACAAACCTCGCCCTTAAACTGAAAAAAAAAAGTTAAGAAATTGCAAAAAAGTTTTTCAACTTTATAAATGCTTATCATCAACCACAAAAATTTGATGATTAAGACAGCAGAACTCCAAAAATGGTCCTCATGCAAAAGTGGGACTTCTGGGGAAGAAAGGAGAGTGAAAGGTGGTCCGGCCGTGGTCTATGCTGGATTCTTCATAGACTTTGCGTTCGAGTGGCAAGAGACTTGTTTCCTTTGTCCTTCAGAAGAAAGACTTGTTTCCTTTCTTTTTAGCCAACTTTTCAATTAATAGCACATTGATTGTCTTGGTTGTCGCAGACCACTTTTGTGGCCAAGATTCGGGCACTTTGGGTGCAAGCTACTAATCAAAGGCCGCTAAATGCACCCCAAAGGGTCAAATTCCGTAATCTTGCAGGTTCTGAATCTTTCCTGTGGCGTATGTCTGGATTGGTATAATCATCCAAATACCAAAACTAATTGTTTTGGGCTCAAAAGAGCTAGATTAGGGAAATACCGACTGAATGAATGGATGTATTTTTAAAATAAATTTTATATACACTAACAGTATTTATATTATTACAATTAAATCTACGATACATTACGTAAAAGTTGAGTTTCAAAATTATGTCATTTATATTCAAGATTAATCCATTTTTTATGACTCTAGACTTCTTTAATGAATCAACGAGCACCAACGAAAATCCTCCAGATCCACTTAGAAACTTAAAAAGGGGGAATCTCTAATTAAGCTTTCTATAGAAACATCCGCCTTTTAAAGATTCAAAGCTGACTGGTGTCAGGCGTAGATTATACATCACAGATGCAAGATTCCACCGAATCATCATCACCCAAATAACATGGGAATCCATCCCATCCTCTATGTCTCGTGGAAGTTACAATAATTTTGTCCTTGCCTAATATTCTTCGATAAGCATGAGAAAATTCTCAAATAGAAGTGCACATGATGCTATTAGGCAAACCTCTCTGCAGGAGAACAGTGGCAGAAGTTGCCATGAGCCAGTACGGCATTCTACAAGTTTTTTTTTAATAACTTTGAACTTCAAAAATCTCTACAAAATTTTTTAAAATATACACCTCCAAATATTTAAAAACACACAAAATTTGTTACTTTCTTTCCTTTCTTTACCTTCCCTCCCAACACCTCAACCCACCATCTCCACCGTCGGCTAACACTTTGCCGAAAATGGCAGCTCCTCCACAAGCAACCTCCATCTTTTTTCACCGCCTTCCCCCTCCCCTTGTGGCCTCTGATCAAGTGAGCATAATTGTTGAGGAGGAGAGGGATGGAGGAGGGAGAAAGAGGGAGAAAGGAAAAGAAAAAAAAAGACTGTTAGCTTCGATCGCTATCAGAGTTGCTGGGGAAGGCAGCCGGCAGTGGGGAGGGGGGGGGGGGAGGAGGAAGAGCACTGGTGGGGTGAGGGAGAAAAAGAGGAGAGGAAAGAAAAGGAAAAAGAAAAAAGTAAAGAAAGAGAAAGTCCTACACATCTCAAAATATTTTTTCTACAAAATCCACTAATAAACTACAATAAAGTTTTATACAACCACCCAAGAAATTCACCATCCAAGCCGGATGTTCTAAAAGAAAGGTCTCAGTCTTGCTATTCAATCATCCAAAAAAATCTACATGCCATATCCTTGCTGATATAGCACTATGCAATCAGATATGACAGAATATTTGTCCTGAGATTTCTCTAGAAAACAAGGCTTCACTTGGCATCCGTGGTTCAATTGCATTGAATATTTTCTCAAAGTGGGCAAGAGTTGGAACTCCAGATAAGAATGTAGTCACCGTGAACTGCAAGCTATACTTTCGATGGCTGCAAAGAAATGTTAGGAAGCAATAAAATTTGGTACAGTGACAAATAAGGACGTAATGTATGTGCTTTTCTATGTTGCCTAAAGTCTTGATCACGTAATTCTGGCTGAATGAGAAATGCAGGGTTACTGAAAGTTGGTTAAAAACAACCAGATTTGTGTAATGAAATACAGGGTTACTGAAATGAATAAGGTATCTGAAGAAGTATATTCAATTGCAGGCAAAAATGAACTTGTTGCTACATAGAATTGAGAACCTGCAGGCCAAATTGAAGTTGTTAGTACATAGAATTGAGGTATCTGAAGAAGTACATTCAATTGCAGGCAAAATTGAACTTGTAAGTACGTAGAATTGAGAATCTGCAGCTGCAGCCCGCAGCATCAGGACTACCTCCACCATTCGTAATGAAATAGCACAGTGATTTTCTCTCCTCTTGCATGAGAAATTGCAAGTCCTGAGGCTGTTTCTAGCAGCATGCTTTGTACTTAAGCACATACATACTCAAATTTGAAAACAGATTGACCCCAGACAGATAACAGCACCTGGAATTTCCCAAAGAGAAAGCCCACAGGGAAAAAAAAAAAAATCAAGAATTCAGCAATTGAAGGAAGAAAAGGAAATGAAAAAAAAATTCATCAAGAGAGAGATAATAATCACTAAACAGGAATAGCAATGTAATAACATCTATAATCTCTTTGCAAGCCAAGAGAGCAATACAACAGAGGCTAACTCAAATAATAAAACCCACCACAGAATTATTTCTAAAGCCTGTGCCTTTTTTTGTTTCGGAGACGACAACAACAACAGTTATATAACATAATCTATTCTACACTGAGGAAAAGTGGGCGGACTTAAGAAGGCTCAAGAATAACTCGGAGGAAACGAAATCACCATCGAACCAAACGGGTGCACAATACACCCATCTGAATTTTTTGAAACAAATCACTTAAACGTGACATTTTCCCTCCCACCCTAAAATGTGACATTTTGGGCTGGTGGTTTTCTAAAGCCTATACAGAGTAGCAAATTTTATCCAAAGCAAAAGGCGGTCTTTACCCGCTCGGACTGGGTACTGATTAGACTCGGTGAGATAGGAAAAAAACAGACGAATAGAGCGAGTCATCCCGATTCAATACAGGAGAACCACCACCACCCCCCCCCCCAACGGCCCCGCAAAAAAAAAAATTTTTTTTGCTCTTCTAAAATTGAAAAAAGAAACCGACGATAACAAGCCAAAAAAGGATGAACAGTAAAATCCATCGGATAAAGTTGTAATTGACACGATACTCAGGAATCGAGTCCGAAAAAACAAAACTACGAAAATCCCATGATAAAACAAAAATCCCAAAATGAATGAACAGTAAATCCACTAGACAATAATCAGCAAAGGACAATAATTGGCGCAACAGTCATGGAATCAAATTCATTAGATAGATGCCAAAACTTTACTCATCCACCGAGAGAGAAAGAAAGAGAGAGCCTCCGGCAAGTAAAGAATGCGGCTGCAGGAGCTAAATGAACGGGGATTCATCAGATCGGGGAGGAGAGGAGAGTCGCTGGTCGGGAAAGGAAGAGGAGAAGCGAGGAAGAAAGTCTTCCCTGCTTTCCGTCTTGGCTTCCGCCGGCGACTCTGCCCAAAAACGACATTTCTCACTTCAGCAGGTGAGTTCTTGACTCAACTAGTTATTTTGACCAATTTGACTGGAAAGACCTTTTGGATCAGTTTGGGCTATTGGGCTTGTAATTTGTGGACATTAAGGTTTAAAAAAAAGAAAAGAAAAAGATTTGGTCCGTTCCGGTGGATTGTGGGAAAGATTTTCTTGCTTTTAATTGATTGGGTTTGATCAGGACAAACATGGAAGGAAGATCTGAAAAAATCTTCTAAAACGTAGTCCAAATCCATTTGGTCTTCCAGTGAAGACTAATGAAAACTGAAAATCTTCCTAATCTTTTTATAATAAGTATTATGTATTTATTTATGCAAAGAGAATTTATTTATGCAAAGATAATGTCATGACAAGCAAGAATATTAGATGAAAATATAGTACACTAAGGGCAGGAATAGAAAAGGTGTAAAATGAGAAATTGGAACCTGAGGGAACTGTAAGATCGAAGGAACACGTAGGTCGCCATGTCATGGGACAAGTTGAAGCATACTCTTTTTCAATTAAAAAATAAAGTTAATCCTGAAAGATGGTATTAAGTATTTAGCAGGAGGAGCTTCTTAGTTTAAACTTTCAGAAATTTCGCAAGAGAGATAAAAAAAAATATAAGCTTTCTTTTCATTCGGCCAAAACTGGAATTTCCAGCAAGAAACCAGCTATAAAACAACAAAACCAGCTCCTAAACTCACATGCATCACTCTAGAAACATTAGACAAGGCATAAAGCATGAATTTCAATCATGATCTAGTAATATTTTTCAAGAAAATGACCAAAGTTGCAGCGTTTTTCTTCCTAATTTGCTGTCTTGAAATTCTAGATTTGATGCTGCTTTAAAAGTTCATCTTTTCTTGCTTTGAACACTCCAAATATCACATGCATGATCAGATTAAAGCCATGGGTGTTGTTTAAACTAAATCCTAATCAGGTTCAACAAAAACTTTTAGCAAGAAACTGAACTTTACTCTATCGGCAGTCATTCTTCATTGTATCAAGAATTCCAACCAGCATTTCATTATAATCTCATCTTAATAGGTTTCGTTTAAAGGTATAAGTTGCATGCATGTCAAGATATGTAAATTAAGGAGTACATATAAGACATGCAATAAAATTTTAACAAGTTTTTGGAAGAAACAGGTAAGAATTTGCAGCTTAGTTCATCGGGTAGCTTGTAGCAACTTTTACCAAAATTTTTTTACCTGAGACATTGCTAACTAAACACAGAAGAAAATTGAAAAACATTTAGCAGATTACCTCTAGTTCTTAATGGCTTTAAGTTAGGAAGATTGCTGATGTCTCTCTTTTCCCGACTCTTAGTTAGATAGACTACAAATTTTTTCTTGATTTTTAACTGGTTTTCACGGTTGAAGAAATGTAAGAAATGAGTTTCTACTTGTGTGTGGTTCTCTGCTTTCCTCTTGATTGTCTTTGGGCTACTTTAAGAAACTAAGGAAGAAGAAAGCTAAGGATAGTTTCTACCATTTCTCTTGGTCGACTGAAATATAGAGCACTAGCTCTGATTCTTCGATGATGAGTAATAATACATTTGCATGTCTTTTGGACAGTTGGTAAGGACAAATGTCCTACATATTTTGTTGTTGCTGTTGCTCTTTTTTTTTTTTTTTTTACTTCCCAACAAAATTCGACTAGTATTAGAATTTTATGGTATAATGATACAATTTCTCATAAGATATATTAATTCATTTGTTTATTAAAAGGAGCAATAAACATGTAAACATGCATTAAAGTGTAAACGAAAATTTTCAAACTCTCACAATTCAAACCTTTTTTCATCCTAATCTATTTTATTTTACAGAAACTCCTTTCAAAACCAGAAAATTTTATGAACAAATTCTTTTAGAAATAGACTCCATAGAGCCTTTAACTTGATATCCAGATAATACTCCATAGATCAAGCCAAATATCATAAAATAAAAAGCAAAAGAATCATCAAATCAAACAACTGGCCAATATCTGGTTATCAAACCTAAAATTAATTCTTTACTCCAAATAAACCTGCAATTTACACTTATTATGATTACATAAAAGCATGGAGATGAATATTTTATTTTTGACCCTTCTCTCACTTTCGTTTCATTCAATTATTACTGTCAGTAACCCATGATTTTTCAATATGGTTCTACAATTAGTGGCACAATTTTGGAGGACTCTTTGAAATTATGCGTTCAATTTTCGCGAAGATTATGACTTATTCAAAAGGCATCCAACTTTCAATGACTACGCGGAAAAACAAGTTGCACTCCATTATTATATCAAGAATAGAATTTCCTGAATTTTTTGTTGAAATTTTAACAAGATTAGTATTCAAGGAATTAATTATTTTTCCAGGTAATTAAGAAATTTTATCAAGATCATTATTCATCCCGAACCCAGCCAATAAAAAAGGATAGATACCAATTCTCAAGAGACCAATTAGAAAATAGAATCCTAAACAAAAGAAGATAAAATGACATAAGAAATGACGTCAACAAGCACTCTCTTTACTCAAGCAATGACTTCAACAAAAGAATATTCCAGAGCAGATTACTCTTACTTACTCTATATAAAGAGAAGCAGACCAGCAATCAGAAAAATAAGCAGGAGAAGAACGGAACCTTTGTGAATTCTTAGAAGAAACAACTCCTCTAATCCCAAAAGATAGTATAATATATAAAGGAAATAAGGGAACTAGCGTGAGGCTTTTAAACTATGAAAAGACTAATCTAGGAAATGAAAATGATGAAATAGAATATACTGAAGAAAATATATTACTAGAAGAACATATTGAAAATATAGATAGTATTGAGACAGAACATAAATTTTATATCCCAAAGAACTAGGAATAAAATTGACAGAAAAAGAATTAATTGACCTAGAAAGACAACTAGAAATTATAGGACAGATAAGTGTAACGGAAATAATATATTATGATAACCAAGGAAATATTCGGATAAAAGAAGAAAATGATATAGAAAATACAGAAATAAATACAGAAGAAATGATGGACTCAAGTAGTAGTAGTTGTGCACAACCTCTATAGCAACCAGTAGTATATAACCCAGGAAACTTATCTAGACCAACATATAACGAGTATAAAGAACCAATAGTAAAATATAAACCAAGAGGTAAAAAACAGCCTCTAAAAATGTTGGATAAAAAGAATTTAATAGATGATGGCTTAATATTAAATTTAACAGCACATGATTCTCAAATTTGGAATATCATTATAGACCATTGGAAATATAAAGTAGTTAGGCATTATATACAAAAAGGATTTGATCATAATACTACAGAAATGTATACATATTTAGAAACATTTTTAGGAGAAACAGTTAAAGCAGCATGGAAAAAATATAAAGAAAAATATCCCAATATATTAGCAGAAGATATGATGTTAGGAAATGATTTCCATAATTTTACAAATAGGATTCAATCACTATTAACGGCACAAAGTCCAAATAGAGGAACTCTAATGCAGCAACAAGAAGCAATCAGGAAATTAGAACAAATTAGTATTAGTAACTAGAATCAAGTAAAACAATTTATAAAAGAATATACATATCATGCACTTTTAGTCGGATGTTTTTATGATGAAGGAATAATAGAAAAATTAGTATTAAAACTCCCAGAACAATTGGGAAAAATAATTTATGAAAAATAGAAGAAAATAGAATGGACTGAACCAACACTTAAAAATATAATAGTAGTAGTAAAGTTTATAATGACAGAACTAGAAGAAAGGTGTACAATGATAGTAATACAAAAACAATTAAAAGGAAAACATAGTTTTTGCAAAAATATTTATACAATACAAAATTGTGATAAACTAGAAAAGAAAAAATACAAAATAAAAAATATTATCCTAAGAAGAAATGTTATCTCAGAAAATCTAGAGTTAGAAAAGCATACTTACAAAAAGAAAAACGTGTTAGAAAATATAAACTAAATATAAAATAAATGAATAAATTAAGTTGTTATGCATGCGGAGAATAGCAGCTCGAATACGAGCTCGACTCGAGATGGTCAATATCGAGTTCGAGTCGAACTCGAGTTAATCAAGTCGAGTTCGAGTTCGAATTCAAAAACATTAAGTTTGTTGGGCTTGCAAGCTCGATTATATATATTTTTATTTTTTTATTTTAATAGTAAAACTAGTTTTGTACTCGTTCGTTGAACGGGAATCATTGAAAAATAATAAACTATTTAGTTAATTTTATAAAAATATCGATATGAAATACAAACTTAATGTCTATTTCATTATAACCTTTCTTAAGTATATTACTATATGCGCATTGTAATATAAAGTATTCTTATAATATAAATTTGAACATCTAATAATTTACTTCGGTAATTAGTTACTTTTCTACTTCTTGTAGTGATAACAATTCTTATTTACTTCGGTTCCCTATGCAGTACACAAATTATTGGCATGAATTTGGAGATATATCTAATAGAGATATTTATGTCTCTTTTATTTATATCGCATTACTTTCCAGTTCCTCTTTTGGGTAGGAAATAAGAATCATATAATATTAAGAATTCTTATAGGAAATAAGAATTGATATATATCTAAACAAAAAAGGAGCAAGTCACGTAGGAAACTACTTGCCGTCTCGTTAAGCCACGTAGAAAAGAGAAAACATGAAAGGATAAGAATGAGAATACGACTTTATTATATATATATATATATATATATATATATGATTATATATATTTCTAATATTTTATTATTTATTAAAATATTATTATTTTATTCATTTTTAAAAATAAAATAATTATTTTTTATTTTTAAAAATAAAATAAAATAAATGAATCGTCTATACTAACTAGTGACAATCCAACTGCGACCCACTTCCTAACCTTTATGTTTTTTATTTAATTTATATTATTTACTTTTCTGGTTTAAGGGGCTAACTCCTCGTCCCGTCTAGTATCAGAGCCAGAGGGTAGTGGTGTTCAAAATGGTGTTCAGAGCCAAAACAACAAAGAAGAAAATAAGAAAAATTTTTTTACTGTAACACCGGAAGCACTGTAGTAATCCGGCAAGTTATTGTGCAAACATGACAACAAAAAACAAACGATGTACTGTAGCGCGCACCGTAACAATATTGTAGCAAACACTGTGGCAAGTACTATGGCAACACGAAAATTTTGCTATAAATACTCCTCAAATCCAACACAATAGACACACCATTCTGGACACCATTTTTGTATCATTCTTCAAACTTTTCCTTCTCTCTAAACTTGAAGAAATTCTCCTCTCTCTCTCTACAAACTAGTTTTATTTTAATTTTTGGAATCAAACAAGGGAGCGAGCCTTGCAAGCTTCCCAAACATTGTAAGTTTTTTTACAAACTCTTATTCAATCTTATTCAATCAAATGGTCGACTGAACCGCCTCATATTCATATTCATTTACTTGTTTTATTTATTTTGATTATACTAACATTTTGAAGGCTTGATAACTTGTAGAATTTGGGCACTAGAATGAGTATTGATGTATTTTTTGATTTTTTCAGAAAATATTGAACAGCACTTCAAACACCTAAATACTTTTGTGCATGTTACCCAGAAAAATGATATGGTTGTATCCCAAAAGAAAATCATACCTTTTTCAAATGAATTAAACTAATATTCTTATCTTTTCTATTTTTTGAAAACAAACAAGCATGATTTTCCAACATGGTTTGTAGCATGGTGCAAAGCACTTTGATCTAATCTGAAAATTCTTCCTCCAGATATCCAACAAAGTTACAAATTATTCATAGATAGATTTGAATTCTCAAACAACTATATACCAATCAGTCTGCACTTCTTTTCCATATTCTCGGTAACATGAATCTACCAGTGGAAATACGAATACATACAGCAAACACAACTCCCTCCATTATTAGTCCGACAAGGATATTCAAAATGGTGGCCAACATTCAATAAAAATTTCATTCAACCAGCAAATATTCAGGCATGATTTCAGAAGAATTCTCGCTCAATAAAATCTGGAGATAGTCAAACAAGCCAGTTTTTGCAGTAGAAATTTATCTCAACAGTCAAACTGGTATCAATCACTAATAAACAAGAGTATATCAAACGATTTAAAGATTTACTTCTACAACTGGATCAATCAAAAGAAACTTTAAACAAAGAGAATGCATTCAGTTCTGGAACAAAACTTAATGAATATGAAGGTCCAGAAAATGAAGATAATTGTTATGAAATTTTCTCACAAATTTCACAAGGTCACAAAACAATAAAGAAGAAAATAAAAAATATTTTTACTATAGCATCGGAAGCACTGTAGTGGTCCGGTAAGTTACTGTGCAAACACGGTAACAAAAGATAAACGATGTACAGTAGCGCGCATTGTAGCAGTACTGTAACAAACACTGTATTGGGTACTGTAGCAACACAAAAATTTTGTTATAAATACCCATCAAATCCAACACAACAAACACACCATTCTGAACACCATTCTTACATCATTCTTCAAGCTCTTCCTTCTCTCTAGACTTGAAGAAACTCTCCATTTTCTCTCTACAAATTAGTTTTAGTTTTTAGTTTTTGGAATCAAACAAGAGAGCGAGTCTTGCAAGCTTCTCAAACATTGTAAGTTTTCTTACAAATTCATATTCAATTTTATTCAATCAAATGGTCGACTGAGCCACCTTATATTCATATTCATTTATTTGTTTTATTTATTTTGATTATACTAACATTCTGAAGGCTTGCTAACCTTTAGAATTTGGGCATTAGAATGAGTATTGATGTATTTTTCGATTTTTTCAGAAAATATTGAACAACACTTCAAACACCTAAATACTTTCGTGCATGTTATCCAGAAAAATGGTATGGTTGTATCTCAAAAGAAAATCATACCTTTTTCAAATGAATTAAACCAATATTCTTATCTTTTCTATTTTTTGAAAACAAATAAGTATGATTTCCAACATGGTTTGTTGCATGGTGGAAAGCACTTGGATCTAATCTAGAAATTTTTCCTCCAGATATCTAACAAAGTTACAAATTATTTAAAGATAGATTTGAACTCCCAAACAATTATATACCAATCAGTCTGTACTTCTTTTCCATATTCTTGATAGCATGGCTCTACCAGTGGAAATACGATATATACAACAAACACAGCTCCCTCCATTATTAGTTCGACAATGATATTTAAAATGGTGGCCAACATTCAATAAAAATTTCATTAAACCAGCAAACATTCAGACATGATTTTAGAAGAATTTTCGCTTAATAAAATCCGAAGGCAGTCAAACAAGTCAGTTTTTGCAGTAGAAGTCTATCTTAACAGTAAAGCTAGCATCAATTTCAGATAAACAAGAGTATATCAAAAAGTTCAAAGATATACTTCTACAATTGGATCAATTAAAAGAAACTTCAAACAAAAAGAAGACCTCTAGTTCTGGAACAAAACTTGATGAATAGGAAGGCCTAGAAAATAAAAATGATTGTTATGGAATTTTCTCACAAATTTTAGAAGGCCACAAAACAACAAAAAAGAAAACAAGAAAAATATTTTTTACTGTAGCACCGAAAGTACTGTAGTAGTCCATCAAATTATTGTGCAAATACGGCAACAAAAGATAAAAGATTACTGTAGCGCGCACTATAGCAGTACCGTAGCAAACACTGTAGCGAATACTGTGGCAACGCAGAAATTTTCCTATAAATACCCCTCAAATCCGACACAATAGACACACCATTCTGAATGCCATTCTTACATATTCTTCAAGTTCTTCCTTTTCTCTAGACTTGAAGAAACTCTCCCATCTCTCTCTACAAATTAGTTTTAGTTTTTAATTTTTAGAATCAAATAAGGAGCGAGCCTTGCAAACATCCCAAGCACTGTAAGTTTTCTTACAAATTTATATTCAATCATATTCAATCAAATGGTCGGCTAAGCCGCCTCATATTCATATTAATTTACTTGTTTTATTTATTTTAATTATATTAACCATACGCGGTTGGTTCAACCGCCTATACTAACTAGTGACAGTCCGACTGCGACCTATTTCCTAACTTTTATACTTTCTATTTAATTTATATTATTTACTTTCATGATTTAATGGGCTAATCCCTAGTTCTGTCTGGTATCAGAGCCAGAGGGAGAAATGGGGTGATGGTTATTTTTCTTTACTTATTATCATATTATTAGTGTAGATCTACAAGTTTATATCTTCCTGATGAGATTGTTTGATGATGGCTATTTTTCTTTACTTATTATGATATTGTTGGTGTAGATCTACAAGTTTATATCTTTCCGATGAGATTGATTAATTTCGTGATTTTCATCTTTCTTTATTTATGATGTTGCTAGTGTTGATCTACAAGTTTAGATCTCTCTGATGAAATTGGTTAATTTCGTGATTACTGTCTAATGTATTCAAATTTATTATAGTATTGATAGTATTGATTTTATGATTTTAGATCTGTCCGAGGGACATGGAGCCTGTAATTGATAACCTCCGGTCCAGGTTGAGCCATGAGATTTGGCAGTCCTGTAGGGATGTTAAGGTTCCTGTGGTCCGAGATCCAGGACGGTAAAGTGTCGAAAGATTAGATCTGATTTCATGGATTTTTGCTATCTATATTATGATTTCATTTAAACTAGAATGTTAGATTCTTGATTTAGTAAATCTTTATGGTTTGATAGATTTATGGGAGACTTTGGTAGATCTATAAATTTGTTTTCCAAAACTTTTTGCGAATCTGATAGGTTTATCGATTCTGGTATGAATTCATAATTTGAAAAAGATTTTGGTGAATTTACTGAGTTTATATGAATTGATTTTGATGGATCTATTAATTCTGCTAGGAGTTCATGAGAGGATTCATGGTTTGTTTGAGATAGATCTATGAATAGATCTAAGGGTTCTTGTATAAAAGTTGGAGTGTTTATAGTTTTTGACATAAAGGATGCATGTTTTGAAATATTTTGGAATGAATATTTGAGTTCTGTTGTGGACTCTTGAGAAGTTTGAGACTCATACTAGTCAAAAAAATGAATATGCTGTTTTGTTTTTCTTAAAAAGTCATAAAAGTTTTCTTATATATTTTTTCGGGGTTTTCCCTGATATTTGTCAAAAAATTATTTTCTTTTAAAATGATTGTGGTTTGCAAAAAATTCCGATCTAAGGTATTGTTTGTCAATCCGAAATTCAGAAGGTTTGTTTTCTAGTTTTTGCTGAATAAGGATTGATTGCTCAATTCGAGCAATTTTGGTTTAAAGGTCATCTAGTGGTTTATTGTTTAAAGAAGAAATAGGAGATTTGGAATTTGTCTTGACAAATGTAGCCATAAGCAGAGACAAGTTAAATAAATAAATAATTTAAACAACTTATAATCCTCTTTCTTTTGGCATAGAATCCTTCAGGATCTATGGAGAATAACCATTTTTTTAAATCGATTATAACAAAGATAATGAGGGAATTACAAGAAAAGATATAACCTTTTGAGAAAGATTAACTATATATGACGACCATATTTTCATCATAATAAAGATAGTGATGAGGCTACAAAAATACATCTAACATTTGAAAAATATTAACTATGTATGACGACTATATTTTCAAACAAAATCATAATATAGATAGTAAAAATTCATGAAATCAGATCTGATCCTTCGACATTTCACCGTCTTGGATCTCGGGACCACAGGTTTCTTAACATCCCTACAGGACTATCAAATCTCATGACTCAACTTGGACCGGAGGTTAACAATTACAGACTTCATGTCCCTCGAACAGATCCAAAGTCAAAAAATCAATAATATCAATAATATAATAAGTTTGAATACATTAATAGTAATCACAAAATTAACCAATCTCATCAGAGAGATCTAAACTTGTAGATCTACACTAGCAACATCATAAATAAAGAAAAATGGTAATCACGAATTTAAGCGATGGAACGAGGGGTTAGCCCCTTAAACTATGAAAGTAAATAATATAAATTAAATAGAAAGCATAAAGGTTAGGAAGTTGATCGCAGTCGAACTGCCACTAGTTAGTATAGACAGTTGAACCAGCCATGTATGTTTAGTATAATCAAAATAAATAAAACAAGTAAATGAATATGAATATGAGGCGGTTCAGCCGACCATTTGATTGAATAAGATTGAATATGAGTTTGTAAGAAAACTTACAATGTTTGAGAAGCTTGCAAGGCTCGCTCCCTTGTTTGATTCTAAAAACTAAAAATGAAAACTAGTTTGTAGAAAGAGAGAGGAGAGTTTCTTCAAATCTAGAGAGAAAGAAGAACTTGAAGAATGATGTAAGAATGGTACTCAGAATAGTGTGTGAATTGTGTTGGTTTTGAGGGGTATTTATAGCAAAATTTTCGTGTTGTTACAGTACTGCTACAGTATGCGCTACAATAAATCGTTTGTCTTTTGTTGCCGTATTTGCACAGTAACTTGTCGGACTGCTACAGTGCTTTCGGTGTTACAATAAAAATAATTTTTTTTGAATTTTGTTTCGATTAAGCCAGTTGTTTGTATTTTTAGCAGATTGTTACAGATAGCTCTTGTTTTGTCTCCTGAATCATTTTGTCATATTCAGGTGTTTGTATTCCTCATTCCTTGAGCCAATGTTTATTAAGGATTAATCTTTGAATTTTTCTCCGTTTCATGAAGCTTTGATCTTTTAAGTTTCGGACGGTATTGTTTGTTGATTTTGCAGCAATGTTGTCATGTTCATGCCTGAAATATGGGGGGATTCATTGTCTAGTCTTTGTGTTGTAGAATACAACATCAAAGTATCTGATCTTGTCTTTCCTACACTCCTGCTTATATGAATAATAATCTTTTGAAATATACAATATTGTACTATCAGCAAGCTTGGTTGGCTTCCAGTTGCTGATTTTTCTAGATGTTGAGCTCGTCATTTTCTTGCAAAACAGAATTTGTTTGTTTAAATGATTTAGAGAAGGGTAAGATGGCATTAGGATCAAGGAGTTGAGGTATTATGCCCTCTTCTGTGGTTTGGTAAGGAATTAGTTGTCGAATAAAGGACATTCCTAATATGACATTGTTGGTTAGTTTTTTGGCTAGAAAAAAGGAATTTGGGATTGATGCAAAGGAGAATTGGATCTAAACATTTGTTAGTTTGAAACTTACTTCAAGTTTAGCTCCATCAGCTCCTCTAAGAACTTCTTTGATTTTTTCAAAAAATTAGGATGGAACAAGATTTTCAAGAATACAGTTTTGGTCTGCCTCAGTGTCAAATAAGGCTTCAGTTTCGATTACGTAATTATTGTTAATTAGTAATCGAATTTGGATCAAGTGATCTTTGTTTTTCTTGAATTTTTTGGATAATTGGTTTAAGAATACAGTATCATCTTGAATATTTGAACCAATAGGTTCTCTGATTGGTACTAGATTTTGAAGAACAAGGCTGTCAAGTTCTTGTTTAGCTTTGACTGCCCTAATTTCTTCTTTAAAATGATCAATTTTTGTTTGGAGATTTTGAAGGGTTAAGGGTTTGGTAGGTTTGGAGGGAAACCTATCAAGAATGTTTGTGAGATTATAGGTTTTGAGAAGTTTTGGATCTTTGGCTAATGGATTTAAAGAGGTTGAGGTTTGGTTCAGGGTTTCTTTGAATTTGTTTAGGTAGAGTTATTTTTTCTCTTTTTCAGGAATTTCTTAAATAGAATGCATAAAGGTTAGGAAGTGGATCGCAATCGGACTGTCACTAATTAGTATAGGTAGTTGAACCAACCATGTATGGTTAGTATAATCAAAATAAATAAAACAAATAGATGAATATGAATATGAGGCGGATCAACCGACCATTTGATTGAATAAGATTAAATATGTGTTTGTAAGAAGACTTACAATGTTTGGGCAGCTTGCAAGGCTCGCTCCTTTGTTTAATTCTAAAAACTAAAATTTAAAACTAATTTGTAAAGAGAAAGGGGAGAGTTTCTTCAAATCTAGAGAGAAGGAAGAGTTTGAAGAATGATATAAGAATGGTGTTCAGAATGATGTGTCTATTGTGTTGGATTTGAAGGGTATTGATATCAAAATTTTCGTGTTGCCACAGTACCAGCTACAGTGTTTGCTACAGTGCGCGCTATAGTACATCGTTTGTCTTTTGTTGTCGTGTTTGCACAATAACTTGTTGGACTACTACAGTGCTTCCGATGTTACAGTAAAAATAATTTTCTTGTTTTCTTCTTTGTTGTTTTGTGACCTTATGGAATTTGTGAAAAAATTTCATAACAATCATTTTCATTTTCTGGACTTTCATATTTATTAAGTTTTGTTCCAGAACTGGAGGTCTTCTCTTTGTTTGAAGTTTTTTTTGATTGATCCAGTTGTAGAAGTATATTTTTGAGTTGTTTGATATACTCTTGTTTATCAGTGATTGATGACAGTTTGGCTACTGAGATAGACTTCTACTGCAAAAACTGACTTGTTTGACTATATCCGAATTTTATTGAGCGAGGATTCTTCTGAAACCATGCTTGGATGTTTGCTGGTTGAATGAAATTTTTATTGAATATTAGTTACCATTTTGAATATCCTTGTCGGACTAATAATGGAAGAAGCTGTGTTTGTTGTATGTATTCGTATTTTTACTGATAGACCCATACTACCGAGAATATGGAAAAGAAGTGCAGGCTGATTGGTATATAGTTGTTTGGGAGTTCAAATCTATTTTGAATAATTTGTAACTTTGTTGGATATCTGGAGGAAGAATTTTCATATTAGGTCCAAGTGTTTTCCACCATGTTACATTCCATGCTAAAAAATCATAGTTGTTTATTTTCAAAAAATAGAAAAGATAAGAATGTTACTTTAATTTGTTTTGGAAAGTGAAGGTATAGAACCATGCTGCCTTATAATCCTAATAAGTATAATCTGGGGGATTAAAGGAAGTGGAAAAAGGTTAAGGTTTAGGTTTGTTTAGATTTGTTCCCCATTCTGAAGGCTTGATAACCTTTAGAATTTGGGCACTAGAATGAGTATTGATGTATTTTCTAGTAGGGTTTCCATTTTTTTTTCTTTCATTTTGATTTTGTGGGATTTAAGGATCAAAGACTTTGAATATGTGAGAATGAGTTTATAATATTCAAGTGTCTTGGTAAGAGTTTGAGGTATGCAATTGTAGGTGTCTGGAAGAATAGTTCGAGCCAGTAATTTAGTTCGGTTTGGACCACAGGAATGTGGGTAATTGATTTGACATATGGGTAGGAAGTTTTGTTTGGTTTTGGTTCAAAGTTAGCCAAGGTCTTAGATTCTTGGATCACAATAGGTTTGGACTGTTTGGGCTTGATGTTTTGGTTTAAAGCCAATTTAAAATGGTTTGGTGTATCCCAAACAGGATATCCTAGTGGATCGGTTGATATCCATGAGATTTAGCCAATTGTTTGAGATGGTCAGAGTATGCTTGTTTTTCATCTTCTTCCTCAGCTATGTTTGCCCATGTTTTTGGAGAGGCTATGGATATGGGTTGAACTGAGGAAAGAATTTGGAATCTATTTGAGGATGAGTTTGAAGAGAATTGTTTTCCTTATTGGAAGGACTGGATGAACTTGAAGAGTCTTGTTTGATTGCTTGAGAGGAAGGCTCTGTTTGTTCTAAGGATTTCTCCTGTTGTTGCATCTTTTCTTCCCTGCAAAAATTCTGTGGTTAGATAATCAGGAATGGAGTTTGAAGACCCCTTAATGTATTCAATGTCAAAATTAAAGATCAATAAAATCGCTTGCCATCTTGCAAAGATTTGTTTAGAGGCAAGGTTTTTGACATCTTTTTGTAAAACATCTTTAGTTGACTTACAATCAACTCGAAGTAAAAACTTCTGGTTTAATAGTTTAGCTTTAAATTTTGTAATACATAAAACTATTGCAAAGATTTCCTTTTTGATAGTAGAATAGTTTTGTTAAGAGTTGTTCTAGTGTTTGAAAGCAAAAGTAATTATCTATTTTTTATTATTTTTTGTTTGTTTAAAAATACCACCATATCCTAGATCAAAAGCATCTGTTTCCACAATTTTTGGAATTGTTGGATTTGGAAGAGCTACGCAAGGAATGGCTTTGACTTGGGTTTTAATTTTTCTAATTGTTTCTGTATGGATATCCGTCCATAAGGGCGGAGTGGTTTTTAGTCTATCATATAGAGGTTTAGCTATATTGCTAAGATTTGGAATGAAATTTGAGACATAGTTTAAACAACCCAAGAATCTTTGGAGCTGTGGTTTATCAAGAATTTGGTCAGAAAATTTATCGGCAAACTGGATTGACCTATTAATGGGAGTAATGGTTCTTTGATGAATATAATGTCCAAGGAACCGGATTTTTGTTTGAAAAAGGCTGATTTTCTTTTGGGATACAACCAAACCATTTTTCTAGGTAACATGCAGGAAAGTATTTAGGTGTTTGAAGTGCTGTTCAATATTTTCTGAAAAAATCAGGATATCATCAATATAGACGATGATGAATGAGGAGTAAGGACTGAATATCTCATTCATAATCCTTTAGAATTCTGAAGGTGCATTCTTAAGACCAAATGGCATTACGTTTCATTGATAATGTCTAAATGGTACTGTGAATGCTGTCTTGTATCTGTCTACAACATGAATTTGTATTTGCCAAAATTCAGATTTCATGTCGAATTTTGAGAACAGTCATGGAATCAAATTCATTAGATAGATGCCAAAACTTTACTCATCCACCGAGAGAGAAAGAAAGAGAGAGCCTCCGGCAAGTAAAGAATGCGGCTGCAGGAGCTAAATGAACGGGGATTCATCAGATCGGGGAGGAGAGGAGAGTCGCTGGTCGGGAAAGGAAGAGGAGAAGCGAGGAAGAAAGTCTTCCCTGCTTTCCGTCTTGGCTTCCGCCGGCGACTCTGCCCAAAAACGACATTTCTCACTTCAGCAGGTGAGTTCTTGACTCAACTAGTTATTTTGACCAATTTGACTGGAAAGACCTTTTGGATCAGTTTGGGCTATTGGGCTTGTAATTTGTGGACATTAAGGTTTAAAAAAAAGAAAAGAAAAAGATTTGGTCCGTTCCGGTGGATTGTGGGAAAGATTTTCTTGCTTTTAATTGATTGGGTTTGATCAGGACAAACATGGAAGGAAGATCTGAAAAAATCTTCTAAAACGTAGTCCAAATCCATTTGGTCTTCCAGTGAAGACTAATGAAAACTGAAAATCTTCCTAATCTTTTTATAATAAGTATTATGTATTTATTTATGCAAAGAGAATTTATTTATGCAAAGATAATGTCATGACAAGCAAGAATATTAGATGAAAATATAGTACACTAAGGGCAGGAATAGAAAAGGTGTAAAATGAGAAATTGGAACCTGAGGGAACTGTAAGATCGAAGGAACACGTAGGTCGCCATGTCATGGGACAAGTTGAAGCATACTCTTTTTCAATTAAAAAATAAAGTTAATCCTGAAAGATGGTATTAAGTATTTAGCAGGAGGAGCTTCTTAGTTTAAACTTTCAGAAATTTCGCAAGAGAGATAAAAAAAAATATAAGCTTTCTTTTCATTCGGCCAAAACTGGAATTTCCAGCAAGAAACCAGCTATAAAACAACAAAACCAGCTCCTAAACTCACATGCATCACTCTAGAAACATTAGACAAGGCATAAAGCATGAATTTCAATCATGATCTAGTAATATAAACTGAACTTTACTCTATCGGCAGTCATTCTTCATTGTATCAAGAATTCCAACCAGCATTTCATTATAATCTCATCTTAATAGGTTTCGTTTAAAGGTATAAGTTGCATGCATGTCAAGATATGTAAATTAAGGAGTACATATAAGACATGCAATAAAATTTTAACAAGTTTTTGGAAGAAACAGGTAAGAATTTGCAGCTTAGTTCATCGGGTAGCTTGTAGCAACTTTTACCAAAATTTTTTTACCTGAGACATTGCTAACTAAACACAGAAGAAAATTGAAAAACATTTAGCAGATTACCTCTAGTTCTTAATGGCTTTAAGTTAGGAAGATTGCTGATGTCTCTCTTTTCCCGACTCTTAGTTAGATAGACTACAAATTTTTTCTTGATTTTTAACTGGTTTTCACGGTTGAAGAAATGTAAGAAATGAGTTTCTACTTGTGTGTGGTTCTCTGCTTTCCTCTTGATTGTCTTTGGGCTACTTTAAGAAACTAAGGAAGAAGAAAGCTAAGGATAGTTTCTACCATTTCTCTTGGTCGACTGAAATATAGAGCACTAGCTCTGATTCTTCGATGATGAGTAATAATACATTTGCATGTCTTTTGGACAGTTGGTAAGGACAAATGTCCTACATATTTTGTTGTTGCTGTTGCTCTTTTTTTTTTTTTTTTTACTTCCCAACAAAATTCGACTAGTATTAGAATTTTATGGTATAATGATACAATTTCTCATAAGATATATTAATTCATTTGTTTATTAAAAGGAGCAATAAACATGTAAACATGCATTAAAGTGTAAACGAAAATTTTCAAACTCTCACAATTCAAACCTTTTTTCATCCTAATCTATTTTATTTTACAGAAACTCCTTTCAAAACCAGAAAATTTTATGAACAAATTCTTTTAGAAATAGACTCCATAGAGCCTTTAACTTGATATCCAGATAATACTCCATAGATCAAGCCAAATATCATAAAATAAAAAGCAAAAGAATCATCAAATCAAACAACTGGCCAATATCTGGTTATCAAACCTAAAATTAATTCTTTACTCCAAATAAACCTGCAATTTACACTTATTATGATTACATAAAAGCATGGAGATGAATATTTTATTTTTGACCCTTCTCTCACTTTCGTTTCATTCAATTATTACTGTCAGTAACCCATGATTTTTCAATATGGTTCTACAATTAGTGGCACAATTTTGGAGGACTCTTTGAAATTATGCGTTCAATTTTCGCGAAGATTATGACTTATTCAAAAGGCATCCAACTTTCAATGACTACGCGGAAAAACAAGTTGCACTCCATTATTATATCAAGAATAGAATTTCCTGAATTTTTTGTTGAAATTTTAACAAGATTAGTATTCAAGGAATTAATTATTTTTCCAGGTAATTAAGAAATTTTATCAAGATCATTATTCATCCCGAACCCAGCCAATAAAAAAGGATAGATACCAATTCTCAAGAGACCAATTAGAAAATAGAATCCTAAACAAAAGAAGATAAAATGACATAAGAAATGACGTCAACAAGCACTCTCTTTACTCAAGCAATGACTTCAACAAAAGAATATTCCAGAGCAGATTACTCTTACTTACTCTATATAAAGAGAAGCAGACCAGCAATCAGAAAAATAAGCAGGAGAAGAACGGAACCTTTGTGAATTCTTAGAAGAAACAACTCCTCTAATCCCAAAAGATAGTATAATATATAAAGGAAATAAGGGAACTAGCGTGAGGCTTTTAAACTATGAAAAGACTAATCTAGGAAATGAAAATGATGAAATAGAATATACTGAAGAAAATATATTACTAGAAGAACATATTGAAAATATAGATAGTATTGAGACAGAACATAAATTTTATATCCCAAAGAACTAGGAATAAAATTGACAGAAAAAGAATTAATTGACCTAGAAAGACAACTAGAAATTATAGGACAGATAAGTGTAACGGAAATAATATATTATGATAACCAAGGAAATATTCGGATAAAAGAAGAAAATGATATAGAAAATACAGAAATAAATACAGAAGAAATGATGGACTCAAGTAGTAGTAGTTGTGCACAACCTCTATAGCAACCAGTAGTATATAACCCAGGAAACTTATCTAGACCAACATATAACGAGTATAAAGAACCAATAGTAAAATATAAACCAAGAGGTAAAAAACAGCCTCTAAAAATGTTGGATAAAAAGAATTTAATAGATGATGGCTTAATATTAAATTTAACAGCACATGATTCTCAAATTTGGAATATCATTATAGACCATTGGAAATATAAAGTAGTTAGGCATTATATACAAAAAGGATTTGATCATAATACTACAGAAATGTATACATATTTAGAAACATTTTTAGGAGAAACAGTTAAAGCAGCATGGAAAAAATATAAAGAAAAATATCCCAATATATTAGCAGAAGATATGATGTTAGGAAATGATTTCCATAATTTTACAAATAGGATTCAATCACTATTAACGGCACAAAGTCCAAATAGAGGAACTCTAATGCAGCAACAAGAAGCAATCAGGAAATTAGAACAAATTAGTATTAGTAACTAGAATCAAGTAAAACAATTTATAAAAGAATATACATATCATGCACTTTTAGTCGGATGTTTTTATGATGAAGGAATAATAGAAAAATTAGTATTAAAACTCCCAGAACAATTGGGAAAAATAATTTATGAAAAATAGAAGAAAATAGAATGGACTGAACCAACACTTAAAAATATAATAGTAGTAGTAAAGTTTATAATGACAGAACTAGAAGAAAGGTGTACAATGATAGTAATACAAAAACAATTAAAAGGAAAACATAGTTTTTGCAAAAATATTTATACAATACAAAATTGTGATAAACTAGAAAAGAAAAAATACAAAATAAAAAATATTATCCTAAGAAGAAATGTTATCTCAGAAAATCTAGAGTTAGAAAAGCATACTTACAAAAAGAAAAACGTGTTAGAAAATATAAACTAAATATAAAATAAATGAATAAATTAAGTTGTTATGCATGCGGAGAATAGCAGCTCGAATACGAGCTCGACTCGAGATGGTCAATATCGAGTTCGAGTCGAACTCGAGTTAATCAAGTCGAGTTCGAGTTCGAATTCAAAAACATTAAGTTTGTTGGGCTTGCAAGCTCGATTATATATATTTTTATTTTTTTATTTTAATAGTAAAACTAGTTTTGTACTCGTTCGTTGAACGGGAATCATTGAAAAATAATAAACTATTTAGTTAATTTTATAAAAATATCGATATGAAATACAAACTTAATGTCTATTTCATTATAACCTTTCTTAAGTATATTACTATATGCGCATTGTAATATAAAGTATTCTTATAATATAAATTTGAACATCTAATAATTTACTTCGGTAATTAGTTACTTTTCTACTTCTTGTAGTGATAACAATTCTTATTTACTTCGGTTCCCTATGCAGTACACAAATTATTGGCATGAATTTGGAGATATATCTAATAGAGATATTTATGTCTCTTTTATTTATATCGCATTACTTTCCAGTTCCTCTTTTGGGTAGGAAATAAGAATCATATAATATTAAGAATTCTTATAGGAAATAAGAATTGATATATATCTAAACAAAAAAGGAGCAAGTCACGTAGGAAACTACTTGCCGTCTCGTTAAGCCACGTAGAAAAGAGAAAACATGAAAGGATAAGAATGAGAATACGACTTTATTATATATATATATATATATATATATATATGATTATATATATTTCTAATATTTTATTATTTATTAAAATATTATTATTTTATTCATTTTTAAAAATAAAATAATTATTTTTTATTTTTAAAAATAAAATAAAATAAATGAATCGTCTATACTAACTAGTGACAATCCAACTGCGACCCACTTCCTAACCTTTATGTTTTTTATTTAATTTATATTATTTACTTTTCTGGTTTAAGGGGCTAACTCCTCGTCCCGTCTAGTATCAGAGCCAGAGGGTAGTGGTGTTCAAAATGGTGTTCAGAGCCAAAACAACAAAGAAGAAAATAAGAAAAATTTTTTTACTGTAACACCGGAAGCACTGTAGTAATCCGGCAAGTTATTGTGCAAACATGACAACAAAAAACAAACGATGTACTGTAGCGCGCACCGTAACAATATTGTAGCAAACACTGTGGCAAGTACTATGGCAACACGAAAATTTTGCTATAAATACTCCTCAAATCCAACACAATAGACACACCATTCTGGACACCATTTTTGTATCATTCTTCAAACTTTTCCTTCTCTCTAAACTTGAAGAAATTCTCCTCTCTCTCTCTACAAACTAGTTTTATTTTAATTTTTGGAATCAAACAAGGGAGCGAGCCTTGCAAGCTTCCCAAACATTGTAAGTTTTTTTACAAACTCTTATTCAATCTTATTCAATCAAATGGTCGACTGAACCGCCTCATATTCATATTCATTTACTTGTTTTATTTATTTTGATTATACTAACATTTTGAAGGCTTGATAACTTGTAGAATTTGGGCACTAGAATGAGTATTGATGTATTTTTTGATTTTTTCAGAAAATATTGAACAGCACTTCAAACACCTAAATACTTTTGTGCATGTTACCCAGAAAAATGATATGGTTGTATCCCAAAAGAAAATCATACCTTTTTCAAATGAATTAAACTAATATTCTTATCTTTTCTATTTTTTGAAAACAAACAAGCATGATTTTCCAACATGGTTTGTAGCATGGTGCAAAGCACTTTGATCTAATCTGAAAATTCTTCCTCCAGATATCCAACAAAGTTACAAATTATTCATAGATAGATTTGAATTCTCAAACAACTATATACCAATCAGTCTGCACTTCTTTTCCATATTCTCGGTAACATGAATCTACCAGTGGAAATACGAATACATACAGCAAACACAACTCCCTCCATTATTAGTCCGACAAGGATATTCAAAATGGTGGCCAACATTCAATAAAAATTTCATTCAACCAGCAAATATTCAGGCATGATTTCAGAAGAATTCTCGCTCAATAAAATCTGGAGATAGTCAAACAAGCCAGTTTTTGCAGTAGAAATTTATCTCAACAGTCAAACTGGTATCAATCACTAATAAACAAGAGTATATCAAACGATTTAAAGATTTACTTCTACAACTGGATCAATCAAAAGAAACTTTAAACAAAGAGAATGCATTCAGTTCTGGAACAAAACTTAATGAATATGAAGGTCCAGAAAATGAAGATAATTGTTATGAAATTTTCTCACAAATTTCACAAGGTCACAAAACAATAAAGAAGAAAATAAAAAATATTTTTACTATAGCATCGGAAGCACTGTAGTGGTCCGGTAAGTTACTGTGCAAACACGGTAACAAAAGATAAACGATGTACAGTAGCGCGCATTGTAGCAGTACTGTAACAAACACTGTATTGGGTACTGTAGCAACACAAAAATTTTGTTATAAATACCCATCAAATCCAACACAACAAACACACCATTCTGAACACCATTCTTACATCATTCTTCAAGCTCTTCCTTCTCTCTAGACTTGAAGAAACTCTCCATTTTCTCTCTACAAATTAGTTTTAGTTTTTAGTTTTTGGAATCAAACAAGAGAGCGAGTCTTGCAAGCTTCTCAAACATTGTAAGTTTTCTTACAAATTCATATTCAATTTTATTCAATCAAATGGTCGACTGAGCCACCTTATATTCATATTCATTTATTTGTTTTATTTATTTTGATTATACTAACATTCTGAAGGCTTGCTAACCTTTAGAATTTGGGCATTAGAATGAGTATTGATGTATTTTTCGATTTTTTCAGAAAATATTGAACAACACTTCAAACACCTAAATACTTTCGTGCATGTTATCCAGAAAAATGGTATGGTTGTATCTCAAAAGAAAATCATACCTTTTTCAAATGAATTAAACCAATATTCTTATCTTTTCTATTTTTTGAAAACAAATAAGTATGATTTCCAACATGGTTTGTTGCATGGTGGAAAGCACTTGGATCTAATCTAGAAATTTTTCCTCCAGATATCTAACAAAGTTACAAATTATTTAAAGATAGATTTGAACTCCCAAACAATTATATACCAATCAGTCTGTACTTCTTTTCCATATTCTTGATAGCATGGCTCTACCAGTGGAAATACGATATATACAACAAACACAGCTCCCTCCATTATTAGTTCGACAATGATATTTAAAATGGTGGCCAACATTCAATAAAAATTTCATTAAACCAGCAAACATTCAGACATGATTTTAGAAGAATTTTCGCTTAATAAAATCCGAAGGCAGTCAAACAAGTCAGTTTTTGCAGTAGAAGTCTATCTTAACAGTAAAGCTAGCATCAATTTCAGATAAACAAGAGTATATCAAAAAGTTCAAAGATATACTTCTACAATTGGATCAATTAAAAGAAACTTCAAACAAAAAGAAGACCTCTAGTTCTGGAACAAAACTTGATGAATAGGAAGGCCTAGAAAATAAAAATGATTGTTATGGAATTTTCTCACAAATTTTAGAAGGCCACAAAACAACAAAAAAGAAAACAAGAAAAATATTTTTTACTGTAGCACCGAAAGTACTGTAGTAGTCCATCAAATTATTGTGCAAATACGGCAACAAAAGATAAAAGATTACTGTAGCGCGCACTATAGCAGTACCGTAGCAAACACTGTAGCGAATACTGTGGCAACGCAGAAATTTTCCTATAAATACCCCTCAAATCCGACACAATAGACACACCATTCTGAATGCCATTCTTACATATTCTTCAAGTTCTTCCTTTTCTCTAGACTTGAAGAAACTCTCCCATCTCTCTCTACAAATTAGTTTTAGTTTTTAATTTTTAGAATCAAATAAGGAGCGAGCCTTGCAAACATCCCAAGCACTGTAAGTTTTCTTACAAATTTATATTCAATCATATTCAATCAAATGGTCGGCTAAGCCGCCTCATATTCATATTAATTTACTTGTTTTATTTATTTTAATTATATTAACCATACGCGGTTGGTTCAACCGCCTATACTAACTAGTGACAGTCCGACTGCGACCTATTTCCTAACTTTTATACTTTCTATTTAATTTATATTATTTACTTTCATGATTTAATGGGCTAATCCCTAGTTCTGTCTGGTATCAGAGCCAGAGGGAGAAATGGGGTGATGGTTATTTTTCTTTACTTATTATCATATTATTAGTGTAGATCTACAAGTTTATATCTTCCTGATGAGATTGTTTGATGATGGCTATTTTTCTTTACTTATTATGATATTGTTGGTGTAGATCTACAAGTTTATATCTTTCCGATGAGATTGATTAATTTCGTGATTTTCATCTTTCTTTATTTATGATGTTGCTAGTGTTGATCTACAAGTTTAGATCTCTCTGATGAAATTGGTTAATTTCGTGATTACTGTCTAATGTATTCAAATTTATTATAGTATTGATAGTATTGATTTTATGATTTTAGATCTGTCCGAGGGACATGGAGCCTGTAATTGATAACCTCCGGTCCAGGTTGAGCCATGAGATTTGGCAGTCCTGTAGGGATGTTAAGGTTCCTGTGGTCCGAGATCCAGGACGGTAAAGTGTCGAAAGATTAGATCTGATTTCATGGATTTTTGCTATCTATATTATGATTTCATTTAAACTAGAATGTTAGATTCTTGATTTAGTAAATCTTTATGGTTTGATAGATTTATGGGAGACTTTGGTAGATCTATAAATTTGTTTTCCAAAACTTTTTGCGAATCTGATAGGTTTATCGATTCTGGTATGAATTCATAATTTGAAAAAGATTTTGGTGAATTTACTGAGTTTATATGAATTGATTTTGATGGATCTATTAATTCTGCTAGGAGTTCATGAGAGGATTCATGGTTTGTTTGAGATAGATCTATGAATAGATCTAAGGGTTCTTGTATAAAAGTTGGAGTGTTTATAGTTTTTGACATAAAGGATGCATGTTTTGAAATATTTTGGAATGAATATTTGAGTTCTGTTGTGGACTCTTGAGAAGTTTGAGACTCATACTAGTCAAAAAAATGAATATGCTGTTTTGTTTTTCTTAAAAAGTCATAAAAGTTTTCTTATATATTTTTTCGGGGTTTTCCCTGATATTTGTCAAAAAATTATTTTCTTTTAAAATGATTGTGGTTTGCAAAAAATTCCGATCTAAGGTATTGTTTGTCAATCCGAAATTCAGAAGGTTTGTTTTCTAGTTTTTGCTGAATAAGGATTGATTGCTCAATTCGAGCAATTTTGGTTTAAAGGTCATCTAGTGGTTTATTGTTTAAAGAAGAAATAGGAGATTTGGAATTTGTCTTGACAAATGTAGCCATAAGCAGAGACAAGTTAAATAAATAAATAATTTAAACAACTTATAATCCTCTTTCTTTTGGCATAGAATCCTTCAGGATCTATGGAGAATAACCATTTTTTTAAATCGATTATAACAAAGATAATGAGGGAATTACAAGAAAAGATATAACCTTTTGAGAAAGATTAACTATATATGACGACCATATTTTCATCATAATAAAGATAGTGATGAGGCTACAAAAATACATCTAACATTTGAAAAATATTAACTATGTATGACGACTATATTTTCAAACAAAATCATAATATAGATAGTAAAAATTCATGAAATCAGATCTGATCCTTCGACATTTCACCGTCTTGGATCTCGGGACCACAGGTTTCTTAACATCCCTACAGGACTATCAAATCTCATGACTCAACTTGGACCGGAGGTTAACAATTACAGACTTCATGTCCCTCGAACAGATCCAAAGTCAAAAAATCAATAATATCAATAATATAATAAGTTTGAATACATTAATAGTAATCACAAAATTAACCAATCTCATCAGAGAGATCTAAACTTGTAGATCTACACTAGCAACATCATAAATAAAGAAAAATGGTAATCACGAATTTAAGCGATGGAACGAGGGGTTAGCCCCTTAAACTATGAAAGTAAATAATATAAATTAAATAGAAAGCATAAAGGTTAGGAAGTTGATCGCAGTCGAACTGCCACTAGTTAGTATAGACAGTTGAACCAGCCATGTATGTTTAGTATAATCAAAATAAATAAAACAAGTAAATGAATATGAATATGAGGCGGTTCAGCCGACCATTTGATTGAATAAGATTGAATATGAGTTTGTAAGAAAACTTACAATGTTTGAGAAGCTTGCAAGGCTCGCTCCCTTGTTTGATTCTAAAAACTAAAAATGAAAACTAGTTTGTAGAAAGAGAGAGGAGAGTTTCTTCAAATCTAGAGAGAAAGAAGAACTTGAAGAATGATGTAAGAATGGTACTCAGAATAGTGTGTGAATTGTGTTGGTTTTGAGGGGTATTTATAGCAAAATTTTCGTGTTGTTACAGTACTGCTACAGTATGCGCTACAATAAATCGTTTGTCTTTTGTTGCCGTATTTGCACAGTAACTTGTCGGACTGCTACAGTGCTTTCGGTGTTACAATAAAAATAATTTTTTTTGAATTTTGTTTCGATTAAGCCAGTTGTTTGTATTTTTAGCAGATTGTTACAGATAGCTCTTGTTTTGTCTCCTGAATCATTTTGTCATATTCAGGTGTTTGTATTCCTCATTCCTTGAGCCAATGTTTATTAAGGATTAATCTTTGAATTTTTCTCCGTTTCATGAAGCTTTGATCTTTTAAGTTTCGGACGGTATTGTTTGTTGATTTTGCAGCAATGTTGTCATGTTCATGCCTGAAATATGGGGGGATTCATTGTCTAGTCTTTGTGTTGTAGAATACAACATCAAAGTATCTGATCTTGTCTTTCCTACACTCCTGCTTATATGAATAATAATCTTTTGAAATATACAATATTGTACTATCAGCAAGCTTGGTTGGCTTCCAGTTGCTGATTTTTCTAGATGTTGAGCTCGTCATTTTCTTGCAAAACAGAATTTGTTTGTTTAAATGATTTAGAGAAGGGTAAGATGGCATTAGGATCAAGGAGTTGAGGTATTATGCCCTCTTCTGTGGTTTGGTAAGGAATTAGTTGTCGAATAAAGGACATTCCTAATATGACATTGTTGGTTAGTTTTTTGGCTAGAAAAAAGGAATTTGGGATTGATGCAAAGGAGAATTGGATCTAAACATTTGTTAGTTTGAAACTTACTTCAAGTTTAGCTCCATCAGCTCCTCTAAGAACTTCTTTGATTTTTTCAAAAAATTAGGATGGAACAAGATTTTCAAGAATACAGTTTTGGTCTGCCTCAGTGTCAAATAAGGCTTCAGTTTCGATTACGTAATTATTGTTAATTAGTAATCGAATTTGGATCAAGTGATCTTTGTTTTTCTTGAATTTTTTGGATAATTGGTTTAAGAATACAGTATCATCTTGAATATTTGAACCAATAGGTTCTCTGATTGGTACTAGATTTTGAAGAACAAGGCTGTCAAGTTCTTGTTTAGCTTTGACTGCCCTAATTTCTTCTTTAAAATGATCAATTTTTGTTTGGAGATTTTGAAGGGTTAAGGGTTTGGTAGGTTTGGAGGGAAACCTATCAAGAATGTTTGTGAGATTATAGGTTTT